>NW_006285917.1:3264505-3285327 GCF_000327345.1 Myotis davidii
GGCCGAGGGCCGGCCGGGGAGCCGGCACGATTGCGGACGAGGGCTGAGTTGGGAATGGAGTGGAGATGATGCAGGATGGAGGGCAGCGAAGGAAGGGGAGGGGGCAGGGGAAATGGAGGAGTGGCTGGGAATCGGTGAGTAGCGGCAGGAAGGGATGGGGAGGCTGGTGGAGCTGCAGAAGACCAGAATGAGCGGGAAGGTGAGCAGTCGGGAAGAAATGCCCGGGAGCTGGCGGGTTCGGCGAGGGTGTCCATTAGGGGAACTGGCCACTTGACATGTCCTTTGAGCTCAGGTTCCTGATGTGTCTGTCACCCGTTTTTTCTGGCGTTGGGTGGGAAAGCGAAAGCATCCCCTGCCTCGGTTGCTAGCTTGACCGCCTTCACAGGCCCAAGCACGCAGCGGACTGCCGTTCATCCCTGTTAGGGCCATGGCCTTGATGCATCGTCTTCAGGGAGTTTAGAGGGGCACTGTGACACCCCGCCTTTCTTCAGGATCAGATGTTAGCAGTTACCCCCGAAAACAAGGTGTCCCCTTGCCTTTCAGTTCAAGGTAAAGCCGTCGTTGATTCACATTTCCCTTTTCTGTACTGACTTTCCATCTTGCAAATCTCCAAAGCCGGGGGGGATGCTGGCTGTACCAGAGCTGTAAGTGAGGGGCTATGCTTGAGGAGGTAATGCTCCCTACAGCAGCATGTTCCAGCTCTTCCTCCACATGATGGTGGGTTAGACATGGAGAGCCGCCTCCAACCTTGTGTACTCAGGTCGGTAAACACCAGGGAGTGGAGGAGGGGGACTTTCTTGAAATATCTAGTGTGAAGGATGTTTTCACTTGAGTTCCCTAAAGATTCATGATCCTGGTCATCACAAGGACACACACCCACACAATTCATAGTGTTTGAGAATTAACCGGAACATATTGTAAAAGGCGAAATGGGACAGGTCATCGTCCTCAGGTTTGTAACACTGAGCAAGCCCTCCTTCCTCCACCCTAGCTACAGTGGCAGCCCTGATGATCTTACTGGAGGTTTGGGTCCCTTGACCTTTAGCAGAAGGTTGGGTTCTAGTTGAGCGGAGAGGCTTTCTCCTGTGAGATGTATCTTGTCTTATTTTCTTTTTTTAATTCATTTAAGAGAGAGGCTTAAAATAACCAAAACTTTGCAAATATATTCTGCATCCACAAAATTGGGTGGGGGTCCCTTTTGCCAGTCTCATATTCTGGTTTTAAAGGAATCCTCATAGGCCTGGAAAGGCTTAGATCTAGTGCTAAAGTGCACATACGCTGTAGATCTATTTTGTTTGGTGCCAGCCTAATAGCTTCTACGTTCTGTGGAAACCTCTGGGAAATGCTCAGCCTGAAACACTTGAGAAGAGACTGTAAAGCATGTAGCCAGAAAGTGTCAGTTGACCTTTCATTTCACTGGCATTTTAAAGCTTTTATAGAGGTTTGCATTGTTTTCTCAAAAGCATTTGTTGTTTGAGCTGCTCATTTTGACAGGTAACTGTCAGTTATTGCCTGCATTGCTAGTCTCACCTTGATTATTTCTGTATGGGTTTGAGTGCTGGGAGCATAACTTATAAGTGTTTCTCTTGAGCCCACACATTGATCCTCTGCCAGTTGAGAGGTGGGAACGACTGGTTTCTAATTGTGGTTTGAAAGGAGGTTGATTTGTTAAATTGGAAAATGTGGAACCTATTCCAGTTGTAAAGCAAAAGCTCTCCCGGTTTATTCTTGGTGCCCAGTGAACATCTTTATCTAACAAGTTACGTTCACACCAGAGAGCTGGACAAGGAGACCTGGACTGAAATTTAAACTTACATTGGTTGTCAGGACAGAATCGACGGAGTTATTTTATTTTAATAATGGAGTTAATGTCAGAGAACATGATGCTAACAGACCCTGTGTAGGTGAAGACTAGTATGCATGTTATTTACACATATAGCCATAGATTATTCTCAGGCATTTTAAGGAAAATATTTTTCTCGTGGGTTTCACATCTTTTTATTTTTCGTCCTTACCTACCCTTTGTCATTGCCCAGAAACCAGCATTCCAGGAGTGGAAGGGGAAAGACATAGATAAAAGGGTGAAGGAGAATGGAGTAAGCAGCCAGAGTGCACAAACATTAACCTAACAGAAGTGACACTCCTAAGGGCAGCTGGGTGAAGTCAGTGGAGCATTTTGATGGTAAAGAGGATTTGGGCCCTAGCCAATTTGGTTCAGTGGTTAGAGTGTCGGCCCTAGGACTGAAGGGTCGTGGCTTGATTCTGGTCAAGGGCACGGACCTCGGCTGTAGGCTCCACCAACTGACATGTCTCACATCGATGTTGTCTCTCCCCCTTCCTTTCACTCTAAGAATCAATGGAAAAAATACCTTCCGGTGAGGATTAACAACAACAAAAAAGGTTTGGCCCATACCTAATGTCATTCAGGGCTTAAAGAGAAATATTCAAAGGGAATCCACACTGCCAGAAGCAAAGGGGACCCCCAGGAAAGAACCAGAAGTGCATATCATAAATCCTGGAGTAATTCCAGGCTGAAGAGAAGGCCACTTTCCTAGTTGCCACTAGCTGGATCTCAGTTAAAACTGAAGCTGACTTACAACCTTTCTGAGAAAGCAGATTTCCAGCTCAGTTTGAGTTTTCATGTGGTTGACAAGTTTTTTAACGGGGGAGGAAAAATAAAATTTAGTGGTTAACATGTGTGTTTTTTTTTTAACTCACCCACATAAGTACTTAATTGCAAAGGTTTCTCCCCCACCCTCAGAATAGAATGGATGAGAAATTTGTTAGTTAACAGATACCTTTAAACCATCGCTATTCTTAACCCATGAACAGACCTCGGCTCTTTCCTTCTTACCATGTCCTAGGAATGTGACCTCTGATGGCAAGATCAGTAACCTGGAGACCAGCATTGGTACTTTGGGCTCATTTTTAAATTTAATTACAACTCTTATCAAGTATTTGATCCCTCGCTACCCTCTCCCCCCAGCCCCCCACTCCCTGGCCAGATTTATTTCAGGAATGTGCTTGTCTGAGACCTATATGGCTGATGTTTCTTAAGTCCATCTTGTGACTTAAAAAGGCAGATTTTTAAATTAAATCTGGATAGATCTGGTTGACTATATAGAACTTACCCAAGAGCAGGCAAATTGCTTCCAAGAGACACAATCCAGAAAAGCAGCCCTGTAGCAGGCATCTCCTGACACCACACAGTATATTCTGGGTAGCTGCTCTGCAGTCATGCAGCCCTGTCATTCTGGGCAGTGTTGTTATTCCTGCAGCATAATTAGCAACTAGTGAGATCATAGTCTGGGGAGATTCTGGCATTACTGAGGCAAAGCAGGGAGGCTTCGTATCGTCACATGTGGCCCTGGCCCCGACAGCATTTCTGTCGAGCAGATTCATATCCTTGGGAACTAAAGTCCAAAGACAGAGGAGATTTGTATCCCAGACTCCTTGGTTGGGTGACAGCTTGTTGAAGACACTGCCTGCCATATTGATGTAACCAGAGTAAATTGTCATTTCTTTCGCTATTTGTTTTCCCTTTGCTGGTTTCTTTACAGAGGGCAAAGGTGGTAAGGCTAAGTTTTCCTTGCACAGAGGAGGACGATAGGCCAGCGGAACCCTATTTTATGGAGCAGTATGAGATTGGGAAGGATTCTGGGGTTTGAAGCCAGTGGAGATTCTAATCTGCAGTCCATTCTTTAGAACCAAAGTTGACCTTTCTAGGAGCCTGGAGAGACATTTTATACTTGTGAAGATCTGGGTAAAGTGTTTCCTTGGCTGCTGATGTACTTTGAAATTGAGAGCCTAGAGCAGTATTTCCCAAAGTGTTTTCCAAGATTCATTTATTTGCCCCCTAAAATACTCTGGAAAACAAAGGGTCCCATATTCAGGTGTGCGGAAACACTGTTCTGTTTTCTCCCACCCTTCCCCATGCTCATTAGCATGTTAAAAGCCTCTAAGAGGTTCTCCCATAAACAGTTTTCTAAACTGTTTTGACACAGCAGTCCTATTTTCATGCAAAAACTATTAATATCCGCTCTAGCTGGTTTCACTCAGTGGCTGGGGCTTTGGCCCTGGACCTGAGTTCCTGGTTTCATTTTGGTCAGGGGCACGTATGTACCTTGGTTGCTTGAATTAGTTTATTTCATATATATACTTTGGGAAATGCCAGGCTGTATCTTCACCAGGAAAAATAATTGATCTAGTCTAGATTTAGGCACACACAGCCTAATTCTGCTTTTGGTACCTAGTCCCTCCTCCTGGCCCTTGGGGCGCTCTCCTGTGTGATCCGAAGAGCAGCTCCTGGTATCCCCAGCTAATGAAGCCTAAGCCCTGAAGGCCTTCCCTCCACTGGGAAAGGTGCTGCGGTTACTTGTCTCATTACACTGAGGGTGACTGAGACTGAAAGGGCTGACGGGAAACACAAGTGGGAGAATGTTGGCCAGAATCAGTAGAGAAGTGACCTAATCTGGAGAAACCAGACATCGGTGCTAGCTCAGGTGCTTTCTCTCTTCAGTCGGAGACCTTTACTCACAGACTTGGGAGGGGTCTGTCTAAGGCCAGGAATGCTGATTCCTCTTTTCCCCTGGGCAGAATCCTCATGCACCTGGCGACCTGGTGGTGAACAGGGGCTTTGGGGCCAACGCGGTGGGCTCCCCAAGGAAACCCCTTTGAAACCAATGGATGCATTCACGGGCTCGGGTCTCAAGAGGAAGTTTGATGATGTGGATGTGGGCTCATCAGTGTCCAACTCCGATGATGAGATCTCCAGCAGTGACAGTGCCGACAGCTGCGACAGCCTCAATCCTCCTACGACTGCCAGCTTCACACGTGAGTGGGCCTCTCCCCCTGTGTACACCCATGTCCCCAAGCATCAGAGCCCGCTGCAGCTCTTGAGAGACACCTCTTCTAACCAGCTTGGGGATTTCCCCTGAATCATAATCTTTCCCACTCTTAGGCTCCGCCTTGTTCCAATATCGTAGACTTAAGTCTGATTTATTCCAGCTGATTTTACTTGTGCTTGGTTTTTGGGTCCCCGGGAACGGGTGAATTAAATTGGAGGAGGAGAGGAGTCCAGGATTTACCCTTCCCCACCAGAGTCCAATAGGGTTCTGTGATATTGTAGCTCTATCAGGACAGAAATCCTTATAGCCTGAACAACTGGGGCAACTCCAGGTTTCTTAATTCTTCTGCCCCAATTAGTTTCTTGGAAAGAACTTTTGATACTATAGATCAGGGGTTGCCAGTGGACCAAATCTGGCTCACTGCCTGCTTTTGTAAATAAAGTTTTATTGGAACACAGCCACACTCATTGTCTGTTATTGCCTTCATGCTACAATGACAGAGTTGAGTAGTTTCAACAGAGCCGTGATGACCTGCAAAACATAAAATACATACTTCCTGGCCCTTTACAGAAATTTGCTCTCCCATTATACAACACTGTGTAATAGAATTTTCTGTTGTGAAAAAACTGTTCTGTATCTGCACTGTCTGCAGCCATTAGCCACACGTGGCTATTGAGCACTTGAAATGAGGTTAGTGTAACTGAGGAGCTGAGTTATAAATGTTATTTCATTTTAATTATATTTAAATTGACACATGTAGCTGCTGTGTTGAACAGTGAAGCTATACAGGTCGTTTTATCCTGAGAAGATTACCTAGAGATCCTCTTCCCAACTGATGTCTAAAAATAGACCTTGTGGTCTGCTTGGGTGAAGTCAGGCACTGTGGACCAGCTGATGCTCAAAGTCCTTTCCACCTATGCATTTATGATTTGAAAATTAGAACTATCTCTAGGTACAGGGAGCACCTTTGGAGAAGAGTTGAGAGCCTAGATCAGCCGTGGGCAAACTACGGCCCACGGGCCGGATCCGGCCCGTTTGAAATGAATAAAACTATTGAAAAAAAAGACCGTACCCTTTTATGTAATGATGTTGACTTTGAATTTATATTAGTTCACACAAACACTCCATCCATGCTTTTGTTCCGGCCCTCCGGTCCAGTTTAAGAACCCATTGTGGCCCTCGAGTCAAAAAGTTTGCCCACCCCTGTTCTAGATGGATGAGAAAGAATAAGGTCCCCAAATAGGCCATCTCTGGGTTAATAAAATGCTCTGTGTTCCCTTCCCAGCCACCTCCATCCTGAAGCGGCAGAAGCAGCTACGGAGGAAGAATGTGCGCTTTGACCAAGTGACTGTGTACTACTTTGCCCGGCGCCAGGGCTTCACCAGTGTGCCCAGCCAGGGGGGTAGCTCCTTGGGCATGGCCCAGCGCCATAACTCTGTACGCAGCTACACACTCTGTGAGTTTGCTCAAGAGCAGGAGGTGAACCATCGAGAGATTCTTCGTGAGCACCTGAAGGAAGAGAAACTCCACGCCAAGAAGATGAAGGTGCCTCGGGGACCGGGGGCTGGTACTTCCCATGTGCCAGTATAAAGTGGGGAACCATCTAGGTCTATTTATCTATTTACTTATTTATTTCCTAATATCTTTTTTTTACTGTTGCCCTTCCTTGGCTTGTAGATTCCAGATCTTTCTAGTGAAAGGCTCAGATATGGATGGAGTCAGATCTCAGTCTAAGACGCTTCTTTTTGTGTCTGGTGGGGTGTCTACCAGAGATAGCAAAATGGCTTCTCTAGAATTTCCTGTCCTTGCCAACCTCAGCAAATTTTTTTATTTTTTAATATATTTTTATTGATTTCAGAGAGGAAGAGAGAGGGAGAGAGATAGAAACATCAATGATGAGTGAGAATCATTGATCTGCTGCCTCCTGCAGGCCTCCCACTGGGTATCGAGCCCGCAACCCGGGCATATGCCCTTGACTGGAATTGAACTTGGGACCCTTTGGTTCATGGGCTGACACTCAATCCACTGAGCCAAACTGGCTAGGGCAGCAAATTTTTTTTAAAGTCTTCAAATGTGAATGAAGACATTCAAGCTTGCCACCCCCAGAACCTGTGGAAGCACAATGTTTCAATGTCTTATCAGATGAATACCTGTTGCCCTCATGCACAGGGCACGTTTGGGATCTTTTGTATTGTCTGAAAGGATCTTGCTATTTCTGTAACCCCCATCACCTCTAGGTGATAGTCTTTCGGACTTAAGCAAGAGCATTACCAAATGGTTATTTCAGTTTGCATAGCACTGTGTCTGCCACTGATGCTGCACCAGCTCAAGTATAGGAGGAGAGCAGGCCTGGAAGAAGGCCCATCTTAGATTGCTATCTTAGCACTGCTGGGTACTCCACAGCCATAGTTTCCCAGTCTGCAAAAATTTCCCCCAGAGTTCCTAGTTCCAAGTTCCAAATTTGGAGGACACTGTTTTAGGCCTGGCCAAGTTTCTTGCAGACCCGTATTGAAATAGGTGGCTGCGTTATTGCCAAGGTGATGGGTGAAATCCTAGTGAGACACACTTCAGTGTGGTCGGGTTGGGGAACTGGTGGCAGAGGATGTAGGTGAACTGGATGTCATTGCTTTCTTCCTTTGAGAGTTCCGTGTCTGCTTTCCTCAGCCTACTCCTAAAGCTGTGCACCTGTTTTTCTAACTAGAATGACATTCAGGCTTCCCTCTCTGTGTCTGAGGAATTCCATCACTGACACCATCACCTCCCTGCCGCTATAGCAACAGCTGGGCAAATAAACACGGTTCTCATCGTTTGCACTGAAGGCTTTCTTCTCTTTTCCCAAGAAGAATCCCTCTCCTAAATCTGATAGAGGAATGATCTGTCAAAACATAACATCCTATGGCCTCCCTAGTAGGAGGTCTAGAGACAAATTGAAGGCTTGAGGTATGGGGTTCCAACTTACTAGCAGATATAGTGAACAGCAACAATGATGGCATCTAAGCCATCTATCTATATCAAGAAAAAAACCCTTACTTTGCCCTTCCCAAGTCCAGTTTATTCTTTTCTTAGAAATTTTTATCATCTTTAGCATTCTACAGGGGAGGCAGTTGGTCTCAAAAATATATATTCTGTATCTCCCATATAGCATCTAATATTTATTTTCCTTTTGGGCTGCCACCAAAAAGAAAGAAAAAAGCTGCTGGTGCCCGGCCGGTGTGGCTCAGTTGGTTGAGTGTGGTCCCGTGCATGGAAAGGTTGCCCATTTGATTCACGGTCAAGGCACATGCCCAGGTTGCAGATTTGGATCCCAGTCAGGGTGTGTATGGGAGCCAACTGGTTGATGTTTCTCTTCCTTCCTCTCGCTCTAAAATCAATTTTTTTTAAAAAAAGCTGCTTTTCATCTGCAGCTTTACTTACCAATAATTTTTCTAATACTTACATTACTTTTTTTTTTTGCCTTTTATCCATATGGAATTCATTATGAATAGTATGAATTGGGAATCTAACTTTATTTTTTTCCAAAAGACTATTCCCTTGTCCCAGTACCATTTAATTATTAGAAGGCTCTTTGTCAGTGATAAGAAATGTCACCCCTGTCATGACATATTAAATTCTCACAGCTACATGGGTTTCTTTCTGTTGCATCTGTAATCTCTTTCCTTTGAGAGGACAGCAGCAGTGAGGGGGATTCGGAAGCCAGCCCTGGTGAATCAGACAGGAGCAGCCGAAGGCCTGTGGAAAGGCCCTTGTGGTTGGCCTGCTGGTGCAGAAATCAGAGAGTAAGGAATCCTCGGAAGCACCACTTTCTCTCATTTGCTGTCCACAACAAACAAACAGTGTGTCGCTTATTCCCCAGGTGTGTTGCGTCACACCTCTCCTAGGAGTTGAGTTGCTCCTTTACCAGCACTGCCCTGTGGCTGTCTGATGAAATAAGCCCAACCCTCCAGTAGCTGGCTTTCATCCTGCCAGCAGCTTCCAGAGCCCTGGGGATTATGAGGCCTCATTTTCTTTACTGGAATTCTCTAGTGAGTTCTCGAACACATCCAGCTATGGATTGTCTTTACCCTGTCCTTCCGCTAAGAGTCCCCTTCCTGGCTGGCTGTCCCTCCTAGCCCAGAGAACCCAGCTCTGCCTGGATTACATATTGCACCCCACCTCACATACAACTTTTCTTTGAAATCAAGTAAAAATGATTAGAGAAAGAGAGCAAGGGCTTACAAGCCATTAATAATTTGCTTATATTTTTCTCTTTCCAATAAAATGCAACTCTCCTGGGTATGAATAGGTAAGTTTTCACATTGGGAATTTAGGTTCATTGACAAAGATCTGGTAGCCTTGTACTACACTTTAATGAAATCTACTTCCCAAAATGTGGTTTTGAGTCCTTTAGGGGGTGCAAATTGAAGGGTGTTTGCAAGCTTATCTATACACCAGGGAACATCCAGCCATTAATACGCCACCTGTGCCGTGGCTACTGTGTGAGCGTGGGCACACAGTTGTGGGACCGTGCTACCCCAGAGGCTCCCTGTGCGGGGGCTCGTGCTGGTAACGCTGTAGGCTAATCTCTCCTTCCGGTCTCTCGGCAGCTGACCAAGAATGGGACGGTGGAGTCGGTGGAGGCCGATGGCCTGACGCTGGATGATGTGTCCGACGAAGACATCGATGTGGAAAACGTGGAGGTGGACGATTACTTCTTCCTACAGCCTCTGCCTACCAAACGGCGACGGGCCCTGCTGAGGGCGTCTGGGGTCCACCGCATTGATGCCGAAGAGAAGCAAGAACTTCGAGCCATCCGCCTGTCACGGGAAGAGTGTGGGTGTGACTGTCGGCTGTACTGTGACCCAGAAGCGTGTGCCTGTAGCCAAGCTGGGATTAAATGCCAGGTCAGTCCAAGTCAGGCCTGAGACGGTGTACCGGCACTAGAGTCAGGGTGTGTGGCGTGGGTGCCAATGAACCTGGAAGGCTACCCATCAAAGGGTGGCTTCCCTGTGACTGAGCACTCCCCAGTACCACAGCCCTCCTCCACCAGCCAAGGACACCAGCACGACAGGATTCAGGCTGGGAGGCCTGTCGTCTTGTCTGTGTTTTATACCTTGGGGCTGATAAGAAACAGCTGTCAGCAAATGGAGGCACAGGGGTTAGAAGTTAACACTTAGTAGCCGTTTCCTAAATATTGATTGGTTCCTTGAGATAAAAGGAAGCAGAAACATGAGGTAGGCCTTTAGATTTTATCTTGCAAACACTTATTCACAGTGCCTTCTCTCCACGTCTTTAAAAATCAAAACAGTTCTTGGATGCTGTCATTCAGGATCACATTGGGCCTGGCAGAGCTTAAATTCCTAGTGTCCATAAAGAAAGCATCATTCCCTCAGCCGGCCCATCGTCTCCCAGCCGGCCCGTTGATGGACAGCTTGGAAGACACATTCAATTGAAAACAGCAGTACCATCCCAAAGATTGGAAGGTATATGGGACTTGTACACTGAGGATGTGGGTGCTGAGTCCTTGTAGTTGGACTTCTGACCAACCTTTTCTTTCTGGACCTAGCCAAATACTGCTTGTCAAACTGAAGTCCCATAATGAATCCGTCTGTGATCCACAGACCTGAGGACAGCCCTGATAATTAGACTGTTCCTAAGAGAGTTCTTAAGGTTGACATTATAGAAGACATTGTATATTTGTACATAGCAGCTTACTCGTGTTTTAATTTTATTTTTGCTATTTTCCCCCCTTTTGGGGATCCAAAAGAGAAAAGGAAATAGAGAGCATCTCCTTTCTAGATGGTCTTGTTCTGTAACTTAGTTGTCTTGGTAACTTCTTCAGAAACAAACTGGTCAACCATCAGGAAAAATGAAGCTGGTAATGAAAAGCTGGCTCTGTTATTTTGTTAGGGGTCCTTTTGCTTAGTTTCCCAAGAATGAATTTCTTTGGATTAGCTGGGACTTCTACTCCCTTCCCACGCCTGTCATCACAGAAAACAGGAGGCTTAGGCCCCAGCATTTTGTTTTCTCAGTAAACCAGGTAAGTCTGGAAAAGTTTTTGAGGCACGTAAGTTTCTTCTGCTCTGAGACGTGTTGGCATTTAGAGAGGCATCTCTGGGCTTCTGAACTTGGAAAGGCCCTTTGATATAATATTTGTCTACTTTTTGTTTAGAAGAGAAAACGAAGCCCTAGTCAGTGATGGCGAACCTTTTGAGCTCGGCGTGTCAGCATTTTGAAAAACCCTAACTTAACTCTGGTGCCGTGTCACATATAGACATTTTTTGATATTTGCAACCATAGTAAAACAAAGACTTATATTTCTGATATTTATTTTATATATTTAAATGCCATTTAAGAAAGAAAAATCAACCAAAAAAATGAGTTCGCGTGTCACCTCTGACACGCGTGTCATAGGTTTGCCATCACTGCCCTATAGTGAAGCGAGGCTGCACTGGAAACACAAGTAGTCTGATAACTACTGTCTGTGCTGTGCTATGTGCTAGCTCACACTGCATTTTATTTTGAATTGGCTGTGTTTCTTTTTTGTTTTTTCTTTAAAATACATTTTATTGATTTTTACAGAGAGGAAGGGAGAGGGATAGAGTGTTAGAAACATAGATGATGGATGAGACAGAAACATCCATTAGCTGCCTTCTGCACGCCCCCTACTGGGGATCGAACCTGCAACCAAGGTACTCGCCAGAATCCAACCCAGGACCCTTCAGTCCGCAGGCCGACGCTCTATCCACTGAGCCAAACCTATTAGGGCTGGCTGTGTCTCTTGTAAGAAGACCACAAATCCCACCTGCTTGTTTTGCCAGCTAAAGTCTCCTGTCGCCATTGTTAAACTGATGGTCTCCTCTTGCCTCAATCTCCTTGTCCCCATCCCAGGTGGATCGCATGTCCTTCCCATGTGGCTGCTCCCGGGATGGCTGTGGGAACATGGCTGGGCGCATCGAATTTAATCCGATCAGAGTTCGGACGCATTACCTCCACACCATCATGAAGCTGGAGCTGGAGAGCAAGCGGCAGGTGAGCCGCCCGCCCGCCCCAGAGGAGGAGCCCTCGCCCACCGCCAGCGGCAGCCCGACAGGAGCCCAGGGCTCCGAGACACAGGACTTCCAGGAGTTCATTGCTGAGAATGAGACCGCAGTGATGCACCTACAGAGTGCGGAGGAACTGGAGCGGCTCAAGGCAGAGGAAGACTCCAGTGGCTCTAGCGCCAGCATGGACTCCAGCATAGAGAGCCTGGGCGTGTGTATCCTGGAGGAGCCCCTGGCTGTTCCTGAGGAGCTGTGCCCAGGCCTGACGGCTCCCATTCTCATCCAGGCTCAGCTGACCCCAGGCTCCTCCGTCCTGTGTTTCGCTGAGAACGCGGACCACCCAACGGCCTCAGCAGCGACCAGCCCATCCTACTTGAACAGCGGGCCCCTGGTCTATTACCAGGTGGAGCAGAGGCCAGTCCTGGGGGTGAAAGGAGAGCCTAGTTCAGGAGAAGCCCCACCCTCTCTCCCCAAGGAGAAGGATCTCAATGTCTTCTCTGTCCCCGTTACCTCACTGGTGGCTTGTAGCCCCACAGACCCAGCCCTGTGTCAGCCAGAGGCAGGGAAGGCATCCACTCTAGAAGCACTGGTGCCTGAAGATTGTGTCCCCGAGGTGCGGGAGAATGAAGACTTCCGCCCCTCGTGGTCGCCCTCAAACCTCCCCTTCGGCACGGACAGCGAGGAGGGCTGTGTGGTAGAGAAAACCTCACAGCCCGGCGAGGACCGACCCCCTGAAGATTCGTCCCTGGACCTCCCTCTGGCAGTGTGATGCGGGCATGCAGATTCTGCCTCTTACCCGTTCTCTATTTATTCCCTTATTTTATCTAACACCATTTCAGAACAAAACTGTAGAAGCAGCTGCTGCTCCCATGTTATTTTATTGGGGTCTTGGGGGGGGGGCGGGGGGGAAAGGATTGTTTATACAGTATTTTTTAAAGGTAAACAGAACCAAGGAGACCAGCCCCAGCTTGGTCTGGGGACAGTCTTGGGCAGAGAAGGCCACACAGTGCTGAATACTGTTTTCTGGGCCATTGGAACAAAGAACTAGGATCTCATAGGAGACACTAGGTAATTCAAGCAGCTATTCTTTTCACAGGGATCAGAATACATAATTTGAACAGCGCGGCAAAGCCCCTCTCCTAAGCTCCAGGCGGATACAAGCTCCTTTTTCTCAGTGATTACTGATATCCCATTTTGGTGTGTTATCCAGTTGGAAATGTCACCTGGAGAGGAGGGGGGAGAAGGGTCTCCACTTCTGTACAAAACCAGGATTTTAAAAAATTTAATCTGCCTTCCCCAGCCCCCTATTTGATAAATAAGTTAATATTTGACATGTTTGGTGTTCTCTGACCTGTTCCCCACACTGGGGATTCCTGGTCTGTAACTTGAATTGTTTTTCTCATGTTCTTAGGTACTAGAGTTTAACTTGTCTGTCTCCCTACCCCCCGCCCCGCCACACACACACCCCCCTCCTTCCTTTGAAGGAAAAGAGCTATATTGGCTGGGGATGTGGTATAAAGAGCTTGTGTCTTCTGTGTGCGTCCGACAGTAGCTGTCGGGCAGCTCTAGGCTGAGCTCGCACATCCCATGGGAGGCACATGGAGCGTGAAATGTGTCCAAAGGAGGCAGCAGGAAGTTTGCTGTCTGGAAAGATGAGGACTTCGTGCCATGCTTACGGTCACCCAGGTGTTCCCCGCCTTGGGGAGATTTGAGCTTTAAAGGAATATAGGATGTGGCATTCTAAGGTCACCAGGTTTTTTTTTGTTTTTTGTTTCTATATCCTTGGTGGTCCTTGGATATACAGGGTTGGAGAGTTCTTATACTATTCTAGTTCACTCCCAAGAATTGCAAATATTAGACTGCTCCATCTTGATATCTGAAAATCAGAAGTCAAATCAATTGCTAAATGCTACATATAACTCCCAGGTTCCAAAGAAGTCAAGTTCTGATGATAAAGCTTTGAGGTCTAGAGCAGGACTCCAGTTCAGTTCTTGCCTCCATCTGGGGACGCCTTCCCTTTTCCTCTCATGTCCACCTATGTTCCTGGATGTGCTCCATTGACCACCACTGAACTCACTAGCAAAGCTGTCCCTGTCTCTGTTTTAAAGTGGCGGCGGCAGGAAACAGCACCCTGGCATCCCTTATACCATGCTTTGCCTCTGGAAAGAACAAAGTGAAAATGTTTTTGGTGGGGGAGATAACTATTCCTACTTATCTCCATCATAAAGCCTTTTCTTGTGGGATATTATAGCCCTGGTGTCTTAAAGCAACCTTCATGTATATCAGTAGCATTTTACCTATAAAATCGCTAAACTGAGCCTTCTAGGCCTTTTACTTAACAGATACATCTTTTGACCCATTCTTCCTCCCGTTGGTTTTTTGCAGGGTTTAGAGAGGTCTTCAGTATATAGGTCCTTAGCACTCTCCATCCTCTAGCCTCACAAGACAGAGCTGAGAGCCTTAGGTACTGAGACTAGATGCTGTCCCAAGCTGAGCTGCTGCACTCCCTTAGACTGGTCCCCTCAAATACAAGACTGAAGCTGAATTGGGAATAGGACTCAATGGAGAATCTTTCTGAAAGTTTGTGTTGAAAGGGGAGGGTGAGCGCTGTACATTCCCTCTGTAGGAAGAATTCCTAATCTAGGAAGTGATTCCAGGTGCTCAATAAGAGACTCATTATTAGCCTTTGGGATCAAAACAAGAATTTGAATCTATTAAACTCATTGCCAACCCCCAAAATAATGATTTTTCTGAAGAAACTAGTTTCTTAATCTAAATTCTACATTAACCCTATAATTTTGATTCACACTGATTCCAAGCTTTTAAATGCTAAGTGTCGGCATTTAGCATTAACTGTCTTGTTAAGCAAAGGGCCTTTTCTACAATCTCGTCCATCTCATTTCTGGTGCTACTCGAGTTGGACACAATTAGAGCTCATGGTTGCTAGAAAAGCTAGGCCTCTGATCACAGAAGCAGATAGCTTCAACCCCACTCAGTCCAGGCCTAGATAAATTACTTTTTATCGCAACTCATTCCTTTCTCACTGTATACAGGTAGTATTTTCAATGTGAATCCAAAGCTTGTCTGGTTCTCTGGAAACATTTTTTTTTTTTTGCCTTTCAGGTCCTTCACATTGTGATAATGTATTTAAAGAGAATATTTAAATGTAATATTAAAGAAATATTCAAAAGAATGGTGTGTTACTCTTGATCTTGGCAGACCACAATCCAGTTACTTGTTAGAAAAAGGATGCCTCTCCAGCCTTCTATATAAAATTAATTAGGTCAGTTAGGGATTAATGTCAACAACAGAGGTGTTTTATGATGGAAAAACAGAATGTTCTCTTTGGAGCATCAAGAGCTTGACTTACCTCCTATGTGCTTATGCACCTCATCGGCTGAAACAGCCTTCGTCCTGCCCTGCTGAAGCTTTCCCTGTCTGTAGTCCCCACTCTTGGGGCCCAGTTTCTAATTTCATTGCTTTCTATGTGTATGTACAATTTCCTATTCCTAGTTAGCATTTAAAATCCAGCAAGAGGATCAACTCAAATCAGTTCATAACTTCCATCCCATCAGAAAGTTCTATTCCAACCAATTCTCTCCCCAATAGTCAGGTTATGAGTCTCGTAAAGGAGCCTTAGCAAAATGATTAAAGTATGCGTAAGTGAATTTCCAGCCACTGATTTCAGACAGTCTTTACTTGGGTTAAAAACAGGGCTTCATGCATTTACAGTAAGTTACCACAGGCCACTGATGTACCTTCACAGACAAAAGCTAAGCCCAACCTACTATCTTGATGCAGATCTTTCCTGGTTTCCTGGGCGGGTTAGTACTGTACAGGTTTGATCCATGGCCAAAGGCAGCCATTTTCAGTTAAAATTGGATGGCTGCGACACAATGGAGGTAGCGAAGAGTTTAAGATCCACAGGTTGTGGCACAGACCAGAAATTAAGACAAGGGTGTGAAGGCTATAAATAATTGGGTAAGCAGTCAAGAAGGACTTGTTCCTTGTATCTTGTCCATTAGAATGTTCCCATACGTTATTCACTAAAAAAAAGTAAAGGTGGTAAAAGGATTTGAAAAGGAAAGAGGTTAACCCATTGACGGGGACAAAAAAATTCCTATTTTTGGTCATCTCAGGGTTGAGGGGAGCATCCTAGTGCATGCGTGTAAGTGCTCTAGTTTAAGTAGTGCTGTTCCCCTCACCGGCCAGAAATGGCTTGAACAAAAACAGCTCAAAAGACTATGGCAGTGAATAAGTCCTAGGCCAAATGAGAATTCCCACCTGGGCCAAAGCTCACTTCCCAGAATCTGAAATTAGCATATTACAGTAACAGCCTAGTACAGTGGCTGCTTCCAGTGTCACTTAATTCCAAGGAAGTTGGGATGAAGCTCCCAAGGGCTACCCCTGGTAAGAGGTTTGTTTCAGTTCCAGCTCCCACGAGTGTACACACTGAAGCTCGTGGCACCAGCTCCTCGGCCTCACACGCTAACGGCATCCAGACTCTGCCGACAAGTGCTGTTTGGTCCCACGCTGCTGGACTGTGACGGCAGGACAATGCCATCGCTCCATGCTCACTCAGCGCCTTGTCCCAATGTAGTTGGTGGAAAGCAGGACCACGTTGTGTAGCAAAAGAGACAGCTCAGCTTCTGAAAACACCACCAGTGTTAATGGTCTGGCCAGGGAACAGTCTGCCTTCTAACTGCCTTGGTTTACAGGTCTTGAAACTGGAGGTGGGAAGCCCAGTGAGGGAAGTATGACGTTAAGGGGTTGTTCTCAAGTTCCCCTTCTTCATCCAGTATCTGCATGTGTGCTTTCCTTTCCTTCCACCACATATGCCTACCTACTCATCCTCATTTCTGGACTCTCCTGTGACGGCAGTAGAAAATGCAGAGATAGTAATGGTACTAAACATCACTGCCACCCTTGGGGTTCTTCTGGTAGAAGCTGGTGCTCTGGGGACATTTCTCAGCTCTACGGAGATTAGCAGGCCTACCCTCATATTCACAGGCTTAAAAAACATCAAGGCCTACCTAGCCAAAGGTTCCAAACAGGGGACCCACCAGCCTAACACCTACCCTTAGAAACTTTCTGATCAGCCAGCTGAGCGGTTTTGTTTTTATTTTGAATTTAGACTAGTACTTCTCAACTAGGACAATTTGGCTCTCCCCTCAACTGGGACAACTGGCAATGTCTGGAGACACTTTGGGTTGTCAGAACTGGGGCGAGGGGGTACTACTGGCATCAAGTGGCTATAGGCCAGGAATGTTGCTAAACATGCGATAATGCACGGGACAACCCTCAGGATAAAGCTTCATTCAGTAAGGCCAAGGTTGAGAAACTGCTTTAGACAAGCATGTGCTCATGCTCGTGCTCCCACAATCCCCACTACTCACTCCATCTTGCATGGTCCACTCCGTGACCTGCTTGTAGGCTAATGAGTCTGTGCCTTTCATTTAGACATACAGGTAGATAAGGGTCTCACAGTACTCAATAATTAACTCCAAAATAATCTTCAAATAAAATACAAAAATGACTTGGATTTTGGTTATGCAATAGGGGTTTGTCTAACCTTTCAGGTTGCAGGAAATCTGCAGCCATTCTGCCAGCCAAGTTCGACACCGCTCTTCAGCAATAAGGGTAGAATTCAAGCCACGAAGATAACAAGCCTGTAACACTCAGAAGAGAAAGGTCCTTAATAATCAGAGCGAGTATGCCAAGGAGTGTAAACCTACAACCCCAAATCTCCTTTAAGTTACAACCTCATCCCAAGAGAATGGCATTCTCCATGGCAATCTGAACTATGATGACAAGCAAAGAGGCCTATATAATCTAAAACAGTAGTTCTAAAGTATAATGCCTTTTTTTTTTTTAATCCTCACCCAAGGATATTTTCTCCATTGAGTTTTTTAGAGAGTGGAAGGGAGGAAGTGGACGGGAGAGAGAGAGAAACATCGACGTGAGAGACACATCAGTTGGCTGCCTTCTGCACGCGCCCCGACCTGGGCTGGGGATTGAGGCTGCAATCAAGGTATGTGCCTTCAATCCATGGGCCGGTGCTCTAACCACTAAGCAAAATCGGCCAGGACTAATGTCCTTGGTTTTTGGTGTGTTTTTTTTTAAATATATTTTTTTATTGATTTCAGAGAGGAAGGGATAGGGAGAGATAGATTGAAACATCTATGATGAAAGAGAATCACTGATCAGCTGCTTCCTGCACGCCTCCTACTGGGGGGCATGTGCCCTTGACTAGAATCGAACCTGGAACCCTTCAGTCTGCAGGCTGGTGCTCCATCAACTGAGCCAAACCGGCTAGGGCCGTGGTCGGCATATTAACAGGCCTTCAAAGGGTCCTCGTGGCTGAGTGCCATAGAAGCCAGGGACTGTCCTGGGGCCCTGAATATTCCAACCCGTGCAGCACAGGCTGGGGTCAGGCACATACTTTGAAGGCCTGGTCCTGCTGGTGTGCCTGGCCCCGAGGAGTCCTGGAATGGAGAGGGTGCAGGCTAGGATAAGGGACCCCTCTCCTGTGCGTGAATTTTGTGCACTGGGCCTCTTGTCTATAGGCCGTGGTCGCAAACTCATTCGTCAACAGAGCCAAATATCAACAGTAAAACGATTGAAATTTCTTTTGAGAGCCCAATTTTTTAAACTTAAACTATATAGGTAGGTACATGGTTATTAACTTAATTAGGGTTCTCCTAAGGCTTAGGAGCCACACTCAAGGGGCCAAAGAGCCGCAGTTTGCCGGCCACAGGGCTAGGGCACTGTCCTTGATTTGTGAAGGACCAGAAGAAAAGAAACATAAACTATAATGAGTGTGGACAATTCCTTCCCAGTAGTTAAGTTCACTGAGGGGGGAAAAAAGACCTAGAAATGAGGTAAGAGAATAAAGAGCTTGGATTTTGCTATAACAAGCTCTCTGTAAGCTCCCAGTCCTGAAAACTCAAAAGTCCACCAAGAATTGAGGGTTGATACTGCAATGAAGCTCTTACCGATTGCACTTCCTGATCAGTCAGCTGGTTAATCCCCAGCTTTGCCAAAGCCTTGTCTAGCTGATGAATCACAGTGGTATGAGTCTTTAAACGATGTCTTAACAAGGGAGAAGGCAGGTAAGTTGTGAGAAGCATGGCTCGACTCAAGGCTTTCTGTGATATTAACAACACAGGAGGAGCAAGTCAACAGAGTAGTGTTACGGCAAGCAAAGACCTGAAGCTGTGGACAAGAGAAAGCCTTAGAGTACTCACAATTTGCGAAGCATGGAGTTGATTCATGCCCAGAGGATGGTTAGAGAAACTCTTTCTCAGAGCTAGGATCTCATGTACTGCTGGGTGGGTACCACGCTGTATCTTGGGAGAGGTAAGAGATTGGTGGATGTTAACAAAGTCCTGACTAGCCTTCCTATCTGATTTTCATGCACACTGCATCTAACAAGATTCCTAGTTTGGAACAAGGGTTAACTGGGGGAATACCTTGGTGCACAGCTCTGTCATATGCCACCGGAGTCCTTCATCAGAAATGAGAGGGGTAACTTTTTCCAAATAAGAAAGGATTTCCGGGTGGGACTTTTTCCGGATATCGTGATAGATATGTAAGAAATCAATCTGTTGCTTTGGGGTCCAGAAATGTCTGATCAGCAGTTGCCTAGGAAACAGGTACCTGAAAGGAAAGGAACAACACAGTCATTGCTGACACTGGCATCTTTCAAAGTGAACAAAGAGAGCATTTGACAGACATGAATAATAAAGAGATGGAGACACTGCTTGGCTAACACACTGTCTCAGACCAAGGTCTAAGATACACTGAAGTACAATTTCAAGCAACATTACTGAGGCTCTGTGAAAGGAAGTAGTAGTGGAAGAAGCACACATGCAGCAATCAGATAAAATGACTCTTTTGAACTAAAGCAAGTGAAGAACATATTTTGGACAGAATTACAGAGCTGGACATGGTATGTAATGTTGACAGCTTCAAACAGTAACACAGTCCTTAGGTGTATATAAAATGGTAAAGACAAATTTGCTTTTAATTAATTTCTCTATCTGTGAGGTGGGTTTAAAACATGGCCATAGCCCTAGCAGGTCTGGCTCAGTGCATAGAGCATAGGCCTGTGACCTGCTCCAGCTGGTCCGACGTGGGGCCCCACATTAGGAATCGTCAGAATCTCCCAGGCTCTTACATTCCACTGGGCAGCTCCAGTCGAGAACATTGTCCTTCACTCAAGTCAGATGCTTTCAAGATTATATAGACTCACCCCAGCCGGTTTGGCTCAGTGGATAGAGCATTGGCCTGTGGACTGAATGGTCCCGGGTTCAATTCTGGTCAAGGGCACATGCCCGGGTTGCAGGCTTGATCCCCAGTAGGGGGGCATTCAGGAGGCAGCCAATCAATGATTCTCTCTCATCATTGATGTTTCTATCTCTCTCTCCCTTCCTCTCTGAAATCAATAAAAATATGTTAAAAAACAAAACAAAAAACATGGCCACAAATTCTCTGGCACTCCTCTTATTGAGAAATGTCCCTTTTTAAAATCTGGGTAACTGACTCAACCAGTAGAAGAGAGCAGAAGTGAGTCTTGACCTCCAAGCCTAGGTTATAAAAGGCCATGCAGATTCTTATTGCTGACACACTCACTCTTAGACCAGCAGTCTGGTATCCCCCGAGGAGTCCCAGATTGGAGAGGGTGCAGGCAGGGCGGAGGGGGCCCCTCTCCCATACATGAATTTCGTGCACTGGGCCTCTAGTTATTAATAACGAACTACAGCATTCACTAATGACTGATCACTATACTCGTGTTGCATTCATTTTCCTTACACGCCTAAAGCACAAGGCGCACCATTTCTCTCCACTAATACTAACAGCAAATATTTTAGCAGCTGATTGCCATGTCATTAGTCTTGTACTGCCTTGTTTGTTGTGCTCTACAGGAAATATTTCGCTTTCAGACAACAAGAAA
>NW_006285917.1:3285349-3290164 GCF_000327345.1 Myotis davidii
AGTGAGTATTTTAGCAGCCAATTGCCACGTCATTAGTCTTGTACTGACTTGTTTGTTGTGCGCAACAGGAAATATTTCGCTTTCGGATAACAAGAAAAATAGGTTTATTTGCGTTACACTTATTAATTTGTGCAGTTATTCAGTGTCTGGTAAGTTAATGTTCAAGAAAAAATATTAACTTTTATTAAAATGTTCTATTATTTTGTGTTAACAATTACTCATTTATTTCAGCCCTTTGTATTCAGCATGTCTCTATCGAAATAAACCTACATTTCTATGAAAATTGAAGCTTTTGTTTTTTTGTGGCCCACATAAACCTAAACCTTGTTTATTTGAACTGTGTTAGCTTTTGAGTTTGACATGCTTGACACCTACATCTACAGATATTTAAGAAACCTAGGTATTACTGAGTGGCTTTTATGAACCTTGGGCTAATGCTAATGAAAAGATTAGAGCAGGAAGTTTGATAACTTCTGCCTAGCTTCTGAAATGGAAAGTTCTTCTTACATAAATTTATTTATCATCAATATGCCAGGGAGAGAGAAGTCTATACTCACATTAGCAAGAAGACCAGGTAGTTGGCAAAGGGTGGAATGGAAATAATACCCAGAAAAAAACACTTGGTGACATCTCGACGAAACTAAGCAGAAATAAACACAGATGCAGTTTTAACCCACATTCTTAATGGGCAATCCCTCCATCCCACTGTGCAGTAAACTCCTGCGGCCCAGCAAAGGATCAAGGTTATTGCTATCTACATGTGGTTGGTAAGTTCCTTGAGGACAGAGCCCTGATTGACTTTTGTATCCCAAATATTGTCTAATACGTACAGGCACCCTGACATTATACCAAATACCTCAGTGAGTTCTTCCTGCTCTGCAGAACGGGTCCTAGAATCTTACTCTCAGCTCCAAAGCGACTCCAGTCACCACCCAATATTACTTTCCTGCTGCCTTTTAGAACCTTGCAAATTTTTATACGTTCCGAAAAAAACTGACTTTTAGTGTTTACAATTTTTATTTAGGAAGTGTGCCCCAAATTCTATGCAGCTCTGCTCTGGAGGACTATAACTCTGAAAGAATCCAATTCTGACAAATAGTCTGATACTCTCATTTAGTTCAATACTTTAATCTCGTAGCAAAGGGCAAAAGCCTGATCAGCGGGGAACAAAATAGAAAAGAAAATAACTTGAGATCCTGGTTAATTTCTGTTACCTCCCCATGCACTCTGGGTATCTGTCCCTGGCCCATACCTGTCTCAAATGCTCCATCTCCCGGTATGAAAGTTGATGAAACTTTACATTGTGCTTCACCATATCTGCCTTTATTCTTCTAGACTTTTTGGCATCAGCCCATAACTTCTGCAATCCTGCCTCATTAAAGTAGAGGACAGAGTGTGATGTTACCCCAGTTTGAATCATACCACAACTTCCTATTTCAAGTTTACCCACCGTACACCAACTTGTCCCTGCCCAACATTACATCAAAGCTCCCATCTAGGTCACTTGAAATTCTTGTGAGGACAACCTGTATCTCTTTTCTCACCCCTTTTCCCGCAGCACATCCCTTCTCTTCTAGCCAAGTGGGCCTTCTGTGATCTACTATGGAATGGTCTCCCTTTTGTGGCTCATTACTCATTCCTTTTTTTAAAAAATCCTCACCAGAGGATCTTTTTTCCATTAATTTTTAAAAAAAATATTTTTATTGATTTCAGAGAGGAAGGGAAAGTGAGAAAATGAGATAGAAGCATCAATGATGAGAGAATCATTGATCAGCTGCCTCCTCCACACCCGCTACTGGGGATTGAGCCCGAAACCTGGGCATGTGCCCTTGACTGGAATCGAACCTGGGACCTTTCAGTTCACAGGCCGAGACTCTCTATCCACTGAGCCAAACCAGCTAGGGCTCCATTGATTTTTATGTTGTGTTTTTCCCCCACTGATTTTTAGAGAGAGTGGAAGGGAGAGAGGGAAGGGAAATGAGGGAAGAGTGAAGGGAGAAGAGAAGAAAGGAAAAAGAGAAACATGAATGTGAGAGAGACACATCGATTGGTTGCCCATGTATGTGGCCTTGACCAGAATCAAATGCTTGACCCTTTGCTGTGTGGGCCAATTCTCTAACCACTGAAAACACCGGCCAGGGCGTCATTCCCTTTTTAAAATAAAAATTCAGGGGACGGGGGCAGGCTAGAGAGGGTCAATGGGGGAAAAAGAGGGACATATGTAATACTTTCAACAATAAAAATTTTAAAAAATAAAATAAAATAAAAATTCGCCCTGGCTGAGTGGCTCAATTGATTAGCGTATCATCCTGTACACCAAAAGGTTGTGGGCTTGACTTCTGGTCAGGGCACATACCTAGGTTGTGGTTTGATCGTAAGGTAGGTAACTGATGTTTCTCCCTCCCTCCCTCCCTCCCTCTCTAGAAAATCAATAAAACATATACTTGGGTGAGAATTAAAAAAATAAAAATTCAAAGTTTGCTAACCTCAGGAAGTCTTGCTCAATCAACCCTATGTATTCCCTAACCAGATATTTATCTCCTTTCTAGAACATTTGTATAATTACTGTAATTCAACATATTTCTATGATTGCATTTTGCTCTTCATTACATAATTCTTACATTTATCTAGAATTTAGTTTTTAAAAATGCTTTCCTATGCCCCAACCAGTTTGGCTCAGTGGAAAAATGCTTTCCTATTTATGAGTGAAATGACAGAATGTCTAGGTTGGCTTCAAAATAATACAGGAGAAGGCATGTTTAGAAATGAAATAAGATTGGCTGAAGTGAGGTTGTGTACACTGGAGTTCATTATATTATTTTCTCTACTTCTGTGTATTTTTCCATAATAAAAGGCTTAATAGCAAACTAACCAAAATGCTTTCACACCCTTTTCTATTTGATCCTATTTATAAAGTGGGAGCAGACAAAGCAGCCACTTTTTATCTCCACTTTACAAATACAGGTAAGCAACTTGCAAATCCACAAAGCTAGTAATAATTATGATACTATGTGGTAGTTTATTGTAACTGGTATTATGACAAAAGTATAGAGAATAATAACAGTTATAGTACATTTATTGAGCACTTACTAAGAATCAGGCCTTTACATGTATCAATTTAATCTCCACAACCATGAGGTCAACAGGTAGGTTCCATTATTATCCCCAATTCACAGGTAAGAAAACCAAAGGACAGCCCGGCCCCTGTGGGTCACGGGTTGAGCGTGGACCTATGAGCCAGGAGGCTGCAGTTGGAGTCCGGGTCAGGGCACATGCCCAGGTGTCTGGCTCGGTCCCCAGTGGGGGCGTGCAGGAGGCAGCTGATCACCGATTCTCTCTCATCATTGATGTTTCTGTCTCTCTCTCCCTCTCGCTCTCCCTTCCTCTCAGAAGTCAATAAAAATATATACTAAAAAAAAAAGAAAAGAAAAACCCAAAGGACAGAGGTTAAGTAACTAGTCCAATCAGCCAGCGACAAGCTGGGATTTGAACCCAGGCACTCCGGCTCTGGAGAAGACGCTGACACTATACCATCTCCTGGTGACTAGCAGAGCTCTGATCGGGACCAAAACAGTCCGAAACCAAGTACTACAGCACTATTTCCAGCACATGCTGCCTAGGACAGATCTGTGATAAACATTAAACCACATTTCTTATGGGCCAAGTCAACTGCTAAATCAAAGGGCAGGTCTGTGCAGCCATAGATCCCTGCCCTTATGCAGGACAAAGAACTTCTACTGCCCTGACCGGTTTGGCTCAGTGGGTAGAGCGTCGGCCTTCGGACTCAAGGGTCCCAGGTCCGATTCTGGTCAAGGGCATGTACCTTGGGTGCGGGCACATCCCCATTAGGGAGTGTGCAGGAGACAGCTGATTGATGTTTCTAGCTCTCTATCCCTCTCCTTTCCTCTCTGTAAAAAATCAATAAAACATATTAAAAAAAAAAAAAAAGAACTTCTACTATAGTCAAGTGTGTGGTTAAAGAAGTGCAAAAATACCCATATTCCTTCTGGATATTGTTAGAAGTTGTTTCTTTTCTTTTTTAAAAAATATATTTTACTGATTTTCTACAGAGAGGAAGGGAGAGGGATAGAGAGCTAGAAACATCGATGAGAGAGAAACATCGATCAGCTGCTTCCTGCACACCCCCCACTGGTGATGTGCCCGCAGCCAAGGTACATGCCCTTGACCGGAATCGAACCTGGGACCCTTGAGTCCGCAGGCCGACGCTCGATCCACTGAGCCAGACCAGCTAGGGCAGAAGTTGTTTCTAATAAAACCTTTCTAGAAACATCCTCAGGAAGCGCTAACTTATAACATTAGGTTTAATCCTCAAGCACTTGTGAAACATAAGACATCCCAGCTCACGTTCCCAGAGCAAAACCTGCAAATTAGCTTGCTCGAACCCTCTGACATCGCCCTCGAGCCGGTTCCGCCGGTTCCCGTTTCAGCTCTGTTTTTACCTTTTGTGAAGGTGGTGTACAGGAGATAGAAGCGGGGGAAATTACGTTCCAAAAACCGATGGTATTTCCCATTGATCGCTTTTGTCTTAGTCGCCACGTAAGAGATTAAGCTCTTCACATCTGCCTTCGGGGAAAGGTGCAGCTTTGAAGACCTACAGGGAGGACCAGAGAGACCGTCTGGGAGTCCGCCCCAACCGCCCTGTCCGCGGGGCGTCCCCAACGTCACACGCGGGCCGCGGAGACCCGAAATCTGCGGATACCAGGAAGGTCTGGGATCCAGAGAGAAGCAATCACACCGAGAAAAACACAACGGGGGCAGACGAGAGGCCGGGCAGCAAGCGGCGGCGGGCAGCGG
>NW_006285917.1:3290204-3291800 GCF_000327345.1 Myotis davidii
CCGGAGCCGTGGGGTCGAGGCGAACACCCGGACAGCCCGCGCCGGAAGCGGGAGGCTGAGAGCTGACCTCGCGAGACGCTGGGCACTCAGACTATACGGGGCACTCAGAGTTCAGAGGGTCAAGACGCCAGGGCACTAGCGGGGGTCGGGGCGCGATTTCTGAGCAAAAGAATAAAAACCCCAAGTCAGGGCGTGGAACCCTGACAATCAAGAGGCAGCATGCAAGCAAGGATAAGACACTGGAAGGGCCTGTACATCAGAAATGCGGCTTCCTCCAGGGCCCTCACCAGGGGGCTCCCCAGGCCAGTCCAGAGCGAACAAGCTGCGGCCTCCGCGTGACATAAGGTCGAGGGGTGACCGCCGAACCCCGCAGAGCAGCTCGAGCCCAGCACAGCCTGGAGAGCGCCATCTTCTCGGCGAGGGAGGGGGAGGAAGGGTCTTCTTCAGGTCAAGGTTCACCGTGATGCGCGTCCCTTTGACGGCGCATGCGCATTTCTTGAGAGCTGATTGGCAACCACAGACCGCTGGCCTCGCGCTAACCCGGCACTGAACGCGTCCTGAGGCCTGAGTGCAGAAGCAGGGCCAGGATTGGACGCAGCCATACTTCCTGCTTTCAAGGCGCCGGAAGCAGGCGATCCCCGATGGAGCAAGTGCTTCTGCCCGTGGTAGGCTCTGTGATCTTGAGGACGTCCTCTCTCTGAGTGACCCCTCTCGATTCCCTAGGGCCGCGCTTGCCCTCTGTCCGAGTCTCCTGCATCGGCGCCTGGACGCGGTACGTGCCAGATGTCCATTTGGCAATGTCTGGAGCCACGGCGCCTCCTGGCTGCTGGGAGGACCCGCGGCGCCCTCTAGTGGCGGCGGCGTGCCTAGGCCGGGAGCCACCCGTGGCCAGTTAACATCTGGTGGCAAAGGTCGGGAGCCTGGGAGCGGCCCCTGGGCGAACCGAGTCGGCTTTTCCCTTTGTCGGCGTTTCCCTTTGTCGGCGTTAAAATAATACAGTAAGGAAATGTCTTTCCTTAAGCGCCTCTTGCAGACCAAGGTCGGGTCTCAGCTTGAATGTCATTTTTCTTCTGAAAGTTTTTCTCTGACCCAAGGACACACATTTTCTCTGTCACCCTGTGTATTTTTTTAATAGCACTTACCACTGACATCGTTTATATGTTTTGTTTCCTTGTTTGGCAGGCTCCCTAACTAGGCTGAGGGAAGTGTTCTGTCTCGTTCACTGCTATACCCTAATTAATTTTTAACAAATTAATTAATAACTGAAACTGGGAAGGGTTCCCAGAAGTGGCACTTAGCTGCCTCCAACAGTTAAGACCTCTTGAATACATATGAACCCTTTGAGTGCCAACCAATATCCTAGGAACCATGCTAAAATTGCCAAGGCATTTTTGCTGATTCTACAGCAGTTTAGGGAAAAAATTATGAATCGCAAGTAAGTGAAGTTACATATTTAAAAACTTAAGGAAACCTTTACTACATTGACATATTTAGCAATATCATCATCACTAATAAAAGCAGACTTAGAACTGGATACCATTTCAAAGCTTTGATAGCGCTCCCGGCACTTTTGGCGAAAGACAGGAGGAGAGAAAC
>NW_006285917.1:3295937-3305126 GCF_000327345.1 Myotis davidii
ACACATCCCCCACTGGAGATGTGCCCGCAGCCCAGGCACATGCCCCCAACCGGTATCGAACCTGGGACCCCTCAGTCCGCAGGCCGACGCTCCATCCACTGAGCCAAACCGGTTTCGGCAATTAATGTTTTAAATATTCCGGCGCACTCTGCCTCCCGGAGCATGTTTGAGCCTTTCCCTTCCTCCTCCTCTCCAATAGCCACGCCTCTCCTACACTCTGAGGGTCCCCGTAAGATTTGCCACCAGGGGAACAATGTGCAGTGGCAGCTCCTCCGGGGCTAACCGTCGGAGCCTGTCACCACGGCCCCCTTTTCTCTGGTTTTCCAGTGAGCTGACAGCAGCCCCACCTTGGCTCCTTTCTTTCCCATAACGTCTCTAGAGAGCCAAAGCAGCCTGGCCTGGTAGTCTCTCTCCTGTTGCTGCTTCTATCCTAAGCCCTTCCTTGTTTCACTGTCCCCAACTTTAATAAACGTGCTCTCAAAATAAAATAAGAAACCATGTGTTTGGTTTCATGTTGTAACTGGACAACCAATGGGTCCGGACTGCCTGTCACGACTTGAGCCAGTCAAGTGAAGACAGAGTTGGATCATATATGAGCATTTATTCCAGTGCTGCTGGGAGAATGGGGGAGCAGCAGGTCACCCACAAACATCTGCTCTCCAGCCCCCCAGAAGCCAGCTGCTTATATTGGGTAGGATAAAGATTACATGGGGGAGCAGGAATCCCGGGCATGGAGAAGTAGGCAAGGTGGGCTTTGGGAAGCTGGGGCCGGACACCATTGATGGACCTCATTCCAAGGTTGACTCCCAGGTCCTGGGGATGTACAACTCCCAGCCAGGTTCAAATGTGCTTTCTTAAATCAAAACAAAACAATCACGGTTAACAGAGCATGATTAATATTTCTTACTTTATTTCTTATAGCTAGTCCCCAATATTCTATTTCTGCCCCTAACAATGCTCTAGGGGTTAATACAGGGTGTGGGGGGGGGCAAACGTAGGTTTACAGTTGTTTGTATGGAAAATAATACAGTAATAAATAGTAATTCAAGAATAAACTCTGGCTTCTGTGGTAGGCAGTTAGACATGAGCAGGGCAAGGACGATGGGCCAGGTATGGAAGATCACCAGCCTGGAAAAGCCCCAAGTACCCAATGGAAACATCCATTCGGGTAACTGCTAGAGTTTGTGGGGTGCGGGGAGGGGGGTAGAGGAGAGGAGGGATGGAGAGGGAAGGAGGGGCTTTCAAGTTTCCTCTGACCCTAAGGATAAAGTTCAGGCTCCTTAACCGGGCCTCCCTTCCCGGCCTCATCTCCTGTCCCATTGTCTCTCTTTCCCCTTAGTTCTCTCTGCTAAGGAATATCGGCCTTTCAGTTCCGCCAAAGGCCAGGCAGGCCGCCTTATACCCCTGGCCTTTTGCACCTGTTGCTCTCTGCTTGGCGGTTCTCCCCTCCCCTCTAGCTTGTCTTGCAGGCACCAGCTGAAATGGTGGCAATAATAGCTAACACTTATTGAGCAGACACTACTACCATCATTTTTCTTAGGGCTTTACATGTATTAAGTGGTTTAATCCTCACTTAACTTCATGAGGTAGATACTATTGTTAGCTCCACTTCCTAAGCGAGGTTAAGGAACCTAATCAATATTTGAGTCAGCAGTTGAACCCAGACAGACTGGATACATGAATTACTGCAGTTTGTATATAAACAGTGCTGTTACAGGAAACTCTTTCTTAAACCCACAGAGTTAGGTTTCCCTGTTATTCATCTTGTAGCTAGCTATAATTATCCTTCATAGTACTTAAAATAATTAACTATAGCATTGTGCTCTTTTTTTTGCATTCTAATTTCTTTATTGATTAAGGTATTGCATATGTGTCCTTAACCTCCCCCATTGACCCCCACTCCCCAAAAAAAGCATTATGCCTTAATGACTGCTCCCCATTTGATTCTAAGCTCACTGTATTTCTGGTCCCTAGTACAGTCCCTGGCACAGGAGGTGCTTATTAAGTATTTATTAACTGAATACATATACCTGAGTATAAAGTAATATTTTTCCTCTCAAAATAATTCCTTTGAGCCCACCCAGCGTGGTTGAGCATCGACCTATAAACCAGGAGGTCACAGTCAGGCACGTGCCCGGGTTGCAGGCTCAATCCCCAGTGTGGGGCCTGCAGGAGGCAGCCGATCACTGATTCTTTCTCATCATTGATGTTTCTATCTCTCCCTCTCCCTTCCTCTCTCTGAAAGCAATAAAAAATATATTTGAAAAATAATAATTCCTTTGAAAGGAAATTGCTTTATATTTTGTGTTCTTTTTTTCACTAATAAATAGTTAATTTATTCACTAATTCCACAATTATTGAGCTTCGACCCAGGCCAGGCATTGTTTTTGTTGCTTGAGATTAGATAAAGAGTACAGCCCTACCTGGACGGTGTGTGTGATCAGTGGTTGAGTGTCAACCTATAAACCAGGAGGTCACAGTTCAATTCCCAGCCGGGGCACATACCTGGGTTATGGATTCCATCTCCAGTTGGGGGCGTGCAGGAGGCAGCTGATCAGTGATTCTCATCATTGATGTTTCTCTCTGCCTCTCCTTCTCTGAAATCAATAAAAACTTATTTTTTAAAAAAAGATTGGCCCTAGTTGGGTAGTTAGAGCATCGTCCTGACACCAAGCTTGTGAGTTCGATCCCCAGTCAGGGCACATACAAAAATCAATCAATGAATGCATAACTAAGTAGAACAACAGATTAATGTTTCCCTTTCCCATCCTCTCTCCCTCCCTCCCTCTCTCTTAATTAGTTAAATTTTAAAAAAATGAAAAAAAGATTACAGCCCTACCTAGTATAGTTTACATTATAAAATGTTTGAGAGATTGTTTGGAATACCAGAGTGGGGTGGTATTCTGGGGCCTCGTATAAAGATTAGATTTGCTTGGGGACCTCAGTTGTAAAGATTAGAATTTGACTTAAAAGGTCCTAGGGAATTATAATGCATTTTGCCCAAGGGAATGGCAAGATGAAGGTGATATTTTGTGAAAATTACTCTGGAGTTAATATGGATTAGAGTGGGAAGAGACTGGAGGTTCAGGATATCATTAAAGTTATAACCATTTGGATAAGAGAGAGTGAGGAACCACCAGACTGGTGACCATCCCACGTGATCCCAGATTTGTGCTACAGTAAATGGGCACCAGATTTGAGCTCCCCAAACCCATGTCATTTAGCTTGTCATCAGCATTTGTTGTTGTTCATTTGGCAAACATTTGAGGGCCTGCTCTGTAGCATTCTGCTAGGTTCCAGGAAAATAAAGGCAAATGAGAGGCAGGCCTTTCCCTCTAAAAGCTCAGAAGATTGACACTTAAAAATAATTGTGGCCCTAGCCGGTTTGGCTCAGTGGATAGAGCCTCGGCCTGCGGACTCAAGGGTCCCAGGTTCGATTCCAGTCAAGGGCATGTACCTTGGTTGCGGGCACATCCCCACTTGGGGTTGTGCAGGAGGCAGCTGATCAATGTTTCTCTCTCATCCATGTTTCTAACTCTCTCTCCCTCTCCCTTCCTCTCTGAAATAAATAAAAATATATTAAAAAAAATAATAATAATTGTGGCCCTAGCTGGTTTAACTCAGTGGACAGAGCATTGGCCTGTGGACTGAAGGGTCCCAGGTTTGATTCCGGTCAAGGGCACATGCCCAGTAGGGGGCGTGCAGGAGGCAGCTGATCAATGATTCTCTCTTATTGTTTCTCTCTTTTCCTCTCCCTTCCTCTGAAATAAATAAAAATTTCTCTTAAATAATAATTGTGCTTCCCCTTCTCCCCTCTCCCTCACTCTTCACCGCTCTCCACCAGGTGAGGGCACTGTGGGAAGGCAGCAAGCCAGAGAGAGCGCCATTTCCAGAAACCAAACCAGGTGGCTTCCCGATCTTGGACTTCCTGCATCCTGAACTGAGAAAATAAATGTTTATTATTTAAGCCACACAATCTATGATATCAGTTCTAAGTTTATTTATTTTTTTACTTAGTCCCGGGTTTAGGACTCAAATGCCTAGAAGGGCCCACGCACAGGAGAGAAGGAGGGCCCCCTGGGAAAGATGCCCAGGGTGCTTTGTTACATTGTGTCAGATCCTCCATATTTGCAGGAGAAGCCAGAAATTCAAGCTTGTAAAGGTCGGCACTAATTTGAAAAGATTTTAAGAGGAAAAAAAATAACTGTGCTATCACGTGAGAGGTGCTGTAACAGGAAAATGTCTCAGGTACGGTGAGAGTTAAAGGAAGGAGCAGTAATAAATTCTGCTGGTGGTGATGGTGGTGCATCCAGATGCAGAGAAGTCATGTTTGAACTAGATCACGGAGGATAAACTGGAGACTGACGAAGACAAGTACTGTGAGGACTGGCTTTTTGGAAAGAGGGAACGGAATGTGCGAAGATAAGAAAGACTGGAAACTTTTCAGGAAAAGATAAAGCTCTTGCCAGGACAGATAATAGCTGCAGTGACTTGCCACCTTTAGATACTGATTCATTGAGTTTGGTTTGCGACAAGTTATTCTTCCCAAGGCACTGAAAAAAGAGTGCCAGCGTGAAAGAATTTTAATAACCCAGGGTTTGTATTAAAACGCCTTACTTGCATTCCTTTTTCCTTATGTGTTAAAAATGTTTTAAAAGGAAAAGAACAAAGAATATTGTAACATTCATCTATGCGTCTACCACCCAAAATGAATAAATAATGTCAGACCTATTTTCTCCCAAGTCCCATTTCCCTTTCTTCCTTTAGGCTGCCCCTTTATGTCAGTCCACTTTTAATACTTTGCGTATATATACAGGGTGTCCCCCAAAAATGTTTACACCCTCTGAATAATTATATATTCCAGTGTTTAAATCTGAAAAAGAAGACATCAACTAAGCTATCAGATGTTAAAGTGTGTATACATTTATACCCTGTATTTGAGCATTTATATGACAATTTATATTTATATATAAATAAGTAGTATATAGTATATTTTTAAGATATATTTTATTGATTTTTTTACAGAGAGGAAGGGAGAGGAATAGAGAGTTAGAAACATCGATGAGAGAGGAACATCGATCAGCTGCCTCCTGCACACCCCCTACTGGGGATGTACCCGCAACCAAGGTACATGCCCTTGACCGGAATCGAACCTGGGACCCCTCAGTCCGCAGGCCGACGCTCCATCCACTGAGCCAAACCGGTTTCGGCAATTAATGTTTTAAATATTCCGGCGCACTCTGCCTCCCGGAGCATGTTTGAGCCTTTCCCTTCCTCCTCCTCTCCAATAGCCACGCCTCTCCTACACTCTGAGGGTCCCCGTAAGATTTGCCACCAGGGGAACAATGTGCAGTGGCAGCTCCTCCGGGGCTAACCGTCGGAGCCTGTCACCACGGCCCCCTTTTCTCTGGTTTTCCAGTGAGCTGACAGCAGCCCGGCCTTGGCTCCTTTCTTTCCCATAACGTCTCTAGAGAGCCAAAGCAGCCTGGCCTGGTAGTCTCTCTCCTGTTGCTGCTTCTATCCTAAGCCCTTCCTTGTTTCACTGTCCCCAACTTTAATAAACGTGCTCTCAAAATAAAATAAGAAACCATGTGTTTGGTTTCATGTTGTAACTGGACAACCAATGGGTCCGGACTGCCTGTCACGACTTGAGCCAGTCAAGTGAAGACAGAGTTGGATCATATATGAGCATTTATTCCAGTGCTGCTGGGAGAATGGGGGAGCAGCAGGTCACCCACAAACATCTGCTCTCCAGCCCCCCAGAAGCCAGCTGCTTATATTGGGTAGGATAAAGATTACATGGGGGAGCAGGAATCCCGGGCATGGAGAAGTAGGCAAGGTGGGCTTTGGGAAGCTGGGGCCGGACGCCATTGATGGACCTCATTCCAAGGTTGACTCCCAGGTCCTGGGGATGTACAACTCCCAGCCAGGTTCAAATGTGCTTTCTTAAATCAAAACAAAACAATCACGGTTAACAGAGCATGATTAATATTTCTTACTTTATTTCTTATAGCTAGTCCCCAATATTCTATTTCTGCCCCTAACAATGCTAACAATGTGGCATTTTTTCTGTTTTGTTTCCCTCAAATTTGTTTTCAGAATTCATGTGGTGATACAGACCCAAGTTCATCAATGTTAGCTGCTGTGCGTTGTTCCATCACAAGAATACACTCCAGTTTGTTTACCTGTTTGCTACTGGTAGACATGTACAGTGCTTGCATGTTTCATTATTACAAACACCATTGCAGGGAACATCCTCAAAGATGTCTTTTTGTCCTTAGGTATAAGAAACTTAAGCGGTGTTTTCAGACTGGTTTTTAACCGTGACTCATAGTAAACACATTTTATATCAAAACTCACTTCTTACATTTTATATTCTATTTCATTTTTTGTAAAATGCTGGACACGACCCACTTGATTGATTTCAGGACCCACTAGTGGATTGAGAAACACACTACTCTGAGGCAATAGACTCTGGGACAAAGGATGTGTGTTTTTTCACCTTGAGCAAGTAACATGTTGCTCTCCAAAGCAGTTGTATCAGTTTTACAGGATAAGAGTCCTCCTAGCTTCTCTGCACCCTCATGATGGAAGAAAAGGGTGCTGTAATAAATCTCACCAAAAGTAACCTCACAGGGTGATCTCATCATATATTCCTAACTGGGAAGGTCACACTGGGTAGTTTTGCCCAGGCCTGTAACTTCTTTAGTGAAAGGTTTTTAAATTACCCTGTCCATTGTTCTTGTGCATCTAGGTTAACCTTTTAAGAAATATAAATATTTTTTATTGATTTCAGAAAGGAAAGGAGAAGGGGAGAGAGCTACAGAAACATCAATGATGAGAATTATTGATTGGCTGCCCCCTGCACGCCCCCTACTGGGGACCAAGCCCACAATGCGCCCGGCCGTGTGTCCTGACTGGTAACCTAACCGTGACCTCCTGGTTCATGGGTCGACACTCAACAACTGAGCCACACCAACTGGGCTGTAAGGTCCCTCCTTAATGTGCATAAAAGAAACTGCAAACTGACATTTTTTTAAGCATTTGAGATCTTTGCTTCCTGGCAGTTGTGGTCAGTTTGGCTCAAATAAACTCAGGTTTGGATGTTTCTTGTGTGGCCATCACCAACACTTAAAATGGCCAGACTTTTGCCGTAACCAGTTTGGCTCAGTGGATAGAGCATCAGCCTGCGGACTGAAGGGTCCCAGGTTTGATTCTGGCCAGCGGCATGTACCTTGGTTGCGGGCACATCCCCAGTAGGAGGTGTGCAGGAGGCAGCGGATGGATGATTCTCATCGATGTTTCTAACTCTATCCCTCTCCCCTCCTCTCTGTAAAATTCAATATAATATATTTTTTAAAAAGAGCATAAAGATGCCGAAACCGGTTTGGCTCAGTGGATAGAGCGTCGGCCTGCAGACTGAAAGGTCCCAGGTTCGATTCCGATCAAGGGCATGTACCTGGGTTGCGGGCACATCCCCAGTATAAGAGGTGCAGGAGGTAGCTGATCGATGTTTCTAATTCAAAGATATTTTATATTGATTGTCAAGGGCCGGGGGGGAGGGGGGAAGGAGACATATGTAATACTCTTTGTAATACTTTAAGCAATAAATAATTTTTAAAAAGATAGTCTATATTTTTTCAGATAATTTTGAATTTGTTTTGTTTTATATGTTTAGGTCTTTAATTCACATGGAGTGTATTTTTGCCTGTTCCTTTTCTATCTTCTGAATTTCTGGGCTCACTATTGACTTTTCACATTTCTTTCTGTAGTGGTTATCTTTCGCATTCTAGCCATTTTACTTCATCCTTGTGAATTTTTTTCTTAAAAATATCAGAATGGGAATATAGAGAAGGCCAAGGCTTAGAAAAGTAGCTCTTTGGAGGCCTGTAAGAAGAAACTGACGGCAAAGATGAGGTAAAGGGAATAATGGGAAGGAATCTCTGCAAAAGATGATATGCAGGGCTATTCACCCATCACACCCAGAACCTGAGGGTTCTAGAAGAATTATCCTTGTGGGGAGAAAAGGTGTTTCAGACCACTGGCCCTGAGAGGGAAGAGGTGTAGACTTCTGACAGGATTTTTTAAAATCCTCACCTGAGGGTATTTTTTCATTGATGAGAGAGAGAGAGAGAGAGAGAGAGAGAGAGAGAGAGAACATGAATCGGTTGCCTTCAGTTCCTACCCCGACCGGGGATCAAACTCACAACCTGGGTATGTGCCCTGACTGGGAGTTGAACCCTTCAGTGCTCCAGACAACGCTAACCCACTGAGCCACACCGGCCAGGGCACACATCTACTTTTTAACTTCACCTCTCTGCCCTATCTGCAAGCCCTGTGAGCTTTTTCTGGATTGCACTTGTGCAATAGAGTCATATAGAAGTTGGTGAAACGCAGGTCTTCTGCTTCACATTGGAAGGGTTCAGTGCCTTCCCCATCTTCTTCCCCACAGGCACGCATCTCCCAAGCCCTAAGGGACCTTGAGACTTGTAATCAGGGCAGCAGTGGGCAGCAGCAGCAGCTGGTCCCAAGCTAACCCGCTGAACCAGCCCCAAGGCCCCCTTTTCTCTGACTTCTCAGTGAGCCAACGCTGCCCCACCTTCTCTTTGTGAGAGAAGACCTGTAAGAGAAGAGGAGGTTATCACTTTCAGAGGAGCGGTATTCCAAATGACAAGAAATAGTCTTTGATTTCTACGGTAATCACTGAAGTCATAATCATCATCAAAAGCCTTTATCAGTGCCTGCCTGCAACAGGCAATCAAAAGGAGGACACAACTAAATTTAGAATGCATTATTCATGAACAAGTCTAATAATTTACACTACAAAAATTAATATAAATAGAAGAGTAAAGGACATATCTATATGATAATAAAACAGGCAGACCAATCTAGCCACTGTGGACAGTAAAGAATTAACATCAAACACATCAGAAGTCAGTGCAATTCCATGGTAAGGGCATCACTGGGCGCAGAGCAGTGCCTACCAGGGGTTGGTTATAGGGGTTCCAAGTTCAGGGAAACTGATTAGGGAGGGCGGGTCTCTTGCTTTCTGACTACCTCCACTTTTTTCCACCCTGCATACACATGCCCCGCCCCAAACCTTTTCTCTTCCAGGCAACATAACCCTTGCTAACACTTGAGTTCAGAGGAACTTTTACTTTATGTGAGTCTTCGGCTCTGCCTACGGGG
>NW_006285917.1:3305191-3314897 GCF_000327345.1 Myotis davidii
CACGTCCACAGCAATTAGAGCAAAAGGACAGAGGTAAGGGAACTCCTGGAGAGAGATTTTCCCCACCCAGCTGCGGCAGGGTCACCTAGGGTCTCTTCCATCAGTCTTGATATTCACCATGATGCATGGCTCATTATCTAGCCAGCACCACTTACTGAACTTCTAGGCACATTTGCACAGTCAGCAAAATTCAGAAATGTTTTACCTGGCTGAGTCAATATTAGAAAGACTTCAAGGATTTTGCAGTTTGCCCTGGCCGGGTAGCACAGTTAGTTAGAGCATTGTCCCCATATGCCAATCCCTGTCATACAAGAATCAACCAATGCATGCATAAATAAGTGGAACAGCAAATCAATGTTTTTCTCTCTCTAAAATTAATAAAAATTTAAAAAATGATTTTGCAGTTTAATATCACTATCATAAAATTACTAGCATATATTTAATGTAGGACAAAGGAATAATATGTTCACAGACACATACAACTTGATCTTGTCTCAGGGTCTTTTTTAAAATTTGTTGATTTGGAGAGAGAGGAAGGAGGAAAGAGAGAAACATTGATGTGTTGTTCCACTTATTTATGCATTTATTGGTTGATTCTTGCATGTGCCCTGCCCCAGGGATCGAACCTGCAACCTTGACATATCAGGAAGACACTCTAACCAACTGAGCTACCTGGCCAAGGCTTAAATTTATTTTGTAATGGAATTTATCACCCCCTGAAATATACTTATTGTCTTGTTTATTATTTGTCTCCCCCACAGAACCAGTTCTCTAAGAGCAGGAACTTTGTATGTCTTTGATCATTGCTGTCTTCCAGAGCCTAGAATAGAACCTGGCACACAGTAGATGCTCAATGTTGTATTTATTAAATGAATGAAATTAAATGGAACAAACATATGTGTTTGTGTGTTCTTATTCTTAATGTATAATGAAGTTAAATAGAAGACTCAAAGATGTCTTTTTTAAAATAATTTTTTATTTTTCAATTACACTTGACATACAATAGTATATCAGTTTCAGGTGCACACCCCAGTAATTAGACATAACTTAAGTGAGGATCTCAAAAAATCTCATACCCATCTGACACCATACCTAGTTTTTGGAATATTATTGACTACACTAGAGGCCCATTGCACGAAGAGATTTGTGCAATAGGCCTTCCTTCCCCTGGCTGCCAGCACTGGTTTTCCTCTGGCACCCGGGATCCAGGCCTTCGCTCCGGCCACAGCGGAGAAGCCAAGCCTCTTCAGTCTTCAGTCGTCTTCAGTCTTTGTTCCATGCCTGTATATGCAAATTAACCGCCATCGTTGTTGGGTTCATTTGCATACTCATCCTGATTGGTTTGGTGGACGTAGTGGAGTGACACCAATTTGCATGTTTCTCTTTTATTAGTATAGATTCCCTATGCTGTACTTTACACCCCCATGACTATACAAACTACTAATTTGTGCTTCTAAATCCCTTTGCCTTTTTCACCCATTTCCCCAACCCTCCTCCCATCTGGAAACTGTCAAACTGTTCTCTGTATCTATGAGTCTATTTCTGCTTATTCATTTATTTTGATTTTTAGATTCAATTGTTGATAGATATGTATTGCCATTTTATTGTTCATATTTTTAATCTTTTTCTTAAGGAAGACCCTTTAACATTTCATGTAATACTGGTTTGGTGGTGATGAAATCCTTTAGCTTTTTCTTGTCTGGGAAGCTCTTTATCTGACCTTCAATTCTAAATGATAGCTTTGCTGGGTAGAGTAATTTTGGTTGTAGGTTCTTGCTTTTCATCACTTTGAATATTTCTTGCCACTCCCTTCTGGCCTGCATAATTTCTGTTAAGAAATCAGCTGACTGCCCTAGTTGGCTTGGCTCAGTGGATAGAGCATCAGCCTGCGGACTGAAGGGTCCCAGGTTTGATTCCAGCCAAGGGCACATGCCTGGGTTGCGGGCTTGATCCCCAGTACAGGGCTTGCAGGAGGCAGCCAATCAATGATTCTCTCTCATCATTGATGTTTCTCTCTCTCTCTCTACTTCTGCCTTTCTCTCTGAAATCAATAAATAATTTTTTTTTAAAGAAATCAGCTGACAGTCATATGGGTGCTCCCTTGTCAGTAACTAACTGCTTTTCTCTTGCTGCTTTTAAGATGCTCTCTTTGCCTTTAACCTTTGGCATTTTAATTATGATGTGTCTTGGTGTGGGCCAATTTAGATTTATCTTGTTTGGGACTCTCTGTGCTTCCTGGACTTGTATGCCTATTTTTTTCATCAGATATGGAAAGTTTTCTGTCATTATTTTTTCAAATAGGTTCTCAATTTCTTTCACCTTCTTTTCTCCTTCCAGGACCCCCATGATGTGAATGTTGGTACACTTGAAGTTGTCCCAGAGGCTTCTTACACTATCTTTATATTTTTTTATTCCTTTTTTTTTTTTTTACTGTTCTGATTGGGTGTTTTCTTGCTTTCTCATATTCCAAATCCCTGATTTGATTCTCAGCATCCTCTACTCTGTTGTTGATTTCCTGTAAATTATTCTTCATTTTAGTTAGTGTATCCTTCATTTCTGACTGGTTCTTTTTTATGGTTCCTAAGTCCTTTTTCATGCTATTTAAGTTCTCACTAAGTTCCTTGAAGTTCTCAGTAAGTTCTTTGAGCATCCCTATAACCATTGTTTTGAACTCTGTATCTGATAGTTTATTTGATTCCATTTCATTTAGTTCTTTTTCTGGAGATTTCTCCTGTTCTTTCATTTGCAACATGTGTCTTTGCCTCCATATTGTGGCTACTTCTTTGTGTTTGTTCCTATGTATTAGGTAGAACTGCTATGTCTCCTGGACTTGGTAGAGTGGCCTTGTGTAGTAGGTGTCCTGTAGGGCCTAGTGGTACAACCTCCCAGTCACCTGAGGTGGGTGTTTCAGGTGTGCCCCTGTGTGGGCTGTGTGCACTGTTCTGTTGTAGTTGAGCCTTAATTGTTGTTGGCATCACTGGGAAGGATTGATTCCTAAGATAATTGGCTGTGAGGACCAGGTTCAGCTATAGCAAAAGAGCTGCTGTGCAGGAGTTGACCCTAGGGAGCAGGATTTCCATGGGGCTTTGGTGCTCACGGAGTCCACCCCTTGAGTCTGTCGCTCATGGAGGAGATGGGGTTGTAATTGAGCATGGTCTGAAGCTGTCCGCCAGTGCACTGGTACTGGGGCCTCCAGGGGGGTGCAAAGTCAACTACTGCCTGTGCCCTGCCTGGGGCCACCCAGCACTAGCACTGAGCGATCTATAGATGGCTGCTATGTGTGTTGGGCTTGGAGGTGCCCAGGAGATGCTAGGCCGTGAACCAAGGTAGGCTGCTGCTAGTGCTGGGCCTGAGGCCATTTAGTGACAGGTACAGAGCACATTGAGGCCAGCTGCTGCTTGTTTGAGAGATTTTAGGAAAGTTCAAAGCATGAGGCAAGAGACATGAGTTGTATAGAAAAGCCACTGGAAATGACTTGGGTGAGCCTGCAAGTTGGGTGCAGACAGGGTCTCAGGGAATCATCAGGGTGGGGCAAACAGTGTGAGCAGGTTGATAGAGACTTAGATATGGTGCCCACCTGCCAGCCCTGTTGGGGGGAAGGTTCAGCATAGGAACAATAGCCTCTGCCAGCACTTCTGTCTGGAAGAAAGCTGCTCGCCTCCCCCCCACCCCCACCCCAACTGTTGCCCTGATGCCAGACAATTTAGTTCCTTCCTGTATACCCCTGGTTACTTTCAAGTTGCTGCTCAATGCTGGAGCTCAGAGGGAGTGAGTCCAAGTAAGTCTGTGCACGGGTCCTTTAAGAAGAAATGTCTGGGACTCCTGCTACCCTCCGTCTTTCTCAGCCTGATTCCCCACTGGTTTTTATAGCCTGAATTTATCCGGACTTTTCCTGGCACTGGAACCCTGGGCTGAGAGGTCTGGTGGGGGCAGGGACGACTTGCTTCTCAGGGGGGACCTCCACAGCCAAGATATTTCTCCCAATTGAAAAACACCAAATGGTTCTGTGTCTCTGCCCCTCCGACCAGTCTCAGTGTGGCTTCTTCCTTAATTCCTTAGGACTTCCATTGACCTAGATTTCAGGTGGTTCTGAATGATGGTTGTTCTGAAGATTAGTTGTTTTTTAAAATATATTTTTATTGATTTCAGAGAGGAAGGGAGAGGGAGAGAGATATAGAAACATCAATGATAAGAGAGAATCATTGATTGGCTGCCTCCTGCACTCTCCACACTGGGGATTTAGCCCACAACCGGGGCATGCGCCCTGACTGGGAATCGAATCATGACCTCCTGGTTCACAGGTCAATGCTTAACCACTGAGCCATGCCAGCTGGGCGATTAGTTGTATTTTTGATGTATTTGTGGGAGGATTCTAGTACCACGTTTACCTACATTGCCATCTTACCTGGAGGCCCAACATGTCTTTCTAAACTAATTCTGTTCAGCTTTAGAAACTTGGTTATTCTGCATCTCTGACTCCACCCCTCAAAAAGACTCACCACCAACCTCTTTCTCAGTCCATTAATGGTCACCAGAATGTTTGCACAAGCATTATTTTACAGGCTCTTCGGGTGGTCCATTGACCATGGAAAACATCCTGTGACTACCCTGGGGTCAACCACCAAGAGACAAGAAGCACGGGACAACTGACCTCGTCCTCATTCCCAAGCCCCACACCACTCCAAGTCCCCTGTACAAACCATCCACAAAGAACCCCTCAGCGAGCTTGACTTCTCTTTTCTGGTAACTCAACTTAGGACAAGTTCTTTTCAATGAATGCTATCTGCTTGATTTGTACTGAGTTCAGTGCTCATTTTTAGGACATTGATACTCAAGAACCTGGCATGTAAGGTCTGGTAACATGACTATGTGAGAATCCGGGGCCCAGAAGGCAAGAGTGGAGTGTGTATGTTGGGTGAGACTGCTGAGTTAAGAAAACAGCGGGGCAATGGTAGAGACTTACTGTAAAATCCATTCCAATGTTTGGAATTCCAAAACTAAAATAGGGCTTTTTCCTCCAACACTTTCGTTGGATGATTTCATCTAACTTCTCTCTGGTGAAGGGGGACAAATTGGTGGCCAGCCCCGTTTTGCCTTAGGAAACTCGGCCAACAAGGACAAAAAGAAGGATAGATCAAGTTGTTATGATAGGACTTCTAGTACTTGAGGGCACACCTGACTAAAGAGATCTAAATCTGGGGTCCTGGCAGATCGCTACCTAGTTTCTTCTACTGACTATTCTGTGTAGGAACCAGAGCCACTTGCTGGAAGTCTACCTTGATTAATAGGAATTAATAACTGCTTTTCTTTTCCATTCTAAGGTATTTATTTCTATCACGTTCGTTTGCATATATTTTTATGGTACTAAGCAGATTTTCTTTTTTTTCTCCTTCACCCTCTTCCCTGTTAAGACCACCCCCAAATACTTCAAGTAAAGTTAAGGGGTTACATACTTTAAAAATCTGATTAAGGGGTGGGAAAAAGAATAAACACCAGCCATTTCTGTAATGGACAGCTCCACCACAGGCCTCAAAGAGAGAACTGCTCAGGTTCTAGTCTCTAGAAACTATAAACCTGTGGTGTTCTGATTATCCTGAAACTGGATTTTATTTTTTTCTGTTACCCTGAGTAATTTGCCTTTGAGATTCAATCTAGACAGACCTACGGGAGAAAAGAACTCAAAACATATCTTGCTCCCCACCCCCCACAAAAATCCCCCACCCCCTGCCAGTTATACACCCAAACTGGACATTTACAACTTATTCACAAAACTAAAATGCTTCATTACCCCAAGCTAAAAATAAAAATGTCTTACAAAACTCACCTTACTTTTGTCTCAAATTAATTTGTTTCCCTCAAATTGGTTAAAAGATAAAAACCATAAAACTTGCCATCTACTATTCCTCTGGGCATTGGAAATCGGTCCTCAAAAGCTTCAGACAAGATGCATGAGAAAATAAGCCTGGCCCTGGCCAAGTTGCTCATTTGGTTGGAGCATCGTCTGGACGTGCCAGTGGTGGGGGTTCAGTTGGGTCAGGGTACATGCAAGGATCAACGAATGAGTGCATGGATGGATGGTGCAATAAATTGATATCTCTCTCTGTGTATGTCTCTCCCTTCCTCTCTCTCTCCAATCAAATCAATACATTTTTAACAAGAAAATAAGCCTGGCATTGGCTGGTTTGGCTCAGTGGATAGAGTGTCGGCCTTCGGACTGAAGGGTCCCGGGTTCGATTCCAGTCAAGGGCACATGCCCGGGTTGTGGGCTTGATCCCCAGTAGGGGGTGTGCAGGAGGCAGCTGATCAATGATTCTCTCTCATCATCGATGTCTTGTATCTCTCTCTCTCCCTTCCTCTCTGAAATCATCTGAGCCTGAAATCTGGGCATGTGCCCCCAACTGGAATAGAACCCATGACTCTTCAGTCCTCAGGTTGACACTCTATCCCAGGGGTGGGCAAACTTTTTGACTCGAGGGCCACAATGGGTTCTTAAACTGGACCGGAGGGCTGGAACAAAAGCATGGATGGAGTATTTGTGTGAACGAATATAAATTCAAAGTAAGCATCATTACATAAAAGGGTATGGTCTTTTTTTTTTTTTTTAGTTTTATTCATTTCAAACGGGCCATAGTTTGCCCATGGCTGCTCTATCCACTGAGCCAAACTGGCCTGAGCAATAAAAATACATTTTAAAAAAAGAAAAAAAGCCTGAAAAAGAGAAACCTACACCACCTGGAAATCGGCCTACATTCCATAATAAAACCCTTATGCTTAAGTACACAACTCCCCCATTACCATTAGTAAAGTAAATATTACCATACTCAAGTTACCAAAAACTAGGACATAGCCAACCTCCTGGACTTCTACCACACCACTGGCTGCCTGCGTGTGGCCTTGCACGCTGGGACACTGCTCCAGCCTCCTCTATCCTCCACACCTAACCAGATTTCCTTTAAAACAGCGGTTCTCAACCTGTGGGTTGCGACCCCTTTGGGGGTCACGCCCCTTACTGGGGATGTGCCCGCAGCCAAGGTACATGCCCTTGACCGGAATGGAACCTGGGACCCTTGGGTCCTCAGGCCGACGCTCTATCCACTGAGCCAAACCAGTTAGGGCTCACTATGCTTTAATTATGTTCAATTTGTAACAATGAAAATACATCCTGCATATCAGATATTTACATTACGATTCATAACAGTAGCAAAATTACAGTTATGAAGTAGCAACGAAAATAATTTTATGGTTGGGGGTCACCACAACATGAGGAACTGTATTAAAGGGCCGCAGCATTAGGAAGGTTGAGAACCACTGCTTTAAAACTACCAGAAAGCTTTCTGAAGGCAGCAACTCCTTCCAGTATCCCATCCCGTTCTCCTCACCCCACCCCAAAGCGTCTCCTTTCCAGCTTTGCCTCTCCAGCTGATCTACTAAGCTATTTATTTGCCTGAGGCAAATTTTCCTCATCCTTGAAATTCCTCCCAGATTGAGAAATTCTGGACTTCCTCTGTTTTGTTTTGTTTTTTCAGTCTCAAGGTACTTCCTTTTTTTCCTTCCTTCTTCCCTTCCTCCCTCCCTTCTTCCCCTCTTTCTCAGAAGCCTTCATTATCCATCCTCTCTCCCTCCCTCCATCCCTCTTTCTTCCTTCCTTCCTTCCTCCCTCCCCTCTTTCTTTCTCCTTCCCTTTCTCCCTTTCTCCCTTTCTCCCTCCCTCCCTTCCTTTTCTTTCTTTCATCAGTCACAGAGTCCTGGATTTGTGCGGCTTTGTTGTCCGCCTGTGAATCACTGATTGAACTAATGCCAGCAGGTCCTTAAAGTCCCAAGGGATAGGCGGGTGGCATTTTCACCCACACCCGGAGACGACTCCTAATGGCATCAGTGCTCACGTACTATGTGGAACATACTTGTGGACTGTCAAGCTCGGGGTTAATTGGTTTCAGTTTACGTCTCAGGGGAGCAGAGTCCCAGTGCACATGCAGCCCTGGTACAAGCGCCCCAACCAACTTTACTCCCGGAGGAGTGGCGTCCTGGAGGAAAGCAATGCCTCTGACTTCACCCCTTTCATACACCGCCTCTATCTCCTGTCAGAGAGAACAGATGAAATCTTAGATTACAAGTTTTCAAACTCAATTAATTGTTCATTAATATCTAGGAGTGGCAGATATATGATGCTTCCCTTTTCATGGCAGGTCAAAGATGAAATTTGATTATGCTTTGAAGGAGGTGGATTGCCTCTTGAAATTCCTTGCTGTGTCTTTATCAGTGTTGCGTTACCCAGAGCAGCCTCGGTGCCCTTATTTAAGCAAGGGAGGCTCACTTGTCTGCTTCTATAGACGAGCTAGCACTGGAGGAAGTCAAACCCGTTCTGCACAATGAAGAAGCAGCGTAAGACGGAGGCAGCACCACAATGTGAGCTAAGTAAGTAACTAGTAAGTATGCAACAGCCGGGGAGGTGGCCCAGCTGAGCCCACCGAGAAGGGCACAAGAGTGGCTACAGCCATTTTATTTTCTAGTTGCAGCAGAGGTTCCCAGAGGAAAGGTTCTGGTCTGGAGAGACTTTCTGGAACTCCCCAGGTGTGCTACAGAGAGATCCTCAGGACTAATTTGTGCATTTTCTTTTCTCTCCAGGAGAAAGTCTGTGTGCACACCAGCCTGTACCAGATAACTGACGATGCTCAGCCCAGTTTTTGGTCCCCCGCGTTTTCTACTTTGTACTTTATTTGGATTTTTCTTTTGTCAATTTACTCTCCTTTTTCTCCTCTGTTGGACTCTTTTACAACTAGTAACATTTTCTCCTAGCAGTTTTTACACGAAGAAAGAATTGGAGGGGTTTTTGCTTTATCTCTCTAAGGCCTGTGAGTTGGTTAGATAAGCTTGGTTATCTTGGATATAAGGGGGAGGGTGTCTAAGAATGTTTCTATAGCTCTGAACAAGAAGAAAAAAGTAGGGTGGTTTGTCAAACCATTTGTTTTCTCCCCTCTGTCGCATCACTGGTCTGACTGCCATCTTCAGAGAAACACTCTAGAGCAGTGGTTCTCAACCTTGGCTGCACATTAGAATCACCTGGGAATCTTTTTAAAATCCTGATTTCTGGGTCTCATCCTCCGGAAATTCTGTTTCTTTGTTATGGGGTCGGGGGGCCACAACATTAGTAACAAAGAAACAGAATTTCAGGAGGATGAGGTCCAGAAATCAGGATTTTAAAAAGATTCCCAGGTGATTCTAATGTGCAGCCAAGGTTGAGAACCACTGCTCTAGAGTGTGAGGTTGAGGCTGGCGATGGAGTGGGATTACTCTGGGGGAGATGCAGGTAAATCTTGGGGGAAGAAGCGAGGCAGATGGGTAGAATGGAGGGAAAGGATTCATTACAAAGGCTTGGGAGTAAGGCACCTGATGCGGTCGAACTGGTTGCACTAGCTGATGTTTCGCAGTTCCTCTCAGGTGTGGGGTGCTCTCGATAGGGCACAGATACTATGATGAGGCTCTGGGGGCGAGAGGACGTGGTCTTTGCAGGTGGCTCTACTGTATCGGGTGGAGCTGCACTTCACAGGGCGGAGCTGCACTTTTTAGGGCGAGCCACGTCTCCAGAAGAAACAAGCTGATTGTCAGTAGCTAACGTGAGGCCACAGGGAACTATTGCCCGAAACTTAATCTGTCTGCTGGGCGGGGGCCTCCAAACCGCACTCCGGGGGCTGGACCGCTCCGAAGG
>NW_006285917.1:3315044-3315270 GCF_000327345.1 Myotis davidii
GGGGCGGGGCGTGTAGGAGTTGGGCCGCTTGGCGCTGGCTCCAGGGCTATGGAGCCCCAGGCGCGGGGACAGCTTGTCAGGTGGCCGCGGAGCTGGTAAGGCGGAGGGCGGGCGAGGTCAGGGGTCAAGCGGGCGCTCCGTTGGCCCCTGACGGGCTGGGAGGGCCGGGTGGCTCTAGGGCCCGCCGGGGAGAAGCGCGGGGGCCCCTGCGGGGCACACAGGACCC
>NW_006285917.1:3315869-3323467 GCF_000327345.1 Myotis davidii
AAATAATAAAAATCCCTGGGCCCCGCCCCAGCGGGGCGCCTTCCCGGGAAGGGCCGGGCGAGGCCGCGGCCCTGGTGTCAGCAGTGGGTTGGTTTGGGCCCGTTTGGGCCTGTATTGCAGATGGTGCGCAAGTGGGGTGCGCGCCCCGCAGCTGCTCAGCTTCGCAGGCACCCAATTCCTCTCCACTTGTGGCTTCCCCAAGTTCCTGCCCCCCCCCGTATCCGACTGTTTCCAAGGGCGTCCCTCGGGGAAGGTCGAGGAGCCGAGCGTTCTGTGTGCCGAGAAGACACGCTCGTGCTGCCCAGCGCTCCCAAAGGAGTGCCGGGACATTAAAGGAGGGTGCCACCCCTTTGCGGGGGGGGCGGGGGAGTGAACACAGCATGCTGTGAAAGGAGGGGCAGGGGACACAGGCCGCCATCAGCTTGCTGGCCATTGTTTCAGGGAGGTGGGCCGAGACCAGGGTGAACCGCGTTTCCCTTGACTCCTGTGGAATCCGAAGCGCTGCCAGCCGGCACCACCTTGGGCCCAAGTTGCGCAGCCTGGTTGTTCTTGTGTTTCCGCATGTTTGTACTGACGGTGGGGACCGGTGATGTCAGTCAGGGCCATGGAGGTGTCGGCGAGCGTTAAATGAGTTCATGCACACCAGCTGCTTTGAACTGTTTCCGGCGTGTGGGAGTGTTGGGGTTGTTTTTTTGTAGGAGAACATTTATTGGGTAAATGACAGAGGTAGGAAAAGCAATTCCTAGAAGAAACGGGGTTAGGAAACAAGTTCTAAAGGAAGGGCCCTTAGAGCTTGGGAGTAAAGAAGGTAATGGCAACACATCTGGGGATAGGGAGGGAGAGCCTGGTGTTTGTTTGTTTACTATTCCATTATAAAGCAGCGCTGAACTCCTAAGGCATCCAGACATACAAAAAACTTTTTTAAATGAAAGTGACTTTCCCCTTAAAAATTGCAAAGGTAACAAATCTGACCTTATGACTTAACCTTTGTTCAGAATTCTGGTAGCTTATTGCCAGTGAACCCTTGCCGTTAATGTTGATCCGAGTATATAGTATAAATTACCGGTAACGAGAGGCTTTCTGCCAGGCGTTTATCTTATCATTAAATAAGGTCAGGAATTATCACTACTAGGTCTGCCTGTGATAACTGTGTTGGGTAAATGAAACCTGAGAAGTTATTGGGCTGTTTAGTTTTTCGTTGGATGGCATTGCATTTACAGCCTTGGGGCTCAGGCACAGTTTATTTTGGATCCAGCACCAAACAGGCCAGGATGGCAGCATACTTGATTCCTCCTGTTCCTGGTGTGGCCAAGTGGGACTGGGCAGGGGAATTTCTGGGCAGCCTGGCAGCACTTCTTGTTAATGAGTAGGGAAGTTTGGTATGAATCTAATGTTATTCTGCTGTTAGGAAATCAGCAGTGCTCCTTGGGTTATTCTGTAGAGCTACTAAGCAGCTTTGGTTCAGTTTCAACCCAGTGAAGTGAAAGTGAGGTGAGAGAATAGTGTCCACAAAGCAATAGGTTTTCTGTTTGACTCTTGGTGCTAAGAGTTTGTGTGGGTGCTGTGGAGTCAAAGACATCTTTATTCCCCGTCTCCTCACCACGTTCCTAAATACCAACGTGAGGTGACAGAGTTCCGCCTTTTCTGTGAGCTTCGAAGCCCCTCTCACATTCTCTCTGGAAGGCTCTAATGGAAGAGTGTCCTGTCTTCCAGTTCTCCTCTTCCAGGAAGCTGCTGTTTATGCATGTAGCCTTCCTGGAAAATAATCCAAAATGAGAAACTTTGAATTTACAAAAAAGAACATCACTTACTCCAGCAGTATGCTGGCTTGATTTGGCTAAAATGCAGGTGTTATATAAGTTTAGTTATTGAGCTTTGCAATAAGACAGTTTAGTATTCCTGTAGGGTTGAATGTTGGATGTTGGAGGGGTGAGAGTGGAGGACCGTGTCTTGGTAAAACCCCTTTCTTTGTACTTGAATAAGGAGGAAAAGAGTAACATCTTTAAAGAGTTGAGTGTTTGAGGTAGAAAGGGGAGCCTTTTGTCCCACTATTGTCATCTTTATTATCTGAGTCTCTGTGGTTTGAATAAAATATTTTGGAAAAGAAGGCTGGTAGCATTTGAATGTGTAGAATATAAGGAGTTAGACGACCTAGACCCTTGTCTCACTCATTGTATGCCGTTTATTCTTTTAATAACTTAACACATATATTTAGAACAATGAACAGTTATTGACCCCTGGAGACACAAAAAAGAGCCCTTTCAGGTACCATCAGGAATATCATTGATAAAATAAAACAACATATGTGTATTATAGGCTATATCTTATTTATTAAAAAGATTTTTAAATGGATTTTTAGAGAGAGAGGAAGGGAGATGGAGAGAGATATATAACAGGTTGCCTCCTGCATGTCCCCTTGCAGTGATGAGCCTGAAACTGCATGTGGCTAACCGGAAATCAAACCAACAACCTTTGGGTGCACAGGCCGATGCCCAACGACAGCCACACCGGCCAGGGCATATAAGCTGTATTTTAATAAAATTAGAATCCTATATAATAAAAGGCCAATATGCAAATCGACCAAAGGGTGGAACGACCGGTCGCTATGATGCGCACTGACCACCAGGGGCAGACGCTCAATGCAGGAGCTGCCCCCAGATTGTCAGTGCGCTCCCACAGGGGGAGTACCGCTCAGCCAGAAGCTGGGCTCATGGCTGGCGAGCCCAGTGGTGTGGGCGAGAGTCTCTCCTGCATCTGCGGCAGTGCTAAGGACGTCTGACTGCTGGTTTAGGCCTGCTCCCTGGGGAGTGACTGCTGGTTTAGGCCCACTCTCTGGGGAGTGGGCCTAGGCCGTCAGTCAGGTATCCCCTGAAGGCTCTGGGCTGAAGGAACCCCCTTACCCCCGAGTGCACGAATTTCCTGTACCGGGCCTCTAGTAGAATATAAAAGAGTTGGCCAAGAATGATAAAAATATGTTGTCTAATTCCTCTTCCACTTTTAATTTGAGGTCAGAGTAACTTACATTTTTTAGTGTAAGAACCAGTTTCCAGTGAAGACAAATTGGGAAGTTAGGGTTTTCAGTCTTTGTGCCTATTGCTAGTAGGTCATTTTGTATGGGTTTTCTTTGTTTCAGTTGCACTTATTGCTGAGAAACAAGTGTATGTTAAAACTCCAAGGTAAGGCCCGGCTGGCGTGGCCCAGTGGTTGAGCATCTACCTATGAATCAGGAAGTCACGGTTTGATTCCCAGTCAGGGCACATGCCAGGGTTGCAGGCTTGATCCCCAGTGGGGGCTGTGCAGAAGGCAGCTGATCAATGATTCCTTCTTATCATTGATGTTTCTTTCTCTCTCACCCTCTCCCTTCCTCTCTGAAATCAATAAAAATATATTTAAAACAAAAACCCCAAGGTAGTGAACGAAGCCTACGAGTTAAAATTTTAACAGGTTCCAAAGAGCAAAAAGAGGAATGTATCAGGTTGGAGAATCTTGTAGTATGTATTGTCTGTCTGTACACATAAATTTTTCTTTGCTTTATAAAACAAACATTGAGGAAAATATGTACCTAAAATTGTTAAGTCCAGTCTACATCAGGGGGGCCAATACTGCCACTAGAATAAATGAGTTGAATGTAATCTAATGATAATCATTTTTCATATTTGCCAGAGAAAAAACTACTGAAGCAAGTATGAGGGCAAGACATTTTTCCCCTGAGGCTAGAAGTAGATATAGACTGATTTATAGACTTTCTTATTTCAGTATAAAAGGGGTCTTTGAAATTGTTCTCAGAACTTGGAGTTGTGTTCCAGGATAGATGTGTCAGGCCACGAGGCCTGGTTGGGAGGAAATCAGAGGAAGCTCACACTGTGTGAGTTGGGAGGAACAAAGACCACGCTGTAGTCTCTTTCTCTAGACTAAGATTTTAGTGAGCAGTAAACATTAAAGAAGTAAAAGAAGTAAAGAAGTTACGGCGGTAAAGAAGCTGATTAATCCTCAGAGCACCGAGCAGATAAAGTTCAGAGTTCTTCTTAGCGGGTATCAGGCCCTTCTCATTCTGAAGTCTCTGGTTGATGAGTGATAGTTTTGTCTAAAACATCCTTCTTGAGAGCTTGGCCAAATTTCTTCCAACCGTTATCGTCTTTCACACCCAAGCAGCTGGTTTCATTATCAGCTGTATTCTTTCTCCCCGGATCTTACTCCCTCTTTCCTTTTGCTAATTAATTTTCTCTTTCTTTATTATTAGATGTTCTCAATGTTAGGTTTTTCTTTCAACTATAAAACAGATTCTCAGAAGTCTAGCTTAGGTGAGAAACTGAGTTGAAATTGTGGTTCTCTGATAGACTAAGCAAGATTAACACTATGGCACACAAAATCAGTAAAATGAAGAACAGTTTAAGCTGGTATTTCTGTTTTTAAAATAAATTTTTATTGATTTTAAGAGAGAGGAAGGAAGAGAGATAAAGAGATAGAAACCGATATGAGAGAATCATTGATCTGCTACCTCCTGCATGCCCCTCACTGGGGATCAAGCCTGCAACCTGGGCATGCGCCCTGACCGGGAATCAAAGTGTGACCTCCTGGCTCACTGGCTGCCTCTCAACCACTGAGCCACACTGGCTGGGCTAAGCTGGTATTTCAGTGGCCATTGTGCCAGGGAGAGCGAGACTTACACAACACAGATGCCCTGATGCGTATTAAGCACATTGTACAATAGCAGCACTGTTTGAACTTTATGGACTGGGCGTGCTTGTGTGGCTTTCGGTTGAAGACATTCTGATACTACCCACTTAGGTAGAGAGGAATCGAATTTCTAGGCCTTTTTCTTAAAACTAACACCAGAGGGGCTTTTCACTATCAGGAAGTAGATGTAATCAGTCTTCAGCCCTTTTTCCCATTTTGTATCAAATTTACTTTCATAAGAGAAAAATAGGATACACTTATTCAAATTAAATAAAATAATTTCAAACTTTACATTCTCAAGAATAATTTAGAAATTCACATTGCTTTCCTAAGCTCTTTCCCCTCACCCCCAGTGGGGACACATTGAGGTTTGGAACTAATTAGATGCATGTCCTAAATGGAAAAGACTCAGAAGATGGTGCGTCTTTATTGACCTGGAATGGAAAAACAAAGGCAGTAATAATATTCTTTCCTTTTATAAAAGTAGCTAGTAATCTTCCTTATTAAAACACATAGGGTTCAGAAAACAATGAGCTCTGTTTGAACCACTTGAATATTTCAGAGTTTTGTTGACTCATCCAGGGGTAGGAACTCACCTTCATAAAGAACATCTTGTACAACAGAGGTGTTAGATCAATAGTAATGATTTTGTAGGAATATCCAGTGCTTTAGCCTTAAAGTAGACCTTTCGGGAAAAGGGATTTTAGAAGGATCTGAAAATCTTTACATTTTCTTCAGGACACAAAATGAATTTTAAAAAGTCATGATTGCTTATTAATACCTAAAACCTTGGCTATTACTTTTTAAAGCCTTAATCTGTGCCTCTGGCTGTTTCTGCTTTGTCACCAGCATGTTGCTGGCACTGATCATTGAGAAAAGTGTCAAGAGGGAGTCAACTTCAAACATTTCTGTCACATTTATTTAATCAGTTGCTTCCATGCAAACAGTTTTCTGTTTGCTTCTATGAAATTTATTTTCCTTCTTTGGTGATTTTCAACCTTTTTCATCTCATGGCATGCATCAACTAATTACTAAAATTCCGTGGCAAACCAAAAAACATATTTTTTGCCAACCTCACCAAAAATTTGATTAATTCACACTGGACAGCTCTTGTGTTGGCTGTTGTCATTTTTTAATTTAACAATCTAAGGGAAAAGAAGTCAGTGCTCCCAACTAAATCATCAGGTATTACTTTTTTGCTTTTTAAAAAATTCTCACCCAAGGAATGAGGATGTTTTTTCCATTGATTTTTGGAGAGAATGGAAGGGGGCGGGAACATCAATGTGAGAGAGACATATTGAATGGTTGTCTCCCACAGAAGCCCCAAACTGGGATGGACATCGAACTCGAGACCTGCTGGTGCACAGGCAAATGTTCTAAACACTGAGCTTGCCGGCCAGGGCTCAGGTATTCCTTTTTTTTTTTTTAAGTATTGCATTTACAAAAAATTACTGTGGCACACTAATTGAAAATCGCTGTCCTATGTAATGCTGCCTTTGACTTTGTTTATGTAGAGGAGGGGAGAAAAAAGGGAGGAAGAATTAGAAGACTGTTAAAAAACACTCCTCTAAACCTTACAGTTTTAGGGAAACCTTTGCAATGTTGAATACAGCTCTAAAATCAGTGAAATAGTTTTGAGTGCCTTTGCCCTATACAGGGGAATTTTATAAAAATATATTTCAAATTCAAAATTTTTTTTTAACCATAGGGGGAAAAGTTTAAGTTAATGTTATGTATGTATTTTAATATTTATTTCTTGGGGCAATTTTAAAACAGGTTTGGGTTATTCAAAGTTTTCTTCCAGACTTCTTGAAAATGCTAAGAAACACAGAATTTTAAAAAAATATATTGATTTCAGAAAGGGAGAGGAAGAGGGGGAGAGAGAGAGACATCAACGATGAGAGAGAATCATTAATCGTCTTCTTCCTGCACGCCCCCCTACTGGGGATTGAGCCAGCAACCCTGGCATGTGCCCTACCTGGAATTGAACCCAGTACCCTTCAGTCTGCAGGCCTACACTCTACCCACTGAGCCAAACCGACTAGGGCAACACAGAATTATTGTTAACTAGATATTTGGAATTTATTATAGCTAGTTTGTGTTTTGAGGAGATAACTATTTATTTTGATATAATTTCAAACTTACAGAAAAGTTTCAAAATAGTATCAGGGAATGAATGATTTTCAAGATAACATGGTAAGAGTGTAAGAGTAATGATAGTGGTAACAGCAGGTGCCTTGGGAGAACATGAGGGAGGGGCATTTAACCCAAAATTGGAGTCAGGAAATGCTTCCTAAGGATTTGGCTTCTGAAGCTCCATGATCATAATTTCACAGCATGGCTGTTTGGGCGCTGAGACAGAGTGATATGTATGCCAGCCAAGTGGGGGGCTGCAGATCTCCCGTTATGCATTTGAGAAGCTTTATCAGAGCCAGGCTGGGTAGCTCAATTGGTTAGAGTGTCGTCCCAATACGCCTAGGGCCCTAGGCTGTGGGTCCACTCCCTGGTCAGGGCACAGACAATGTATGAATAAGTGGAACAACAAGTCTATGTTTCTTTCTTCCCTCCCTTCCTTCCTTTCTAAGATCTCACTCAATCATGTGTATATGTGTGTGTGTGTGTATATATTATTTTCCTTTCTTTTTTTAAATAAGCTTTATCAGAGAGAGTCCCTAAAGTATTTAAGAAGTGAATCCAGCCCAGCCAGTGTGGCTCAGTGGTTGAGCATTGACCTATGAACCAGGAGGTCACAATTCAATTCCAGTCAGGGCACATGCCTGAGTTGTGGGCTCGATCCCCAGTATGAGGCATGCAGGAGGGAGCCTATCAATGATTCTCTCTCATCATGGATGTTTCTATCTCTCTCTCCTTTCTTCTCTGAAATCAATAAAAATCTATATTTTAAAAAAGTTGCAGGAACA
>NW_006285917.1:3323640-3362881 GCF_000327345.1 Myotis davidii
GAGGTGAAAGAAGTCAATCAGAGAAAGGCAAATACAATACAATTTCACTTATATGTGGACTCTAAAGAACAAAATAGATGAACAAATGAAATTGAAACAGATTCATAGATACAGAGAACAGACTGACAGCTGTTAGAAGGGAGTCTAATAGTTGGGTGAAGGAGGTGAAGGGATTAAGAAATACAAATGGGCAGTTACAAAATAGTCATGGGGTTGTAAAGTACAGCACAGGGAATATAGTCAGTAATATTGCAATAACTATGTATGGTGCCAGGTGGGTCCTGGAAGTATCAGGGGGAATGCTTTGTAAAGTATATGATTGTTTAACCACTATGCTGCACATCTGAAACCAATTACAAAATCTGTTGAAAGTAAACTAATTGAAAAAAAAGAAGCAAATCTGTATTATCTTTATATATTTTTAAAAATAATACAGAAATGCACATGGTAAAATTTTTTTTAAAGAACAAAATGGTGTATGGTGTATATTCAGTGAGAGGTCTTCCTTTTACCTAGTGCCATTTGGGCTCCCCCACTTCTTCGTCTTAGGGACAGCATTACCAGTTTTTGACTTACTATCCTTCGGAGATAGTATATGTGTGTACATGTGTGTATTCCTTTTTTTTTCCTACACAAATGATGGCATACTGTTCTATAAATTGGTTTGTTTGCTTTTTTACTTGACATCATATGTTGGAGATTATTTCCTACAAATATCTGTAGATCTGCCTTATTTATAATAGCTGCATGGTATTCCATCCTATGAATGTTCATAGTGTATTTAATCAGGCCTCTACTAATATCTTGGTTGTTTTTTGATACTGCAGTTTTTGATACTACAAATAATGCTATGAGAAATATGCACTTACTTCCTTATTTGAGTGTTTAGGATGTATTCTTAGAAGTAGAATTGCTGAGTCAAAGGATATGTAAACTTATGACATTTTGGACAGAAAATGTAATTTTATTAGCATTTTAATACTGTAAAACAGTCTTAGAACTTTTGATAAGGGATAAGATAAAATACTTAGCTGCTTTTCTGTTGTTGATTGCTGTTTAATAAGATGACTCTTACTGGCTATGAGAGAGGGTGATACTTTATGGTTGGAGTGATCTAGAATATCAAAGCAGTATTAATCATAATAATCAAAGTATTGCTGAGTTGATTCTGGTTGCTTATATCTCAGCTTCATCTTTTCCTTAATGGAACTGAGTGACTGAAAATGGCCTGGTGGTGTGGCCTTAGAGAGCAAAACTATCTTAATATTAACTTACAGCTTCCGTATCTATCTTAAATTTTCATGGAGGCTTAAAAACTGTGCAGCACACCAAGCATAACTGACCCTTTCTGTTCCCTGTCCTAGTTATGTTCTATATACACTACAAACAGTGGAACTTGTAGTTTGTTAATGAAAAGTTTTGATGAGAAAGTTGGAATCTAGAATCAATTTTCTCTCTTGGAATAATACATTCCTGAGATTTCAGAGAGAAGACTAGACTTCTATATTAATGGCTCTATATGTAATTAGTATAGGAATAATCAGTAGTGATAATAATTAAATTTTTTATCATGAAATATTTCTGTCTAGAGTTATTATTTAACTATCACTTCTGCAGACTACAGGCTTGGGGAAAAACACACTACTATCTCAATTGTTTGCTTTTTATTTTTTTATTTTGAGAGTACATTTATGAAAGCTGGGGACAGGAAACAAGGAAGGACGTGGGATAAAAGACGAAACAGGAGAGGGCATAGGTGAGGCTGCTTTGGCTCTCCAGAAAAGAACTGAGCCCAGGCTGAGCTGCTGTCAGCTCACTGGAGAGTCTGAGTAAAGGGGACCTTGGAGACAGGTTCAGGGGGTTAGCCTGGGAAGAGCAGCTGCTGCCCATTGTGTCCCTGGTTGCAAGTCTTGTAGGGTCCTTTGGAATTTAGAGGATGCATGCCTATGGGGGAAGAAGAAAGGGAGGAATAGGTGCCGGAGTGCTCCTGGGGGAGAAGGGGAGGGACATGCCTCAATTAATTGCTTTTTAAATATAAGTTAAGTAGCCTATTTTGGATAGGAATCTTCCTCAAATGTATAAAAGTACTTCTGTGTCTTCTTAAATAGGATATCATGCATCACTACAAAAATAATCTAATCAGTTCTTGGTGAGTAGGCCACAGTTAAGAAATTTGATATAGCAATAATAATTATATGATTAATAATAAGATAATTATTCTTAATAATAATGTTCTCAGAGCTAATAGAAGTATAAGGAAGGGCTCTTTGCCTCAGACCAATGGCCCAAGGTCTTTTTCTGTGAAAGCCTTAATCCCGGATCGGATTTGTGGTTTCTAATTCATTGTGGGCTAGGATAACCTGATTACCTGGCTTCTTAGAATTTTAAGTAAAAAGGCTCTGGGTGGTGCCAAGGGCTGTACTGTGATTGGAAGCAAGTGGTTATTGCTACTCTGAGTTATCAATGTAAATCCCATTGGTGAGGAGCTGTGGTAACTGGCTGAAAGAGGGGGGGATTTCTTCTTGCCTGGTGTTTAGCCATCTGGTGGCTCAAAACCTGATAGGAGGAATATGGCTAGTCATACATTATCACAAAATACTTGATATTGGTTACTGCGGAGATGAAAAATGTTTTCCAAATTAGTCAGTGGTGGTATGTTTTATACCCCAGAAAATAGATGAAACCTAAAACCCCTTTGGGTCTGAATTCTGTAATTCTGTGAGATAGGTATAATATAGAATATGTTGGTAGGTAGATGGTCTAAAACAGAAAGTAGAGGACTGTTCAGTTAGGAGGAACAAAGGGACATAAGTGGAAAAGACAATTTAAACAGTAAAAGTCAGCTAAGGGAAGTCTTCATACCTTTTTCAGTAGGAGAGCTATTATTACCCTATCTTCCCCTTCTGAATTTGGTATTGACTGAGAAGTAGATTCCTTAATTAGTAGATCAGAGGTTAAAAAAATCAAGCCTTATTGCTGGGGTTGACTGGAGAATACACCATAGATCTGTGGCCAAATGGGCTTATTCATACCTCTTACACCCAGTTGAACTTGACCCAACAGAATGCTGGACATGTTTGACACCTCCTCGTCCCCCCAGGTTGCTTATTGCAGGACTGAGGAGTGCTGGCATCTGGAGAACCATGGCCAGCCCTCCTGCTTCAGTGCGCCCTGAAAGTCCAGAGGGGAGGCCATGGTCATTGGTTTCTTCTCCTAGTTGTTGAAGGGTTGGGGAATGAGACCTGAACCATTAGAGCTGACGTCTCTCCTCGGGAAACATGAAGCTAGGAGTAGTGGCCCTCCACTATGGGTGTGCTGGTGAGGTGCTTTTCCCCTTTCCAGAAATTGAAGCATAAGGCCCATGAATAAATATTTTTTAAAAATATTTGTATTGATTTCAGAGAGAGAAGAGAGATAGGAACATCAGTGATGAGAGAGAATCATTGATTGGCTGCCTCCTGCATGCGTCCCCATCCTGCCACACTTGGGATCCAGCTTGCACCCCACGCATGTGCCCTGACCAGGAATCCAACTGTGACCTCCTGGTTCATAGGCTGATGCTCAACCACTGAGCCACACTGGCTGGCCCTTAAATAAATCTTTGTAATTTATTTCTAATCAAAGCCTCCCAACTACTAGGCAATACCAAGAGTGTTCCTGAGGAGAAAGAAAAGTCTGAGAGTTTTATAGTAAAAAGTCCATTTTTGAGGAGAATCAGTTCTGCATTCTTAGTCCCCACATTGGTTCAAGGTGGTAATCCTCAGATGTCCGGTGGTTTAGACAATGGAACATTTTCTTTTTGAGGTAATTCAGATGGTTAATTGGAAGCATCAAAGGCACAATGCACTGATATTCAGGTAGGACTGGAAATTTCAAAAGCTTAAGTTCCCAGAGTCAGTTTAAACAAGAATAATTGTTTTTTTGATGCCTCAGCCTACTTGAAGTTAATAATTGAGCAGCATAACCACTGTGACCCTTTTTTATTTCTCCACTCTATTTCTCAAGTTTAAATTGTTAGGTCAGAGAGTTTTAGATTTCTGCCTTAAAGAAAATGAAGCCTGGCTAGGTTACTCAGATGGTTAGGGCATCATCCCCATACGTCAAGGTTGCGGGTCCCATCCCTGGTCAGGGCACATATGAGAATCAACCAATGAATGCATAAATATGTGGAACAACAAACCAATGTTTCTGTCTCTCTCTCCCCGCCCTCCTCTAAAATCAGTCAATTAAAAAATATTAAAAACTCAAAAATGGGAGAAATCAGTCTTGATTTCTGGATTTATCTGGAGGTAAGCAGAGACTGGGTGATTGCCTAGCAGCCCATGTGTGGAGGTTTATTCAGAAGCATTTGCGCCGAAACCGGTTTGGCTCAGTGGATGGAGCGTCGGCCTGCGGACTGAAAGGTCCCAGGTTCGATTCCGGTCAGGGGCATGTACCTGGGTTGCGGGCACATCCCCAATAGGAGATGTGCAGGAGGCAGCTGATCGATGTTCCTCTCTCATCGATGTTTCTAACTCTCTATCTCTCTCCCTTCCTCTCTGTAAAAATCAATAAAATATATTAAAAAAAAAAAAAAAGAAGCATTTGCCTCTGACATCGGACTGGTTGGTGCAGCCCCTGTTCCTGGGCAGCAGGAGGGGTCCGCCCCCTTGCCTGTCATGCAACACACGTTTGTGGGGAACGTGGTGCTAAACTATTCCAGAGGACCTGCTTCTAAAAAAAACAAATCATTTGCCCACTCCAATTTGGTTTTGAAATCTTGCCAGCAAAACCATGATTAAGACTTACATTTTTATTAAATATCCCTTAATCATACTCAGAAAACTAATTATTTTCAAGGTTATCTAATTCAATAGAAGAATTATTCTTTTCATATAGTAAGGATTTGGTTGTACAGAGTACAAAATGCTGTTGCTGAACGTGTAAGTTTGTTCTTGTTCATTTCTCTTCCTCCCTTTTCTACTTTCCAGAATCCTATTCTAAGAACACCATGGTGTTGGGGCCTGAACAGAAGATGCCAGATGGTAATTTATAGTTTTTGTGTTATTGTCTAATTGTTATTTGGATATAGAAATTTATCATGTTTTCTTTCTCATTGTCTGTTCCCAACAAAATATGTCCCCATTTGCCCTTCTTCTGCCAATGGAGATCTGCTCCATTCAGAAGTCACCTTCTGGTGACTTAGGCTGAAGTGGATTTATGACCACAGAGACCTACCTGCTTCATCTTGTTTCCCTTTCTGAGATGAGCCAAGCTTAGCTACAAGTTTGGTTTCTATAGCAGTAATGCCTGTCATAAAACCCTCCTAGAGTGCCTTGGCTGCTGATGGCATTTCAGATATGTATGGAGCTGTAAAGTACTGGGTGTGCACCTTATACTGTATTTGATTAGAGCTTCTTGACTGCTTTGACTAATCCTTCCTAATTCTAAGTTTTCCCTTTAGAATTTCCATTCCTTTTTTATAAATTTTTAAAAAATAAATTTCTTAATAAGTTCCGGGCCACTTTCTTTCCACATAGAAAGAAAGCTTTTGTTTTTTAATTGGAGGTTGTAAGGATTTCTTAGAAACACTGAGATTAGAGTTTTGTGGTTCAAAATAGCCATTTGATGGCTACAGCAATCCTGGTTTGGTATCTTTTTGGCAGATTAGCTCTTTTCTTCCAGTCCCTACCCCTCCCTGCATTTAAGATTAACTACAAAATGCCAGGGTCAGGGAAACACTATCAGTCTTAGATGAGTTCTCCTATCACGAGGGTCACCCCGTGACCTGCGGCTCTTTACGCAGGCCTTAGTCAGGGCCTCCTGCTTGGTGGTTTTCCTGCAGCTTCAGATTTTAGCCCGAACTGTGGCAGGATTTTGCAACTTCCACATTTTTTGAGAAGCCTGCGGAGGTATAATGTCCAAGGAAGTTTCTTTGAGTAAGTCCTACCAGATATTAGGAGGGGTGGTGGTGGTGGTATGTCCCCCACTAGATTGACCTAGTTTTTCTTGTAAAAGTTAAGATTTTAGGTTACCCAAGAGGCTAGTCTGGGTTATATTTTGAGTCATAGACATCAGTGTTCTTAGAAGAAAATGAAATGGTTCTAAAAGTTGCCAAGTGGGAATAGAAATATAAAGTAGGAAAACCATTGTGAGAGTAGTGTTAAAACTGATATAGAGCCCAGCTGTTGTAGGTCAGTGGTTGAGTGTCGACCTATGAACCACGAGAGCAGGGCACATGCCAGCGTTGTAGGCGCGATCCCCGGGGGGGGGAGGTCCTTGCAGAAGGCAGCTGATCAATGAATCTCTCTCATCATTGATGTTTCTATCTCTTGCTCCCTCTCTCTTTCTCTCTGAAATCAATAAAAATATATTTTTTAAAAAAACTGATCTAGCCAAAGCCGGTTTGGCTCAGTGGATGGAGCGTCGGCCTCATTGATGTTTCTATCTCTTGCTCCCTCTCTCTTCCTCTCTGAAATCAATAAAAATATATTTTTAAAAAAAACTGATCTAGAGCTGAATGTTGGCAGAAGGGGGTGATAGGGAGCTTTTTTGCCATAAGCCTTTTTGTATTTCTCAAATTTTCAATCATGTGAATATATTGCTTATTCAAAAATTAACTTATTTCCCTGGCTGGGTGGCTCAGTTGGTGGGAGCATTGTCCCGTACAACAAAAGGTTGCATGTCCAATCTCCAGTTGGGGCGCATACTGTAGGCTACTGATTGATGTTTCTCTCTCTTAAATCAATAAAAACATATCCTCAGGTGAGGATTAAGAAAATAATTTGAAAAATTAATTTATTTAAAATAAAAATAAAGTATTAGAAATAAATTGAGATATAGTCAGGTAACTCTTGTGCCTTTAGGGTATTAAAGATTTAATTTCAGTATTACTATGGATAAATTGTTAGTTTGCTCATTTTTAAAAATATATATTTTTATTGATTTCAAAGAAAAAGGGAGAGGGAGAGATAGAAACATCAATGATGAGAGAGAATCACTGATTGGCTGCCTCCTGCAGGCCCCCTACTGGGGATTGAGCCCACAACCCAGGCATGTGTCCCCGACCGGAATTGAACCTGGGACCCTTTAGTCCACAGGCCGATGCTCTATCCACTGAGCCAAACCAGCTAGGGCAGTTTGCTCATTTTTTAAAAAATTCTTTTCAAATCTATTCATTCAGGTGCTGCTGCTGAAGACTATGGCGACTCTGCCAGTCTTGGTGCCATCAATCCTGCCTACAGTAGCTCCTCTCTTCCGCAATCCCCCAGGACATCAGAGGAGCCCTTCACCACCTACTTTGATGAGAAGATTCCCATTCCTGAGGAGGAGGTCAGTGACAGGTCCTTGGAGAAAAAGTTGTTATGTAAGGAAAATGTGTGTAACAGGTCTGCTGGACAGCTCCAGATCCACAGCCGCAGGTCTAATTTTGGCAGTCTCTGAAGACGGAATTTTAAAATCAGAATAAATAGAAACTGTTTAGGAAAATGAGGGCCTTGAAAACTGTTGCCAATGAGAAAAGCTCACATCAAAGAAGTATGAGATTTATGTTCCTCTTTGACAACAGCTTTTGTCCCATTGGGTAGTGATTGAGCACAGAGGTACTGATATTGTTATTCTGGTTTTAAAATGAGAGGCTGATGGAAAAGAGAAAGGTACGGAAAGGCTCTTTACTTGGACGAGAAGGGACCAATTTATTGATAATAAGTGGATAAAATAGAAATGAAACTTGGACACACCCAATATCCACCATCCTGAATCCTTTGTTCTTGTGACACTGATATTGTTGCTTTGTATATGATCAAATAGGTCAGCATATGGAGGTGTAATCAGTTTGCTCTCTTGTCCTCTGTGTAGCACTCTTGTTTTAGCTTTCGGAAACTCTGGGCTTTCACGGGACCCGGCTTTCTTATGAGCATTGCCTACCTGGATCCAGGAAACATCGAATCTGATTTGCAGTCTGGAGCAGTGGCTGGGTTTAAGGTAAATGTCTAGTTTTACCCGTGTCCCTTTTGGACACACACTACACACTCACATCCTTTTCCTCTACTGAACCTACAGTGACATTTAAGTGAAAAGTACTTTTCCATCTGGTTTATCATTCTGTCTTATCCACATAGTTGGTTTTTTATTTCACCCACACAGTTTCCTTGAGTAAAGGAGAAACTGCAGATGGGAGAAACTAAGGCTCAGAGAGGTACAAGGAGACATACCAGGTTATGTGTAGAACCTGATACAGAACTTGGGTCATTTGGTTCCTGACCTGGGCTCTTTCCTGAATGTAGTGCTTCCCATTCACATTGCCAAACAACCAAACAAAAAAACCTCTGTTGTCTGTGAGTGTGATGGTGGGATTTTGTTCTTCTCTAGTTGCTCTGGGTTCTTCTGTTGGCCACCATCGTGGGGCTCCTGCTGCAGCGCCTTGCGGCTAGACTGGGAGTGGTCACTGGGCTGCATCTTGCTGAAGTTTGTTACCGTCAGTACCCCAAGGTGAGCAGTGTACTGTCCTGTCTGTCACTCACATCATAGGAATCTGTGTGCCTGGCAGTAGGTGCTGGCCCAACTACTGTATACTGAAACAGTGGAGGACTTGGGGGTCAGTGGCCTGAGGACTGGGAGTCCCAAGGAAACTCTCTAGGCCCCTCTTGTTGCCAAGCCACATTTCTACGTTCTTTCAAAAAGTTTCCTTAGAAAAACCCTGTTTGAGGAAACATTTACCGTTCATTCTGCCTTCTGGCATCTAGTAGTGCCCAGCCCATGGCGCTAAGCACTTTCAGTCATACCTTCGTATTACTCAATCACTTTGCATTATACGTATTTTCTTTTTGTTTGACTTTGCTAACAATTAGAGAAAAGTGAGTTTCTTCCTTATAATACAAACTATTTGTGGCAAGATCTTGGATCTTCTAATAATTATTTTTCAATTAACCCTGCCCCTGGGTGTTACACTGTTCTCTTCATCTTCCCTCTGGACACTTGGAGCCTTTCTTACTGCCACCTAAGGCAGACGTGGAGCCTGTGTCTGGAAGATAGCTTTTTCCTAGCTTTATCTTTTTTTTTCATTGATTTCAGAGAGGAAGGGAGAGGGAGAGAGAACTAGAAACATCAATGATGAGAGAGAATCATTGATTGGCTGCCTTCTGCACGCCCTCCACTGGGAACTGAGCACGCCACACGGGCATGTGCCCTTGACTGGAATCAAACCCAGAACCCGTCAGACCTCAGGCTGATCTCTGTCCACTGATCCAAACCAGCTAGAGTCTTTTCTTAATAGAAGGGAGGGGGAGAGAGAAATAGAAACATCAGTGATGAGAAAGAATCATTGGTCAGCTGTCTCCTACACACTCCACACTGGGGATTCAGCCCGCAACCCGGGCATATGCCCTGGCCAGGAATCGAACCATGACCTCCTGGTTCATAGGTTGATGCTCAACCACTGAGCCACACCGGCTGGGTCTTAGCTTCATCTTTAGATGAGATACTGGAGATCTACCTCTGGTTTGTCCTAAATGTTTAATCTCCTTTCCTGGCTGTGAGAAAGTATCCTTATCTTTATATATATATAAAGAAATTTTCTTCTTAAAAGAAAATCCTGGTAATTTATAATTTCTTTAGCTTCTCTTTCTTTGTGTATCTTAGCAATTGTTTCTTAGGCAGTGGACACGTGGAGGTGTTCTTTTCTGTGCTCAGTGAGCCAGCATTAACTACATTTGTCTTTCACCTGCCTTGTGTGACCAGATTAGCTCCCTGTTTTGTTATACACCACCCAATTCCAACCACTTTGCCCTGAGTCCCTTTGCATCTGTCCTTTTTCACTTCCGTGTTGTTATTACATTATGGAAGACCCAGCCTTTTCACATTGGTTTTGTCTCTTTGGCTACAATCAGGATCGATAGTTTCTTCTGCAGACATTTTTCATTCTCTCCTGAAGAATATTTTGACCATATTAGCATCATCCTTTCCCCCTAAGACTTAGGATTGTTTTTTTAGGCATGAAATTAAGTGGAAATTACTGAATGGAAATGCCATTCCTCTCTTGAATGGAAAGGAAAGAGAAAAATACTAGGATCCAGCTGCTGCCTAGGCCCTGACTCATAAGCTCCGCCGCCTAGAAGCACACTTGCCTTCTGTAGCTAGGGCCCACAGTGCAGTGATGGGTCTTTATCTCTAAACTGAAGGCTTGTAAAGGACCGTTGATGGGTCAGTTCCAAAATGTGAATTCCAAATTATGGGGGAAGTTCTTGGAAGTTATTAACTGGAACCATGTTTTTCTTCTGTTTGGTGTTTAGGTCCCACGAATTATCCTGTGGCTGATGGTGGAGCTGGCTATCATTGGCTCAGATATGCAAGAAGTTATTGGCTCAGCCATTGCCATCAATCTCCTGTCTGTAGGAAGGTGAGGGGGTTTCCCTCTAGAAAGTAATATTTTGCTAGATTTCAAAGCAAATGTAAAAACAAAAACCCAACTCATTTTCAATTTTCAAGATTCAACTTAAGTTTATTATATTTTCTGTGGAACCTATCTAGGACCACCTTCCTCTGTCATGTAAGATGTAGACTCTATATCTTCCAAATTCTCATGTTGGCTTATATATATACCTCTGTTATGCAGTATGTATTTTTGTATATTACAGTTATTTATTTGTATGTCAAAATTTTCCAGTAAACAATGAGCTCCTTGAGGGGTAAGACCCATTCTTTTCAACTACGTATCCTAATGTCTGACGTAGTAGACAGTCAAGTGTGAGTGAATATTATTCATGTTATCCTAAACTACCCAAGGCCTGGCCTCCTGCCACTGTCCCCGCCCACCAAGCCCTTACTTCTCCCGAAGTTGTATGTATGGAGAGCTGTTGGGAAGAAAGCACTTCTCAATCTTTCTTTCCTTTAATTTCCATTTCTTATCTCTGATCTAGGGTTCCCCTATGGGGTGGAGTTCTCATCACCATTGCAGATACTTTTGTATTTCTCTTTTTGGACAAATATGGTAAGTAGAGCGGGAATGGAGGGATTAGGCAAAGAAGCTACTTTTCCATCACGTGACTGATGGGGAACTCTGTCTCCTATAAACTCACTGCTACATTTTCCCCTTCAGGCTTGCGGAAGCTGGAAGCATTTTTTGGCTTTCTCATCACTGTTATGGCCCTCACTTTTGGATATGAGGCAAGTGTGCCAGGCTATTTATTAGCTTTAAAAAAAATTTTTTGTTGTTTTTATTATAAAAGACAAAATAATGCTAGGATGGTTCAATTGTATTGCATGTGCTAAGAAAAAGACAATTGCTTCCTCTTCTTGTAACTTACAAGAAGCAGAGGTAACCTGTGAAAATAGTTTGCTATTCACTTGATCCAGAAATCAGGCAAAGTCATGCAAATTAAGAGGTTCAGATCTCTGTGTTCACTTTAAGAACATTCGTGAAACTGCCCAGGCCATCTGGGGTATGCATATCTGAAAAGCCCATCGAGTGTCTGAAGGATGCCACCTTACCAAAGCATTCTGTCGTGACATGAGTGGAATTGGTAGGTGTGCCCAGGCCATACAGTGGGGCTGGACATAGGGTTGGTGACCCAAAAAGAGTGCTGAGTTTTTGCTGCAGGTGCTTAAAAAGCCAGAGAGTAATGTTGAACTTAAGGATGTAGATGTGAAATCTCTGGACATTGAGCCCATCTAGGTTAACAAAGCTCCCAAAGATGTGGCACAGAACTTACGGATTATCCCACACATGAGCTCTCCCTGTCTCACTGAGATGATTCTTGCTGAAAAAGCAGATTGTTTTTAAACCAGAAGAGGAGGTTGCACAGAAGAAAACACATATCCCAGAATAAACTAAGGAAACAAAACTTATGGCCCAGGAGTAAATTCAGCATAAAATAAAAAACGTTAATAAAGTAAAAGCAGAAAGAAAAAAAGAAGCCAGTTAAGTCTTGGGCCAATTTTGAAGGAATATTATCTATAGCAAAGACTAGTGTCCAGGAAGGTCTGCAGGACTCCTATGTCAAAAACTTGGAGGCCCAGTGCACAAAATTCATGCACAGGTAGGGTCCCTAGGCCTGGCCAGCCATCAGGACCGATCTGTGGGGCGACCAGAGGGGCGATCAGGGGCCCCTGCTGGCACCTGCCTTGGCCTGCCTGGCACTGCCTGCTCACCAGTCCCGCTGCCGCTGCTAGTCACCTCCCTCTGCAGGGCCCCCCGCTGGCACCTGCCTTGGCTGGCCTGGGGGCAGCTCCTGTGTTGAGTGTCTTCCCCCTGGTGATCAGTGCCCATCATAGTGACCGGTTGTCCCACTGGTTGTTCTGCCGTTTGGTCAAACATATTAGGCTTTTATTAGATAGGATTATTATATAGGATGACTAGAGGGTGGGTGGAGGTGGAAGAGGGCATAAAGGGAATAAATGGTGATGGAAGAAAATAAATGACAAACTTTCTAGGACTTTCCAGACTACACCCTCTGGTTCCAAATTGGCCATCTGGACAATAGAATAGCTTTGGAGAGTGTTAGAGAGGATGTTATAGGGTGCTTCTTGGCTGTTAACTTAGAGGGGTCTGTTTTTGCTCATTCTGGTTTATACCAACTGCAGCTTGAACTTTTCTGCATTGCAACTGTAGGGGATGTAGTAGGTGCTTCCTGGTTTGTGCCCCAACCTAGACACTCCGAGGAATCGGTACCATTATAGGCCTTAACAGCCCTTTTCTATATCCGGTTTAACTGATAGCTGTTTATTGGCCTGGCTAGACTTTTAAAAATATATCTAATCTATGAGTAGGTTATACAGCTTAGTCTAAGGCTTTCAAGAGAAATGCTGGACCAGGAAAAAATATGTGTGAAAAGTGTTATGAATGAGTCAGCTTATGCTAGTGGCAATCACTGATTTTTAGATGAATACAGCTGATCAGAGACATAAGTGGGGATAATTAAGAATTGACTGTATTCTTGGGTCTGTCTCATAGAAGTTATTGTGAAATGAATATCAATAAGGCCCTTAGCAGCCATTTCATTTTTTTTTAATCCTTACTCAGGGATATTTTTTCCGTTGATTTGTAGAGTGTGTGGAAAGGAGAGGGAGACACAGAGAGAAACACTGATGTGAGAGAGACACATTGATTGGTTGCCTCCCACATGCCTCTGACCAGGGCTGGAAGCCTGCAACTGAGGTACATGCCCTTGACCAGAATCAAACCTGGACCCATCAGTCCGAAGGCCAACGCTCTACCCACTGAGCCAAACTGGCTAGAGCTCAGCTATTTCATTTCTTTAGAATATTAATTACATTTTCTACATATCTATTTTGTGTATCTAAAATATGAGGTAAAATATCCAGGGACCCCAGTGTTGAATTCTCTGATCTCTGGCAGCAAGCCCCTTATGCTGCTTGGTTTCCGATGGTTCTGTATTCCTTGTTATTCTAGGTAGTTGTTGAAGAAGAAGGGGTTATAAGGAAAGGAGGAAAGGATGCTGAGTGTTTCCTTGTGCTGTTGCTCCCTCGGTCTCATATCCCAGTACAAGCTAATAGTGGTTATGTTGGTGTGTAGTATATTACAGTGCGACCCAACCAGAGCAAGGTGCTCAAGGGCATGTTCCTGCCATCCTGTTCAGGCTGTGGCACCCCACAGATCCAGCAGGCTGTGGGCATCGTGGGAGCTGTCATCATGCCACACAACATGTACCTGCATTCTGCCTTAGTCAAGGTGAGCAAGGCCTTTATCTCACTGGACTCCAAGATAGGTCATGAGATGTTTTCCTTTAGTTGCAAGGGGCACGCACTTAGTTTACAACTGTTAGAACTTGAAGGAGAAAGGTATTTTCCATGGTTAGACGCTTACAAACCCCACACACCTGGACTCTGTTTTATGACCAGAGATAACTGACCCCACAGAAACTGGAACTAAAGTCGTTCATAAAAGGTCTGAAAGTGCACAAGCCTCTTGTGTTTTAATCTCAGAGTCCTGAGCGGCCTTGAAGAGGTCAGGGGTAAAGAGTCCCACTAACCTTTTACCAGGCAGTCTTACACAATGGTTTTCTGGGGAATTTCAGAGACCTTCATAAGTAAGGTTATGCACTTGTTAGGACACAGCTTGGGTTTTTTTGCTTGTGTGTTTGGTTCTTCCAGCCACAATAACTGAGAGCTCAGTAATCACTTAGCTTCTGTTACCTGTTTGAGGAATGTGTAATGTCATCCAAGGGTCATGAAGTTCTTAGGGAACACGGATGTAAGCGATTCTCACATTTCATCTGGTCAGTTGTTGCCCTCTAAATCTTTCAGTTGTCTCTGAACTCATGAAATATTACAAGGAAACTTGTTCCAAATGGTTTAAAAAAAATGACTACTGCTATTTTCTCTCCAGTCGAGACAGGTAAACCGAGCCAAAAAGCAGGAAGTTCGAGAAGCCAATAAGTACTTTTTCATTGAATCCTGCATTGCTCTCTTTGTTTCCTTCATCATCAATGTTTTCGTCGTCTCGGTCTTTGCCGAAGCATTTTTTGAGAAAACCCACCAGCAGGTGGTGAGTAAGCCAGGGTCCTGAGTGGTGATGAATGTGAGGGTAATGTGAAGGCCGGAATGGGGTAGGAAAATATGACAATGACTTGGATCCATGACAGTAGGTCTGTGGCCTCAATACTGTCCCCTAAGTCACTGCACTAGTCAGCGTGAGCAGCCTGGGGGCTGAAAGCCTACACGCTTTCCCCCTGCTTTTGTCTCAGAAGGGAGATCGCCCCAGACTAAAGATTGCCTAGTGCTATTTTGTTAGTGGCATCACTCTCTTTAGTCTTTTGTTTCCTGTTTATCAACTGCCAGTCTGCTTGCCAGTCCTGCCATTTGGTGATTGAGTACAGGTAGGGAGGAGGCAACAAACAAAACAGTCTGTCCTGGCAACAGTTTCTGTTTGTCATTTTGAATTCTGTCTTCTCAGTTCCTGGTTGCCTATCCAATTCTGATCACCACTTCGCTTCCCACGTATGGGACCTCAGACTCCTGGCTCTGCTTTGACTAAGGACTCCCTGTCCTGGTTGTCCTCTCCTATTTGAAGCCTTCTTAAGGGTCCTCTCTTTCTGTCATTTAAAATGACCCAACAGTGCACACTCTAACTCAGTAAATCTTTTTGATGACATGGGGGTGCAGAAAGATTATGGAGGGCCCTAGCCGGTTTGGCTCAGTGGGTAGAGCATCAGCCTGTGAACTGAAAGGTTCCGGGTTTGATTCCAGTCAAGGGCACATGCCTGAGTTGTGGGCTTGATCCCCAGTAGGGGATGTGCAGGAGCAGCCGATCAATGATTCTTTCTCATCATTGATGATATTTCTATCTCTCCCTCTCCCTTCCTCTCTCTGAAATCAGTAAAAAAAAGATTATGTAGGTAGAGCACAAGTGGTACTTGCCCCCAGTGTCTGCCCCATCACAGCCTGAAGTATCCAGTCTTGCCTCCAGGCTGTGTAGCATAGATGACGTGTGTGTGATCTGTGGGAGAACGCTTCTTCTCTGGCCCGTGCCTTGAAAATAAAAGTTGCTCTGAAACTGCTTTCTCTTCCAGATTGAAGTCTGTAAAAATAGCAGCAGTCCCCATACTGGCCTCATTCCTGATGATAACTCAACACTGGCTGTGGACATCTTCAAAGGGGTAAACCGTCCAGATTCGTGCTCTTTGCCCTGGATCACTATTCTTGGCCAGTAGCTGGTCTTTTCTGTAGGTTCGCTTCAGAGCTGAGCATATCTCCCTGTGGAGAGTCATTTATTTCAGAGGGCCAGATGCTAGGCAACCATTTTGGACTACATAGAAAGAATAAAGGATCAGCTAAAAAAGAGAATTGTTTCAGCAGTTCCCAAACTTGTGCTGATAGTAGAGTGTTCTACCAGATGTTAACTGGTGCAGTTGAAGAAAGTGTACCTAGTAAACTGGTCTTCATTGGGGCTCAGTCCCTTTTATATTGGTTACATTGTGAACCTCCAGGGGTAGAATATGTATGTATGTAGCATTTCCCAAATTTTTTTACCTTTCTTTTCACTCTTATTATCTTCTAAAATAGTGTGTTAAGCAGTATAATTTGGGAAATATAGCGTAGACTTTATTTATTTTATTAGTATTTCAGGTGTAGGTTGAGGATGAAGGCTTTAGGAGCTTGGAGAAGAGAAAGGACTAGGCTAAGGAAAGAAGGACCATCCACAACATTTCGGTTGAAAGCTTTAGAATGAAGTGAGGACTGAGTTGAGCTTCTGGGACAGTGCCCTGCACAGCCCTTGGTTTAGGTGGGTGCATAGGAAAGAAGAGAGACTTGCTGTTTTGGGTATCGTCTAAGTCTAAGCAGTTCCCTAACACACACCTGCTTCTCCCCCACCCCCCCCAGGGTATTGTGCTGGGATGTTACTTCGGGCCTGCTGCACTCTACATCTGGGCCGTGGGGATCCTGGCCGCGGGGCAGAGCTCCACCATGACAGGAACCTATTCTGGCCAGTTTGTCATGGAGGTAGGTGCTGCTCTGACTGGTATTCACTAGAGGAAGGGGAAATTGGCCTTTTGTTACTTATTAATCCCATGCTTTTAAGGTCTTCCTGAATCTCTCCAAAACTTTTTAGTTTCCTGTTCCAGACACTCATCCTGCTCTGTGCTTTCTTCCAGGGATTCCTGAACCTCAGGTGGTCACGCTTTGCCCGAGTGATTCTCACCCGCTCTATTGCCATTATCCCGACTCTGCTGGTTGCTGTCTTCCAAGATGTAGAGCATCTGACTGGGATGAATGACTTCCTCAATGTTCTGCAGAGCTTACAGGTGAGGGAGCATTATGGGCTGCCCTAGGTACCAAGCCTAGTGCCAAGTGCTGGGGACAGTTTAGAGCAGGGATGGGCAAACTTTTTGACTCGAGGGCCACAATGGGTTCTTAAACTGGACCAGAGGGCCGGAACAAAAGCATGGATGGAGTGTTTGTGTGAACTAATATAAATTCAAAGTAAACATCATTACATAAAAGGGTACGGTCTTTTTTTTTTTTAGTTTTATTCATTTCAAACCGGCCATAGTTTGCCCACGGCTGGTTTAGAGGAAGAGAGAGGCATGGTCTTGGTCTCAGTAAATGTGTATGAAATCCCTGGCATCTAAATGGTTTTCAGAAGTGATTTGGTTTTTTTAAAGCCTATTGAATGGGAATTATAAATTATAATTACATATAGGACACAAATTATTATTCATTAAGCCAAGAAAGTATTAAATGACATATAGGACACTGCTAGGTCCTAAGCAGGTTAAGACAAGGCAGAAACAAGTATTTGCAAAGAACCTTATGATCATAATTGATGTTAGGTTAATGACAGCTGTGCAGATTTCAACATAATGCTTGGCATTTGGAATGATAGGAATAATTTTTCATAGGTCAATTGAGGCAGGGTCTGTGTTTCCCTTTCACTAGCAGTGCTACTCTCTGGGGTGACCCAGGGATCCCCAGCAGCCCCATCTGATCTTAGTTTTTTCTTTTCCAGCTTCCCTTTGCTCTCATACCCATCCTCACGTTTACGAGCTTGCGGCCAGTAATGAGTGACTTTGCCAATGGAATGTGAGTGTGCTCCTCTCTGTTCCCCAAAGCTGTGTGGGGGGAGGATATCTTCATTAAGTAGGCCAGTCAAAAACGGAGTCATAGGGGCTGGAGGGGTGGTTGCTAGCACTGCCCCCTCAATCTTTAGCTTAGAAAAAGTGGAAGGGAGAGAGAGAGAAACCAGTGTGAGAGTGTAACATCAATTGGCTGCCTCCTGCTCTCCCCCTACTGGGGATTGAGCCTATAACCCAGGCATCTTTCAGTGCACAGGACGATGCCCAACCAACTGAGACACACTGGCCAGGGCTGAAGTGTTAAGCAACTTAATTCCATGCTAAATACCTGAACAAGAACGGTATAAGCTAATACCTTACATACACAGCTTTAACAGATATGAGAGTAGTTGAAATTACTTGTTGGATCTCTAGGGACACTCATGACTTGTTGCATTTTTAGGGACTTGAATAATAGAGGTTATTTGATAGTACTTTTTCTCTCTCTTTGTCTAATTTTGGCTTATTTAACTAAATCTGGGGTAATTATTTTTAGTTCTTTTTTTTAAAGAGTACTTTTATTAAAGCTGGGGACAGTGAAACAAGGAAGGGCTTAGGATGGAAGAAGCAACAGGAGAGAACCTAGGCGGGGTGGGGTGGCTCTGACTCACTAGAAGTCAGAGAAAAGGGGGCCTTGGAGACAGGTGTAGGGGGTTTGTCTGGGAGGAGCTGCTGCTGCCCCTTGCTCCCCTGGTTGCAAGTCTCTTGGGGTCCCTTAGAGTTAGGGGATGCACACCTGAGGGGGAAGCTGAGGTGGGAGGGAAAGGCGTGGGCATGCTCCCACGAGGGGGAGCACACCTGTTTGAAATGCTTCTTACTCCTGCCCTGTCTGCCCCGCAAGATGCAGCGCCGGCTGTTGTGGACAGGTCGGGCTGCTCACAGTGACGGTGCTGATTCTTTTACAGAGGCTGGAAGGTTGCAGGCGGGATCTTGGTCTTTGTCATCTGCTCTATCAACATGTACTTTGTCGTGATTTATGTCCAGAGTCTTGGGCATATGGTTCTGTATGTGGTGGCTGCTGTGGTCAGTGTGGCTTATCTGAGCTTCGTGTTTTACTTGGTAAGTCCAGTTGGGAGGGGGCAGGGGCATAAGTTAGTCAGCAGTGTGGGGCTGACTAACATCCAGGAAGCACCCAAAGGAGCACCTAGCAATCTGTCTTCAGGTTATTGAGATAATTTACATGAAATTGTTAAGTCAGCTATGGTTAAACTGTACATACACACACACACACACACACACACACACACACATACATACACACTTTTTTGGTTAAACAGTGTTTTTAACCATAAAATTTGGTTCCTAAGAGCTATCATCTTTCTATTCCTGTCACTTCTGTTTAGTTTCCATTCTTAATAATTCCTAACAGGAGAGTGTAGGAACTAAACAAAGAGGATCAGTCTGGAAAGCAGAGAGTGGAACAAAATGGGGTTGGAGACGGAGGCTGTGCGGTGTGATTTCAGAGCTAGGGGGTGGATCATGTGGGTTCACAGCCCTGCTCAGCTCTGCTACTTATTAGCTGTCCAGTAAGGAAATAAATAAAAAGTTACATTCTCACATTGAATTATTTTAGAATTATTAAAAAGTGATGGTTATAAAACCACATAGAAAAGGAATGCAGAATTATGTGTACCCAGATAATAAAAAATATTTCAAAATTCTAGAGTCAGTTATATAAAAATGGTAATACTGATCTTAAGATGATGGGATTATGGATATATTTTTTTCTATATTTTCCAAATCTTCTATAGCATTATTTATATTAATGAAAAATGATTCTAGCAGCAACAACACATCCACCTCCCTGTTCTATGCAGCCTTCTCTGAAACACACAGGGCTGAGGCCCAGGGGCTGCAGAATTTGTGCCGTATCTGCTGGAGAGAATGGTCAAGGAAACTCATTGTGATCTTTGTAACAGTTAACCTAGTCCCCATGCTTGATTGAGAAAAATCACTTTAGTGAATGTTGAAAAACGATGTCCTGAATTGATACATCCCTTTCTTTTGCTCTCAGTAAACTTTAGGCTCACTAAAGTCATGCTGACCCTATATATTCTAGGGACCTACTCTCAGGAAATCCAAGTAACTGAATATGTCCTTGACAGGAATGGTTTTAAAATCTGCTGTAGAAGGTAAGGGAATCCTTCCTTCATGCAGATTGGTCATGAAGGTGCCGCGGTGCCCTCAGGCAGCTGAGACTCTGGAGATTCTGAGGACTGTTTTTAAGGCTAGAATGGGTTACTGCTGTTTAGCTCCAAACCATCGAGCAGCTTCGGAGACTATTCAGTTGTATTAACTGCTGTTTAGCTCCAAACATACACTTCATCGAGCAGCTTCGGAGACTATTCAGTTGTATTAGTCTGTCATCGTGCCCCTCCTCATGAAGAAAAGTGGTCTTTAGGAAACTCCAAGTCCAATGAAAGAAACGAACTGCAGGCACCCAGCAGTAGGAGCAGAGGGAACTCAGCATTGTCACTAGTAGGGAAAAGCCTGGCCGAAGAAGGAGATTCCAGGATGTTTTGAAGGGGCTGTGGGGTTTGGAGAATGACTTGGTGATAGAAGACAGGCAAATGGATGTTTACAGAAGAGAGCAGGTTTGCATCTGAGGAGCCCAGTTTTGAGCAGTCACGGTGGGCAAGAGGGCTCTTCAGAGAGGTTGGTGAGTGTGGCTCTGTTTTCTCTTTCAGATTTGGCAATGTATGATTGCTTTGGGCATGTCCTGCCTGGATTGTGGGCGCACGGTAAGCACCTCTAAAGTCCTGACTGAAGAAGCCACCGATGACTATACTAAGTAGACACTGGGTCAGTCGGTCTGATCCAGGTAGCCATCAGAGCCAGTGTGTTTCTATGGTTTACTGTGTGAACATAGCCAGAAGTATGTGCTGTTGCACAGACTGTGTTTAGGATTCCCCTGTTTGTTGTGAAAGACTCACATATGTATGAGAGATGGATATTTTTCTTCCTGACCTAACCTGGGAACTGGGTCTTTGAAAAGCTGACTGTTTGCTGCTGTCATTTTAACACTAACTCTTGAGATGCTGAAGAGCCAGCTTATTTTATCCCTTTGAGAGATAAATCTCTATGCATGATTCTTAACTAGGCTGTATGTTAAAAAAGAACTGGAAAATGCAGTACATTTCATAACAAAAGTACACAATGGGTATGCAGATTTGTTTATTAAAAGATAATGGATTTTAAAAGGCTGAGAAATACTTATGCATACCCTTTCAATTATTTTAATTATAAAAAGTAAAATCTCAACTAGAGTGGTTTTATCCATATTAAATGTAGAATTGTGAGACCGCCACCTCTATCAGGTTTAGAATTCTTTCAGTTTATTTCTACTTTAAATTTCTCAGTGGAAGTTAAGAGGGGTAAAAAACATAAAGGTGATAAATGGACAAATAGCAAAACTCACCTGTAGGTGGTGGTTACTAATCACCTCGAAAATCACTTAGAAGATTTTCCTCAGAGATTGAACACTTACCAGGATTTTCTGGGGAGTCCTGACTGGAATCACTTTTATGTTAATACACAGCTTTCTTGACACTTACTTTCAAGCACATTTAGTGTAAAACCTTCACCTCCACCTCCAGGAGGGCGGTGATGGAGAAAGACAGTAGCATTTATAAACTGAAGTTCTCATGAGACTTTGGGGTAAGGAGAAAAGACTTGAACGGAGCAGAAGCACCGTCCGTGCATTCCTGAGAGCCGCCTCCTGTCAGCGTCGTCACGTTTCCCTGAGGTGCCCGGACGGCTCGCAGGCAGCCTCGGGGCTGTGGACCTCAGCGATGCACAGCTCTCTCTCAGCAAGTCAGTAGGGTATCACTGTGGTGGCGAAGTTCTCTCTTCAGCCACTCCCTCAGAGGGAACGCTTTTTGAGACCAGATGGTGGAGCTCTGGAGTCAGAGGAAATGGGTCCCTTCAGCATGAAGCTGCTGCTCATCAGCCACTGGCGACATTTTTGCACGTGGAGACCGAGACTGTGTGATTACCTCAGATCAAGTCACATTTGTGTGACGCAGATAAATAAGTCGTTTATAGCTGTTGACGTGGTGAGGACAGTAATGGGAATGGCACCGAAGGACTTCTTACGTGGGAGGTGGGGGGCTTTCCTTCTGGAGGTACGGTGGATTGATGTTCTCTGTTCACTTGAACACTAACAGCGTTACTGCTGATATTTTGCACACAGTCAAAAGTGCAGATTGGATAGATTGTCATAAATAAGTCACTAAGGGTAAACTCCTGTTTCACTGACCATACCTTTCTCTTAGCTGCTCAAGTAATAGAGCACAGTGTCATGAAAGACAAATTTCCCTAACCATTCCTCCTCACATCCATCCTGTTCCTCTGAGAAGATATCGAAGAATGACACCTTAAGTTGCAGTAGGTCTGGCTATAGTAGGTGAGGGCCAAATTGATGAAAAAGTTCTTTGTAAAGACAGTACAGAAACATTTACCTTTGCCCTAAATCTGGGTGGGCCCAGTCAGTCTCAGATTCACAAATATTTAGAAGTCCAGGTAAAAATTGGCAGTTTTCTTTTAAACGTTGTATTTATAACTTGCAATGATGGAAAATTTCTTCCCGATTAAATGGTACTTTATAATACATGTATGGAATATGTCACGGTGTTAAAAACTCCCATGCTGTGTTCCATCTGACCCTCTCAGATAGCGTACTTCACCAGCACTCCGGTTGCAGTGCATGGTGTGCGGACCTTTCATGTTTTCTAGTGCCAGCACATGCAGTGTCTTGGCAGTGTCTCTGTGTGGAATGTTTAGGGCAGTGGTCGGCAAACTCATTAGTCAACAGAGCCAAATATCAATAGTACTTCAAAATAGACTCGCCCAGGCCAAAAACCGACTTCTGCGCATGGGCCACGAAGTTTCAGTCGCACTGTACGCGCGCCCGCACGTGGTATTTTGTAGAAGAGCCACTCTCCAGGGCCAAAAAGCCAGCTCGAGCCACAGTTTGCTGACCACTGGTTTAGGGTATACAGTTGTACTTTATGTCAGTCAGCCCTTGTTCTCCATAAATGTGTCATGAAATGACTGTGCTGCTCCAGCCTACGAGGAATCAACAGGGACGAGGCAGAGCTGTAGTGTGGCTCCTGAGAGGTTGTGCTGGTGCTGTTAGGAGTGGTTACAACTGAGCTTTCAGTGACCATTTAACAATATGTAAACTTGGTTTGTAATTAAAAACATTTTTCTTTTTTCAATTTGGTTTCCTGGGTATTTTTTTAACCTTAAAAATACTTTATTAATAAAGATCTCAAGAACTTTGAAATATTGAAACTTCATCCACCACCTGGAACGACGTATTAAGCCCACTCTGTTCTTAATATAAATGCCTATATAAATGCCTTAATGTAATGGCCTATATAAACGCCATTGAAATAGGCATTTATATTCACTCTGCATTTTGGCAGCCCCAATATAAATGGGAATATTGGCCACATTTAGTGAAAATAAAGACAAGTTCTGGCACAGCAAACTACCTGTCCTGTCACCAAATGCATGACGGGAAAACCTAAGTCAGCATTTCATTTGTCCCAAGAGGGTCACCAGAACTTCATTTTCCCTTTTTCTGTTGCAAGCTTTCCTTTCTTACAAGAGCTAAATACTTAGGTTATGCTGTAGAAGTAATCTGGGAGTTTTGTTCTCTCTGCTGTCCGACTTGATGAATTGCAGACAGCAAACACTAATTTCTGTTTACCCACTTATTCAAATATTTTTGCTATTGCTAAAGGTCACATCATTACTATCCTATATAATAAAAGGCTAATATGCAAATCAACCAAACAGTGGAACTACCTGTCGCTATGATGCACACTGACCACCAGGGGGCAGACAGTCAACACAGAAGCTGCCCCCTCAGTGCACTCCCATAGGGGGAGTGCTGCTTAGCCAGAAGCCAGGCTCACGGCTGGTGAGTGCAGTGGTGGTGGCGGGAGTCTCCCTCTCCTGTCTCCACAGCAGCACCAAGGATGTCTGACTGACAGCTCCTGAACTGTGAGAGTGCATAGGCCAGGCTGAGGGACCCCTTCTTTCCCCCACCCAGTGCACGATTTTCATACACTGGGCCTCTAGTATTTAAATAATAAGAAACTTGTTATTCTGCCTTTCTCTGCTCTAAACTGAACATTTTTCTAACTGTAGTCTTGTTTCACCATTGATATCGGCATTTATATTCTGTATATACTGCCAATAAAAAGTAGGAGCATTTGAAAAGAGAAACTAAAATTATCTTTAAAAAATGAGTGAGCCTGGCCAGTGTGGCTCAGTGGTTGAGCATTGACCCAAGAACCAAGAGGTCACTGGTTTGATTCCTAGTCAGGGCACATGCCTCGGTTTTGGGCTCAATTCCCAGTATGGGGTGTGGAGGAGGCAGCTGATCCATCATGTTTCTCTTTTGATGTTTCTATCTCTATCCCTCTCCCTTGCAAAAATAAAAAATAAAATCAATAAAAACATTAAAAAAAAAGAGTGAGCATTTTGGCAGCCCCAATATAAATGGGAATATTGGCCACATTTAGTGAAAATAAAGACAAGTTCTGGCACAGCGAACTACCTGTCCTGCCACCAGATGCATGACGGGAAAACCTAAGTCAGCATTTCATTTGTCCCAAGAGGGTCACCAGAACTTCATTTTCCCTTTTTCTGTTGCAAGCTTTCCTTTCTTACAAGAGCTAAATACTTAGGTTATGCTGTAGAAGTAATCTGGGAGTTTTGTTCTCTCTGCTGTCCTACCTCATTTAGCTCTCTTCTTAATTTGGGTTTATTTTCAGAACTAAAATCGGATGCATAACAGTCTGAAGATCCTCAGTTGATCCAAGAACCTTTAACATTGCCCTCTAGAACTCTCTGCTCCTTCATTGGGTAGGACTGTGAATTAGAATGTGTCAGCCTCTCTTGACACCTTAGCTTCTGAATGTTTAAAGCCGCTAACACATTACTATGAGCTAATCCTGGTCTAAGCACTCATAATCTCATTTAATTCGTATAAAAAAAGTAATGTTTTTGGCAGGTGTAGAAAATGGGCGGGCCCTCTGTGATCCGACCCCAGCAGTAGCTAAGAACTAATAGTAAGTTTACTCATTTGCATTACTTCTCTGCCCCTGAGAGGATATTTCAGACTATGTGCCATTTAGCCCCATTTCCGATGTCGCAGAGCAATAGGACAAACTTGTCCAGTGAAGAAGTTCTGTACGTGATACACTCTGGGATCATAGGACTAATAATGCAATTCTTGCTTACTGCATAGGAGGCCCGCCACCTTAGCTCATTTGAGAATAGGGTGCAGTGAATTGTCAATATATCTGGCAATCAACGGCTCTTGATTAGGAAACCCTGAGATGTAAAGCCCTAAAGTGAATAAACAAGCTATCCCTGAAGAGCTGCTTTTCTGCCCCAAGGCCAGTGTGACTCAGTATTTCCTAGCCCATTAATTGACACGAGTTTTACCTTGGGCTCCATTTGGACTCCTCTCTAGGCAGTCACCACAAGCCTGTGAGGTATACAGGGCAATTTGTAACGTGTTAAAAGAAATTATGTTTATTGAACACTAACATGAGATGGCATATTATGTACTTGGAATTTGCAAAGATAGGATTTATTTCCATTTTACAAATAAGTAGGATAAGGCTCCGAAAGGCTACCTGACTTGCGCAAGGTCACGGGAAGTGGCAGAGTTGGAGCTTGAACCCACTCCAGTGCCTTTCCAACTATAACAGGAGTATTTTCTTCCTACGGATTTACAGTCTGCATTCTGCATTCATTCACGGGCTGCGAGTGCCAAGGGGCAAGAACATTTCCAAGGCCCTGAGCAGTGACAGCGGGGCTAAGGAGACTCAGTGATTACCCAGCAGTGTATGGAGAAGAGAGAAAACGAGTTAATGCAGCATCACAGATCCCAGCACAAACCGTCTGGATTCAGGTCTCCAGGAGAAGGGTCTGCCATGTGTTCTGAAAGCAGCGAAGTGATTCTGATTTAGACTGACAAACAGTTTGGAACCATAGGTCATTTCCCTCTCTCTCAGCCTATTTGTGTGCTTTGTTTTTTAATGAAAGACTTTGCTCGGGTGCCAAAGGGTAATGGGGCTCCGGATTTAAACCACTTGAAAACTGATTTCTGACACACAGTACTAAAATAGAGAAGCAGCCAGTGTATTTGCCCTTAATATCCTGATCAAAAGCACCCATCCTTAGGCAAAGTATGTTATAAGAACAGTCAAGTGTCAACTGTGCTAAGGACATTTGGCACTACTGCAATCCTTAACTATTTCAGCTCCTAGCTATTTTTTTTTAATACTATAAACTATGTATCGGTAAGCCATTTCTTTTCTGAAATAAAAATGTAGCAGTACTGAAAAAAAAGGCCTATATCGATATGCTATTTATAGATACTTAAGTGAGAGTTTTAATATTTAAATATAAGTCAGTCTAACCCTTTCCATCTTTTTGTCCTTAGTACCACGTGGGATTGACAGTTCAGCCTGAACTCTACCTTCTGAACACCGTGGATGCCGACTCACTTGTGTCTAGATGACTGACAGCCTGCGAAACTGTATAAGAACCATTTTCTCGTAGTCCAAGTGCCCCTTAACATACCTCTGTTAGTTCAGAGGTGAGTTTTGTTCAAATGTTTTGAACAAAATGCAAAGATTTCCTCATGGGAAGACTGTTAAAAGCTGACAGCTGTTAAGTGTAGGTCAGAGACCCGCCCACCTCACAACAATCCTACAACAGCCGGGAGTTAATTGATGGGCCTGTGATGGCCACACACCCCTATGGGCTTGTGTCTTAACTCCTGGAATTTAAAAAAAAGAAAAAAAGAAAAAAGTGTATGTATTTAAGTGGACCTGAACATAACAGTTTGGGTAGAGTTTAAAGGTTATAAAAATAGATTTTTTATATTTTTTAAAAAACACATTGTTCAGACAAATCAGATACCTGTTTTATCTGGATCACAAGTGAGAAAGGAAAGGGAGTAACACTCTTTTTCAGATTGAACTGGTCCAAATGACTTACCTTTTAAAGTGGTGCTTGACTGTGGCCAGTTAAAGTTCATTTCAATTTTAATCAACCAGACCCTTAGTAACTAATGGTACTGGCACATCATTTCTAAAGAAAATATTTCTGACATTTGGCAATCATATTTAATCCTAATTATCAGTATGCTTTATTTTCTTGTTGCTTTTCTTGAATTTTTTTTCAGAAGTATGATGGTATTTTCCAAAGAGCTTAATACCTAGTAACAAGATCCAGAAACCATACTTTAAAAAAAAAATGATTTGAGAGAGAGAGAGAAAAAAGCATCGTTCGGTTGCCTTTGCACCCACCCCAACTGGGGATTGAACCTGCAACCTGGGTATGTGCCCTGACTGGAAATTGAACCCACTACCTCTTGGTCTACAGGACAGTGCTCCAATCAACTGAGCCACACTGGCCAGGGCCAGAAACCGTACTTTAACCAATGATCATTTTTCCATGCTGTATTATGTAATGCAGCCCATTCTAACATTCAAGGTTTAGGTATGAAAATAAGAACCTACTATTTAACTTTGCAAGTCCCAACAAGATAATGGAGGTATTCGTTTTCTTTCTAAAAGTTGTATAGCCCCACCATGTCTTTTCTTCCCACTTTTGCCATTAACAGTCCAACATCATTTCTAGGTCCAAAGCTTATTTCTAGGAGTGGCTTATATTTCTAATGTTGAATCTCCTAGGGAATGCTAAGCATTTTATTTCAATATATTTATACCAAGTAGTAATATGAGACTAGAACTAGACTGGCACTTGGAAGATTAGTGCATATGTCACACACTGCCGGCCCATGTGTGGCTTATAGATTTTTTGACCCCTCTTCCTAACCAGGATTGTTTTCCTTAAAAATTTTTATAATAAAAGTGTAATATTTAAAAATGGAAAGTTTTTGCATGATTATCTGTAAAATCGGAAGGTTTTCCACACTGGGCTCACATTCCTGCCTGGGAGTGCAGTTGGCTGGGTCTGAATGGCAGCTATTCATATATATATGTTTTTATCGACTTTAGTGAGAGGGAGGGAGAGGGAAGGAGGGAGAGAGGGAAAGAAACATCTATCAGCTGCCTTCTGCACGACCCCTACTGGGGATCAAATGGGCAACATTTAAAAAATATATTTTTATTCATTTCAGAGAGGAAGGGAGGGAGAGAGAGAGAGAAAAATCAATGATGAGAGAGAATCATTAATAGGCTGCCTCCTGCATGCCCCACACTGGGGATTCAGCCCACAACCCAGGCATGTGGCCAGACCAGGAATCGAACTGTGACCTCCTGGTTCATAGGTCGATGCTCAACCACTGAGCAACACTGGCTGGGGAAAACTGGCAACATTTTTAAAAATATATTTTTATTTTATTGATTTTTTACAGAGAGGAAGAGAGAGGGATTGAGAGTTAGAAACATCGATGAGAGAGAAACACTGATCAGCCGCCTCCTGCACACTCCCCACTGGGGATGTGCCCGCAACCAAGGTACATGCCCTTGACTGGAATCGAACCTGGGACCCTTGAGTCCGCAGGCCGACGCTCTATCCACTGAGCCAAACCATTTAGGGCATGGCAACATTTTTGATGCATAGGACGACACAACTGAGCCAAGGCACAGCTATCCATATTTTATTTTTTGTTAATCCTCACCTGAGGATATATTTTCCATTGATTTTTAGAGAGAGTGGAAGGGAAGGAAAGGGAGAGAGAGAGAGACAGAGACATCGATTGGTTGCCTCCCACACACACCCAATTGTGGGGATCAAACCTGCAAGCCCAGGTACATCCCCTTGACTGGGAATCAAACCCGAGACAACTCCGTGTGCTAGCCAGTGCTCTAACCACTGCGAACACCGGCCATGAGGGCTATTCATTTTAATGGGATATGCTTCAGGGTGGATACACCCCTTCGCTCATTTCCTTCCAGCCCCAAAGGCATTGAGTTTGTAAACCCTGCAGCCTTTGTGTGACTTTGAGCATCATTTTCTTCCTTCAACATAAAAGTTAAATTTCTGACTTCTCTTATTTTAAAACTTAGTACCTTTCAATAAGACTTTTAAAAAATCTGAATAATTGCCTATCTTCATTTATAGTGATTTGGCCATCTAAGATGGTATTTTAAAAACCCCTCATTTCTACTTCAGGGACCCTTACAACTTCTGATAAGAGCAGCAGCCTTGTAACCCAAGTTAGAGTCCTTCCGATTTTAAAAATGAAACTGAATTAACATCAATTAGCAACTTTCACTTTAAAAATAGACTTTTAAAATGAGTTTCACTGTTTTGGTTTCTTTATGCACAGATAGCAACTCAAAACAATTGGTTGCATTTTCTTTCCTCCTTGGACAATTTCATTTCCCAGTAGAAACATTCCAAGAGGATGTTTGGGAAAAGAAAAGAAAAGCCAAAAAAAATTTTTTGTTGTTGTTTTGCAACTCATAAAATGACGAGGTAGTTGGTTAAACAGAGATTATATCCTTGGAGGGTTTCTGTAGCTCTTCTTCATTCTTTAACTGTATATTATTACTGGGAACAGACTAGAGTTCATAAAAACCTATAAAAGTTACCCTTCAGGTCCTATGACTCCTGTAATTAGAAAATTTGATAATAAAGCAAACGGAATCATGTTAAAACCAGTTGAAGAGATTGATGTCTAAAGGGTGAGTCTTGGGTAAACATTTTTGCTAAGTTAAGAACATTTAATCATTCTCTAGTTTATGATTTAAAAGTCTGGATTTCTATATTATGTGCGTATACAGATAATATATTTAATTGGAAGAATTGCCTATGTGTACACTCACTCAGTCCCTGGGGTTTAAGTCAGTTTGTAAAATGATGCTCTGGCATTGTATGCCCAGAATGACAGAAAAATGCAATTAAAAACAGTAGGTCCTCGGGTTACGTCGGAGATCGGTTCCTACGGCTCGACATAACTCGATTTTCGCCGTAAGTCGGAACCCACCCACATAAGCACCTGTGTCACTCACTGTGTATAACACATTACTGCTGTGCATGTGTCATGGAGCACATACACAGTAATGAAGTGAAACAGTAAAAAAAATTTAAAGATAACAATTCCTGATCTTTACTTGTGGTAAGTAAATAATAAAAACATAAAGCACATATGTACATACGTCGAAATGACGGAACTTTTTTTTAAATAAATAAATGGGAGATGGTGACGTAACCACGAAACAATGTACGTCGAGTCCAATGTAACCCGAGGACTGTCTGTAGTGGCTACAGAGCAGCTGCTGCCCCATAACTGTGTGTCACTCAATACAAAAGGCATTCATAAGTGAGGCAGTAAGGTTTCAGTAGCCAATGAAAATACCCTTCTCAAGTGTAAATATTATGACTTTAAGCCACCAAAGCTTTGCCCCAGAAGTATTGTGCAAATTCAGGTGCTGTATATTATCTATTCATAGGGTCTTCCTGCACTGGCCCTCCCTCTTTACCCAAGCTTATGTGGTAAATCAGAATCCTGCATACTTTTCTCCATGTGTGATAACATCATTGGTGAGTTCTCATGCATGGCTACTCTAATAAATAAATACTTTGCATTGCTTTTTTCAAGCAATAAATATATTACTTTAATTCTCTCAGTAAGATTAATTTTGGAACCTTCTGGGTTTTGTGGGGGAAAAAACATTTCTAATTAAACACTTCAGTTCATCTTTTTTTTATATAAATATACTTTTATTGATTTCAGAGAGGAAGGGAGAGGGAGAAAGAGATAGAAACATCAATGATGAGAGAGAATCATTGATTGGCTGCCTCCTGCACGCCCCCCACTGGGGAGCGAGCCCACAACCCGGGAATCTGCCTGGACTGGGCATCAAACAGTGACCTCCTGGTTCATAGGTCGCTCAACCACTGAGCCATGCCCGCTGAGCTAATCTATTTTTAATGCTGAGTATTTATTGAGAGAGTGGAATCTTTCCAGTAGCCTTATCTTTTCATTGTGCAATCAACATGAAAAGTAACCTTTCTTAAAAGAGGGTCTTTGCAGCATGGCATTCTGTGCCAGCTGTCTTCAAATTTCCTGACCTTCATGGAACATATTAGATGTAGTTGCTGGAATATTTTCTTCAATGGAATAAAGTAGTTGAATTCTTTCCTTGCCTGTTTTCCAATGAGGACAGTGTTGACCAAAATGTGTATTTGTTGGTGGCACTAAAAGAGCTTCATGATAGATACAAATGACAACTTTTAAAATAATTACTTGTCCCAATAGGGAAAAGTGTATATAATACACAGAACAGTGGACTAATACCTAGAATGCAGACATCCCTACATTTTCAGATATCCCTACATTTCACTTCCTCAGATACTAGACTTCACCTTCCTGTCAGAATAACCCTCCAGTACAGGAAACAGCAAGGAAGAGGAAATCACCACAAAGAATGTCTTACATTCTGTTTTTCTTTTTTAAAATATATTTTTCTTGATTTCAGAGAGGGAGAGAGATAGAAACATCAATGATGAGAGAATCATTGACTGCCTCCTGCTTGCCCCCTATTGGGGATCGAGCCCACAACCTGGGCATGTGCCCTTCACCAGACTTGAACCCGAGACCCTTCAGTCCGCAGGTCGACACTCTATCCACTGAACCAAACCAGCTAGGGCCTTTAAAAAAATATATTGTTTTTATTGATTTCAGAGAAGATGGAAGAGGGAGAGAAAGAGAGAGAGAAACATCAATGATGAGAGAGAATCAATGATCAGCTGCCTCCTGCATGCCCCCTACTGGAGATCAAGCCTGCAATTCTGGCATGTGCCCTTGACCGGGAATCCAACCATGACCTCCTGATTCATAGGTGATGCTCAACCACTAAGCAACTCCAGCCAGGCTTACAGTGCATTCTTGATTTTATTTCAGTGAATCTCTTTAAAAAAAAAATTTTTTTATTGGTTTTAAGAGAGGAAGGGTTAGGGAGAGAGATAAAAACATCATTGGTGAGAGAGAATCATTGATTGGCTACTGCCCTTATGCCCCCACACTGGGGATCGAGCCCACAACCTGGTCTGTGGACTCCGTGTCCTGACCATGCCCTGACCGGAATCGAACCGAGACCTCCTGGTTCATAGATCAACACTCAACCACTGAACCATGCCGGTCAGGCTGTTTCTTTTCTCTTCCAGGCTTGGAGTCTTAGGGAGTAAATCTGAGTCATGACAGTTATGAGTTCAACACAGTCTAATAAACCTTTTGAGAACCCTAGGGCAGTTACAGAGGACTTTGAGGCCAGAGACTATTTAAAGTGTAATGCCTACTTTGGTTTCTTGTGTTTTCTACAGTGTCATACGAGGTTAGCAATAGCATGTCTGGACTAAATCCTTTCATCCCTGCAATATTACCATCTGGGGGAAAAGGAACATTTTTTTTTAGCAATTTACTGTCATACTCTTAGAAATACTTTCAAGAAATATAAAAATGAGTACACAGATATATCCATGTTGAACATTTATGTTTGTGGTAGAATAGTGAAGTTTCTGTATAAGGGTGAGGTGCACAGTGGTGAACCAAATTTAAATAACATGACCATTCTCTTCTGATGTAATTGTTGCCCATTCTAAAAGTGAGTTTATGAAAGCCTTAATTATTTGGGGAGAATTAAGCAATGTATAGATTGTCACATTTGATATGGATATAGAAAATTTCTGTAGCCACTATGTATAGCTGACTCCTAATTTTAAGGTTGGTTTGTCATAAGATAGATTATTTTCTGTCACTAACAACAAAATAAAAAAAAATCTAAGTCAGAAAATCATGCTCTAGGTCAGGGGTGGGCAAACTTTTTGACTCGAGGGCCACAATGGGTTCTCAAACTGGACCGGAGGGCCGGAACAAAAGCATGGATGGAGTGTTTATGTGAACTAATATAAATTCAAAGTAAACATCATTACATAAAAGGGTACGGTCTTTTTTTTTTTTCAGTTTTATTCATTTCAAACAGGCTCGATCCGGCCCGCGGGCTGTAGTTTGCCCACGGCTGCTCTAGGTTCTGAAAGACATCACCAAGGATATTTTTGCGTTGACTATGATTATTGCTTTGGAAGTCGACTTCTTAAACAATTGAGACTTACTATATCAGGCTGTGAAAACTCTAATACTTCTGCAGTACAATTTGCTACATATTGAAAATTCATTCCTCATAATAGTTTTCAGAAGGCTTCTTGTATTTTTTGTATGCAGCTTCATTTTTTGGACACATTGAAGAATCGAGGTCTAATGTAATCCTTATACATAGAATAGAGAACACCTAGAAACAGAAAGATGTATATCAATAGAGCATCCATGGGAACAAACACTGAATTTCTCCCACCTGCATTTTTTCAAAGCTAGCCCACAATTTAAAACAAACAAATCAACAAACAACACTTTCCATCTTACAAAGTTTTGGCTTGGATTATACAAGTAGCTCCAGAAAACACACACACACACACACAAAACTAAGAGCCATTTGAGATTAGTATAAGTCTGGATTTAGGATGTTATGCCACCCTAAAGTTTGAATTTTAAAATATTGGTGAAAGTGAAAATATCTGGCTAGGTATTAAGATTAAAAATAATGGGCACCTCAATTTAGCAAACATCTATTCAGTGTCTGCTTTGCTCAGTATCTCAAGGAAAACAAAGGTGAATAGATCTAATCTCTGCTTCTGGGGATTTACAGTCTAATGGGTGAACTAGCTATGAGTTTAAGCAGATGAGATAGGTGTGTATCTCCCATAATATGAGGTCCTCGGGTCATGCAGAAAGGCTGAAGTAGGAAAAGGGTGAGGAACAGAGTAGATGCTCCAGTGAATTCCAGGGATGTCAGCAGATGTTTATACCCAAAGCAAGTTAAGGAGTCAGATTTAAACTACAACTCATCCCCGCTCTTGTCCATAGCAATATCAAGGCATCACCTATCTCGTAGATTGTCTAAACTAAATCCTTTGCTGCAGTTTCCTTCCCCTTTCTTTCTGACCCTGCTTGTTAATATCTTTAAAGAGTGCACAGAAGATAAAGGGTCAGGAGGTTAGTTTTTATCTCAACATGATAGCTAGGTGAGGCAGGTGTCTGCACAGTTTTCTAAAGAAATAGTATGATAGCTATCATCTCTCTATATATAAAAAGCCAGCGACTGTAACGGCCATAATTACCATAACAACCGGTCGCTATGACGCCCACTGTGGCCAGCGAACTGGCCCAATCAGGGGGTGGGGCTGGCCGGCCAACCTCTCACCCCCTTCCTGCTGCCAGCCTGCCCCTGATTGGACTCTCTCACCCTGATCAAGAATGGGGTGGCTCGCCAAACGCCCCCTTTCTTCCTCACCATCAGCCAGCCCACCATGATAGGCCCACAGCCCCTCCCCCCGGCTGGCCTCTCCCTGATCACATCCCCCCACCCCAATAGGGGGACCCAGCTCCACCCCAGATCAGCCTTCCCCCCCAATCAGGGTCAGGGCCAACTGGCCAACCACTTATGGCCCCTCCCTCAGGCTGCTGGCCCCCAATCGGCACCCCTACCTCATTTGGGGGTGGGGCTGGCCAACACACTGCCCACAGTCCCTCCCCTTGGTCGGCCTGCCGTCCAATCACCCGAGGCCCCTTCCCCAAGCTGGCCTGGCCCTGTTTGGGCCCCTGATCAGGGTGGGACTGCTGGCCAACCTCCCACTATCTCCTCTCGACAGGCCCAGTCCCAATCCGCCCTGATGAATTCATGCACTGGGCCTCTAGTAGATGCATAGAACTCAAGACAAATATTTTTAAATTGAATTATTGTGGTATCGATGGAAATAACATGCTTAGATTCAGAGAGAATTATAAGACATTTCATTTCCCTGTGCTGCTGCTGCTTCTAATTCTTCCTTCTCTCTCTCTGGCTTAAAACAACAGAAATACGTTGTCTCACGATTCTGGAGACTGGCAGTCTGAAGTCAGGGTATCAGCAGACCTGTTACTTTCTGAAGGACATGAGGGAGAATCTACTCCACGCCTCTCCTGGCTTCTGACAGTGGCTGTGTTCTGTGGCTTGTTGATACGCACTCCAATCTCTGCCTCCATCGTTACAGGGCATTCTCTCCCTGTCTGTTCCCTGTGCTTCTTAGACAGAATTCTTACCTCTTGCCTTCCTCTTGGATGTTGGTGTTCCCTGCAGTTCTGATCTCAACTCTTTTCACACCTGTTGCTTCACTGGTAAGCAAGTTAGATTTCTCTTCTGAGTGTGAGGTCCCATGTATATTCAATGTACTGTATGTGCTATTTCTACATTTCATTGGAGAGTGGTCTCCAAACTTAAATAGTGCATAAGTAAAGAGTTGAGCATGCCCCTCAAGATGCACATTTGTTTATAAACAGTATACTAGTAAATGTCCCATGATCAGCCTATATATTGGTAAAGTTTTTATTTTTAAGATAAAAATATTTTCTTCCCATATCCCCATGGATCTCCTTATATATCTCATAGGGTATGAGTACTCTAATTTGGAAACACCTGTCATAGGCACTCAGTCACTATAATATAAAATTAAGAGTTCAGGCTCTGGAGTAGCTTTCCCATGTGATTGTAAACAAGTAACTTATTCTCTCTAAACCTCAGTTTCCTTATTTGTAAAATGGAATAATAACAGTACCTACCTCAAAGAGTATTGTTTAATAAAGACTGGTTTTTGTTCAAAATTCCTGGTATAAATCTAAAATCCTTGGAATTTCCCAAGTAACAGGATTGCCTTCGTTATTCATGAGCTCCTTGGAGTATACTTTAATTTATGCTAATTAAGTGACTCATGATGGGCTCCTAGATAGATTCAAGATGTGGCTAGTCAGACCAACCATGTGACCACAGGGTTCTTAGACCACCAGGGAGAGGAGTGGGACTGGAGATTGAGCTCAGTCACGTGGCCAGCGATTCAATCAACCATCCTATATAATAAAGAGCTAATATGCTAATTGACCAAACAGCAGAACGGCCATCTGGACGACCTTCTGGACGAAGCTGGGGATGTGAGGGCTGAGCCCCTTGCACGAATTTTATGCATCGGGCCTCTAGTGCCTATATAATGAAGCCCCCAATAAAAGCTCTTCACACTGAAGTTCAGTGGAGTTCCTTGATTGATAAACACATTGATACTCTGGGAGTGTGACAAGCCCTGATCCCACAGGGAGAGAGCACAGAAGCTTTGAGCTTTCGATCCTCCCACACCTTACCCTATTGGCTGGTCCTGATTTGTATACTTTATAGTGAAATTACATTTGTAAGGCGATCCATTCCTATGGTGCAACATAATGCCATTTTCACCGTAAGTCGGAACCCACCTACATAAGCACCTGCGTCACTCACATGGAGCACATACACAGCAGTAATGAAGTGAAACAGTAAAAAAAGTTTGAAAGAAAGATAACAATTCCTGACCTTTACTTGTGGTAAATAAATAATAAAAACATAAAGCACATATGTACATATGTCGAAATGATGGAACTCTTTTTTTTTTAATAAATAAATGGGAGATGGTGATGTAACCAAAAAACGACGTACATCAAGTCCGATGTAACCTGAGGACTGTCTGTATACTGCTTTCCGGAATTCTGTAAGTTGTTTTAGTAAAATAAACCTGAGGGAGTCTTGGGGACCCCTGAATTTGTAGCCAGTTTATCAGAAGTGCAGATGCCCTGGGGACCCCCAAAGGCTGGTGTCTGAAGTAAGGGCAGTATTTTTGGGAACTAGCCCTTAAACCTCTGGCATCTGATCTGAGTTCCAGGTAGTGAGCATCACTATTGAATTGTATTGCAGCATACCAGGTGGTGTCAAAGTAGGTATTATTGAAGATTAAATGAGAGAACAATATATAAAGCAGAGTGGCTTGCACATCATAAGCAGTCATTAGGTGTTATTATTGTTTTGTCCAATATGCACCCATCCTCCCACCAAACTGGTTCCTTCTTTGCTCTTTATATTAATCAAAGGCAACCCTTACTTCTGGTTGCTCAATCCAGAAACCTAGGATCGTCTTTGATTCCTCTTTCCTTTCTTTCTCCAATCACTTTGTTGCTGAGTCCTCAGTATTTCTAGAAGCCATCTCCTATTTCCACTGCACTTAATTCAGATCCAACTCATCATCCGACTTCACTGTCTTTACTTCCTCCGGTCCATTGCAAATCATCTCTAATCATTTTCCTCAACATTTTTTTTTTCATGTTGAAATATACAAACACAGAAAGCAGTATATACAGCTTAAGTGACCAGATTAACAAGTAGTTGTAGAGTGAACACCTGTAATTATGGGTCAAGAAATAGAATATTGACACAGAACCTAGAGACAGAACCTAGCGAGAGAACATGGCAAAAGATCCTGGACAGAACCTGGCTATAGAACATGGCTGGAGAACCTAGACAGAACCTGGCTGAAGAACCTGGCCACAGAACCTGGCAACCGAACCTGGCTGGAGAACCTAGCGAGAGAACCTACACAGAACCAAACCAGAACTTGGCTGGAGATCCTGGCTAGAACCAGGCGAGAGAACCCAACCATGCTGATCAATTGAATGCTGCCTCCGTGTCATTCCTTCTTCGCCGACTCCGTCCACACCTTTGGGACCCCCTGGACTTGCTGGGGTTGGACCCGGCAGGGGAGGGCCTGCAGTCACAAGGTGTATGAGCGCATACAAGCAGAGAAACTTCAGCACAGGGACAGAGAAAGCACATAGAAACAGGGAAAGTTTAGGTCCGTTGGGGGGCAAGAACAATTTGAGGGAATCAATCAGGTGAGGACACAGGTGGACATAGAGGAGGCTTATAGCAAATATATACCCCTGGACTACAAGGCTTCAACGGGCAGGCAAGCCCACCATTGGGTTCTCCTCCCTTTGCGGGGAGTCTGAATCTGCTTGTAATAAATTTTCCACACTTTTGCTTAAAAAAAAACACAATATTGAAGCCTCCCAGGTCTCCCTTTCTGACCATACTCTTTTCCACAGGTAGCCACTGCTCTGAGGTTTACGATATGGTTTCCTTCCTTGTCTTTACAGTGGGACTGTGTATCTAGTGGCCCTGAACAAACAGTTCCATATTGCCTCTTTCTGATCTTTCTATAAAGCAGGCATCTTTCTGTCCAAGTTACTCCGCTGTGTTTAAACTCCTTACTGGCTCGCTTCATCGTGTTACTCCCCATCTCAACCATAAAAATCTGTTGGGGGTTGGTTTTATATAGATTGAACTAAGCTTTCGCTATATTTTCCAGAGTTCCCTTGCCTGCATAGTTGTGGGTTAGTTTGGCTCATGCGACCTTGAGGCATGAAGGTGAACGCTGAAGCAGCAGCTGCCATGTCCGGTTTACACTTGGAGGGCTCGGTGCAGGGCACCAGGTGCAGTTGCTCGTCCGCTGGCTCCCCTCTCTGTTGTTGGGCAGCAGGCCCACGGTGCCTTCAGCTCACTTGGACCTCCTCCCGGGTTATCCGGCCCCTAGGCCAGGGGTGGATGAGCTCCCTGAGAGAGGTGCCGCTTCTCCCACAGCTCACACCCGGGTCAGGGCTGGAGTCAGTAAGAGATGGACTCGAGTTCCCCTCTGCCTTGGCGGGCTCCAGTTCATCCTTACAGATTCCAGTTTATTTTGCCTTCCCAACCACTGCCTCGGTAACCTCAGGCCCCAGCATCAGAAACACAAGCAACAAGCCTAACATGGACTGTTTAACCAGCTCCCAAATTTGCTTAAGATCATATCTCTATAATAAATCCCTTTTTATATATCATCTCTAATAGTTTTCCTTCTCTGACTGAACCTTGATTGAAACAGAATTTGGTATCAGAAGCTTCCAGAGAGACATAACCATGAGGATAGTTCTTTGTGTTGGTTCCAGGTTATCTGGAATTGGTTCTCTGGGCTGAGTAGACTTACAGGTATTAATGGTCATTTCTTACAGTGGTAAAGAGGATGTTAGCATACATTAGCAGAAGATTTTGTGAAATTATTGCCTGTAGATACCCTTAATCAGATGCCTATAAAAAGCACGGCATTTTCTGATCAAGTGTTTACTTCCATACAGCACTTGGTGGAAGCGGGAGTATAATACGGTTGGTACTTGTAAGTGTGCCGGACAACGTGGGAAAACAAAATGGTGGGCCCAGGGCTTTTAATTCCTAGCTCCTGGTCCTGTGAGGGACCTGAAGGCTGCATGACTTCCAGGAAAGAATTCCTTTCCTTTCATGCCCGGTTGCCCTCGAGGCATTTTCGGAGATTCTGAGCAGCAGCCACAGTCTCTTTCTGCTGGAAGGCACTGCCACAGCACGTTTTTGCTCATCTTGTGGCCCAGCTCCTGATACATAAGCAAGAGCTTCACAATGATATAGTCAGTCCAAACCCCTGTAAGTCCCTTATTATATATTACTGCTAGCCGTTCTGCTTCTCTCATCAAACACTGATTCGCCTACACACCCAGCCCTAAGTTCCAGTGCCATTGCTCTTTCCTCTGCCTGGTGAATCCCTCATCTCCTCCTCTGTCTAGTGAATTCCTCATCTCCTCCTCTGCCTGGTGAATCCCTCATCTCCTCCTCTGCCTGGTGAATCCCTCATCTCCTCCTCTGCCTGGTGAATCCCTCATCTCCTCCTCTGCCTGGTGAATCCCTCATCTCCTCCTCTGCCTGGTGAATTCCTCATCTCCTCCTCTGCCTCGTGCA
>NW_006285917.1:3364263-3386533 GCF_000327345.1 Myotis davidii
AGCCGCTCCCTCTGTGACCTCAGGCCCCAGCATCAGAAACACAAGCAACAAGCCTAACATGGACTTTAAACAGTCCATGCTCCCAAATTTGCTTAAGATCATATCTCTATAATAAATCCCTTTTTATATATCATCTCTAATAGTTTTCCTTCTCTGACTGAACCTTGATTGAAACAGAATTTGGTATCAGAAGCTTCCAGAGAGACATAACCATGAGGATAGTTCTTTGTGTTGGTTCCAGGTTATCTGGAATTGGATCTCTGGGCTGAGTAGACTTACAGGTATTAATGGTCATTTCTTACAGTGGTAAAGAGGATGCTAGCATGCATTAGCAGCAGAAGATTTTGTGAAATTATTGCCTGTAGATACCCTTAATCAGATGCCTATAAAAAGCACGGCATTTTCTGATCAAGTGTTTACTTCCATACAGCACTTGGTGGAAGCGGGAGTATAATACGGTTGGTACTTGTAAGTGTGCCGGACAACGTGGGAACACAAAATGGTGGGCCCAGGGCTTTTAATTCCTAGCTCCTGGTCCTGTGAGGGACCTGAAGGCTGCATGACTTCCAGGAAAGAATTCCTTTCCTTTCCTCCTCCTCTGCCTGGTGAATCCCTCATCTCCTCCTCTGCCTGGTGAATCCCTCATCTCCTCCTCTGCCTGGTGAATCCCTCATCTCCTCCTCTGCCTGGTGAATCCCTCATCTCCTCCTCTGCCTGGTGAATCCCTCATCTCCTCCTCTGCCTGGTGAATCCCTCATCTCCTCCTCTGCCTGGTGAATCCCTCATCTCCTCCTCTGCCTGGTGAATCCCTCATCTCCTCCTCTGCCTGGTGAATCCCTCATCTCCTCCTCTGCCTGGTGAATCCCTCATCTCCTCCTCTGCCTGGTGAATCCCTCATCTCCTCCTCTGCCTGGTGAATTCCTCATCTCCTCTGCCTCAGGAATCCCTCATCTCCTCCTCTGCCTGGTGAATCCTTCATCTCCTCCTCTGCCTGGTGAATCCTTCATCTCCTCCTCTGTCTAGTGAATTCCTCCATTTCTTGGCTCATTATACAGTTTACATCCTTAGAGAAGCCTCTTGGACTCTCAGCGCCAGTCAAATGCCCCTCCTTTGTGCCTGTGCTCCCAGAGCACCCATGTTACCTCCGCCATAGCACCTATGACTTTGTATTTTCTTCTCCTGTTCTTGGTCTCATTGGTGTCTTTCCCTGAGGAGACGAACAGTATGTGAGGGTAGGGACCAAGTCCAACCCCTACATCTATGGACCAGTTCCGCGCCTTGCAAATAGAAAATGCCTAGTAAATATTTGCGGAAGGACACAAACGAGGACTATAACTTTGTAAAGTTTCTTTTTGTACTTTGTTCAAGACTCCCCTTATCACAGTTCATAGTAATAAGGTAATTACCATTTAACTCCCTATATGCAAGCCCCACACCTATCTCCGTAGTCCTAGACTTACTCTCAGGCTGATTCTACTCTCTATAGCCTGGAGGGGAGCTAAGAACATTGTGCCTTGGTCTCATGAATATAGACCCCAAAAAATCAAGATAATTTAGGTTCCAAAGTGGACTCTTTCTTAGAACTACAGTATATGATTTAGCTGTTGATATAACCTGAATTAACCAAATAATTTTTCTGGATTTGACTGTGTAAGTATCGCTTAATTTATAGACTAATAAAAAAGGTTTCCTATTTCTCAAACTTGGAATAAAAGGAGAATAAGGATATTAAGACTTGTGGACTCTAAAAATGTTTTCTTCCCAGTTAAACTTTAGTAATTATATCTGTTGTTCAAATCGGCCGGGAACCATGACTGTTCCTCGTAACTGAGCAATAAAGGCAGGTGTATAACTACTGCTTTCAGCTGATGTAGGTATGGACTGTTCACTGCTTTCGTAATAGAGGCTAACAGGGCCCATAACCTAGTTCTCCACTGGGTTTTTAAAAATTGATGTATAATTGCCATACAACATTACATTAACTTCAGGTGTACAACATAATGATTTGATATTTGTATATATTGTGAAATGATCACCACAATAAGTCTAGTTGGCATCCATCACCATACACAGTTACAGACTTTTTTTCCTTGTGATGAGAACTTTTAAGATCTGCTCTCTTAGCAACTTTCAGGTATGCAATACAGTGCTATTAGCTAGAGTTGCCAATCTGTACATTCCATTCCATGACTTACTTATTTTATAACTGGAAATGTGTACCTTCTGCCTACTGTGGTGGTGTTTTTTTCAGTGTTTAAAATTTTAAGAAAGTAAGCCTATATTAGAGCAGCAACCTCAACCAAGTGAAGAACTGTTTTTCTTACCAGCCTTCCACCATTATGTCATCTTGACCCAATATTCATCTTCAACTATGAATAAATAAAAATACTCTCAAAGGTAGCTAAACACAAGCTACAAATTAAGCAGGTTACCTAGAGTCACAGCTCCTACAACAAATCCTTGGGCAGCAACTCTCATGTGAATAAGATGAATGGACATTTTCTGATTTCTTCTGTTCTTTAACTTGTAAAGACCATAGGACACCACAGTCATAAAGCCTGCTATCCCTGTGAATTAAAAAAGGAGGGGTTATATAAGTAGCAGGCCAGATTGGCATGAGCTTAGAGAGTTGAATAAAGGACTGTCCAAAGGATTAGTGCTTAGAGGATGAGCAGCCAAGATAGCCAAGGAACCATGCTGGATTTGATTCACCAGATTTTATTTTATTTTAAAAAATATTTTTATTTCAGAGATAGAAACACCAATGATGAGAGAGAATCATTTATCGGCTCCTCCTACTGGGGATTGAGCCCTCCAGCCGGGCATGTGCCCTTAACAGGAATTGACCCCTGTACCCTTCAGTCTACAGGCCGATGCTCTATCCACTGAGTCAAACCAGCTAGGGCTGATTCACCAGATTTTAAAATGGACTCATAACTCATGGATTTAATATTTGCAGTTTAGCCTTTTCCCAGGGAAACCAGAACCATATAGTGTAGTAATTTGTTTAGTAATTTCTAATTTTCCTGAGGTATGATTTCAAATTGTGCATGCTGCAAGGCTCACATTTGGACAAGTCCTTAGTAAGTAGACCTACCAAACATCTTATAGCTTTTGAGTGTTTGGCTTTATTCCTTTCTACTTGTTATCAAATAATGAGCCAATGGAGTAAAGTGATAAAATTTGAATCTTCTGTAAAATTGAGACTTTAAGTGAATGAGAGATGTACAGGAAGTATGTAATTCCAGGAAGAACTGTGATTCTAGAAAACTCCAGAAATCCCTACCAATATTTCTGCATTCTCTACAAATGTTAAGGGTGAAATTATTGCTGTGGCAATCAAGGTACTATGTGATTGGCTCCAAAACAGAAAACTGATCAACTGAATAGGAAAGATCTTGGAAAGAAATTTAAAACACTGTGATTTAAAAAAACCAACCAACCAAACAAACAAAAAATCATTGTGATAACTTGAGCCACGACAAGTCAAAATAATCAAATAACCGATAAAGGAATAATTATTTAATAAACATAATGAGTACAGTTTATTGGTATAGAGAACTAACTTGGATTTCTATCTCACACCAGACACTACAAAAAAATCCTGGATGGGTTAGAATTAAATGTAAAAATAAAACAAAAATATCAACAACAAAAAATAGAAGAAAATAGACTAGCATACTTATAACATCCAAAAGATGGCAAGGTAGAATTAAAATGACAAGGACAGATGTAATATTTTAACATAAGAATGAAGAAAACTTGAATAAAAGTGTGGGTCTATATTTTGAGTTTTCTCCTTTATCCTGCTGATATATGCATTTATCCCTCCATCTATATCACACCATCTTGTTTGCTGTAGCTATATGCCTTAGTATTATTTTAACCATTCTAGAACTTAAAACTTGCTGGGATTTTGATAGGAATTACACTAAACCTATAAATCAGTTTGGGGAGAATTGACATCTTTATATTGAGTCTTCTAATCCATGAACACAATAGTCTCTACATTAGTTTAGGTCTTCTGTAATTTCTTTAGCATTTTGTAATTTTCAGCATACAGATTCTATACATGTTTTCTTAAGCTGATACCTAAGCAACTTTCTTTGGAGTGATTGTAAATGGTATTATGGAGTTTTTTTGGACATTGTTCAAATATTCCTATGTAGACTTTATTTCACAAAATTATTTCCAATACCACTTTGCCTATGTGATACTATTTAAATAAAAAAACTTGGCAAATTCAGAAATTATGTGCTTTAAAAAGTCATTTCTTCTACTTTGAGAAAGGGTATTATGTTTTTAAGTTTGGTTTCCATGTGTCCATTGTTAGTACATAAAAATTCAATTGATATTTTATTTCAATTCCCTTGGCCAGGAATTGAACCCTAATTGCCTGGTTCATAGGTTGACACTCAACCACTGAGCCACACCAGCGGGGCAATGCAATTAATATTTATGCAGAATAACAAAGTTTTTAAAAAATATTTTTTAATTGATTTCAGAGAGGAAGGGAGTGGGAGAGAGAGATAGAAACATCAATGATGAGAGAGAATCATTGATTGACTGCTTCCTGCACACCCCCCACTGGGGATCAAGCCTGACCGGGAATCAAACCATGACCACCTCTGTTCGTAGGTAGATGTTCAACCACTGAGCCACACCGGCCAGGCAGAGTAGCAAGTTTTGATGAAATGTGTTGGCACATGTGTATCTTCATAGGTGAGCAAGGTTATATTTATTCTTTTAGGATCCACTTAACAAATGGAAGTAAGAATCAGAGTAAATAAAAACATATTTTATAGGCTTATTAGCAATAAATAAAATTGAACCCTAGTACACTGCTGGTGGGAATACAGGCTGGTGAAGCCATTATGGAGATTTTGGGAACATTCCTTGGAGTATGTTCCCTAATTCTACCTTTGGGAACATACTCCAAGGAAATAAGCAAAAGAAAATTTAGGAAGTTGACACAAGCCAGTATAGAATTTTCTTAAAAAATAAAAAATTGAACTTCTGTTTGACCCAGTGATCCCACTTCTAGAAATATATCCTAAGAATCCTGAAACACCAATCAGAAAGAATATATGTACCCCCTATGTTCATAGCAGCACAATTCACAATAGCTAAGATCTGGAAACAGCCCAAGTGCCCATCAGTAGATGAGTGGATAAAAAAGCCACGGTACATTTACACCAGGGAATACTATGCAGCTATAAAAAAGAAGGATCTTTGACCCATTGAGACAGCAAGGAGGGACCTGGAGAGCATTATGCTAAGTGAAATAAGCCAGTCAGAGAAACAAATATCACGTGATCTTACTCATATGTGGAATCTAATGAACAAAATAAAATGCTGAACAAAACAGGTCCAGAGGCATGGAAGCATGTTACAGACTGATGAATTTCAGGGGGAAGGGAGAGTGGGGAATGGGGAGAGGTTAACCAAGGAATTTGGTTAATCAAAGATTGCTATTCTGCCGGGCCAGTGTGGCTCAGTGGTTGAGCATATATGCATAACCCATGGACACAGACAATAGTGTGGTGAAGGTCAGGTGGGGCGGGAACTGGGTGGAGGGGAGCAATGGGGGGAAAGAGGAGACATCTGTAATATTCTCAACAGTAAAGATAAAAAAGTAAAATATAAAAATAAATTGAAATAAAAATGACAAATATAGAAAATCAGCAACAAGCAAATACTAATAAAATGATGATGGTAGGCACATTGAGAGATGGTCCCATGATGAAAGCTCTGTAAGTTTAGCTAAATCTTTCTGGAAAGAACTCTGGAAATATATAATAAGTGACATTAAACTGAACATGCTTCCTGCTCTGGAAATTCGACCTTTGGGAACATACTCCAAGGAAATAAGCAAAAGAAAATTTAGGAAGTTGACACAAAGATTTTGTGGCTACATTATATATGAGGAAAAACTAAACAACCCAAATAGCTCAAACAAAGGAAAACCTGTCAGAGCTATAAAAATATTGTAAGTATAGAAAGTACTAATACACAGAAATGTACATATGAAATGTTAAGTGAAAGAAGCAAAAACGATCTATCAACATAGTTTAAATGCACAGAATATATGTACAGGTCTTAAGATCTAGGACCATTCTAAACAATATAAATAGATTATAATGATGGAAGTTGTTGAAGATAACAAAGAATGTTTTGTAAATTGTTTGCACTGGACACTCTATCCTATAGCAGGAAATACATATTATTAAAATAACAATAGCTAAACAAACTACTCAATAATATATACCCAATTTTATCATTATTTTTCTAGCAAAAACTTGGTTCTTTTCCCTTATCAAATCAAGGTTCTGTTCTTACTTAAATTGGTTTTGTTTCTTTTAGAGATTAAAGTCAGAACCTTTACTGTTTTCCATATAGTGTCTCTGTAATTTGGATATAATTGAATTTAGCTGGAAACACTTTAATCTTTCTACTTTAATCACCTTAAATGTGTCTGGAAAATAATTTAATTTACGGCAGGCACAGTGATTAATCCTGCTCATTACAGTGATCTGTGCAGGTGGCATCGAGGTCTTGAATTGTTTTTCTAGTTAAAAATGCTAAGGAGGGTGAATAAATCACTATAAATTTATTTGTTTAGATTTGTTATGGGTGCTATTACAAGTCATTCAAATTAATGAAACTTCTAAACACAATATTACTATAAAGTAAAACTTTAATTCGTGTTGATATGTGAATAATGACATGAAGTTGCTAGACTTCCAGTGACAATGGAAACATGACATACCTACTTAGAAGGATTTATAGAATTAATCACAAACTTATGTAAGTCTAATTTAAATAGGTTATTGTAATGGTTTCCAAAGTTGTAAGGAAAGAGGCATGGCTGCCGTATACAATAATAATGCTAAAGGCAGCTGAAGCATCCAAAAGAGAAGAGAAAGCTTCGATTTTAAAAAACAATATTGGGGCCTAGATTTTTTTTTAACCCTACATACATGTAGTATTTGTTGAAAATGTAAACATACTAAATATGTGTTGGGAAAGGATAAAGAGGCCAAGACTCCAGTTCTAATCATAATAACACTTCTTTAATCTGGAGACTACTTAACCATCAACCTCAACATCTGGAGTAGATCAGGAAGCAGGAAGAAGGGCCGCTGCGCATGAACATCACATAGTTCATGCTCTCGGGTGTAAGGGAAGCCCAGGCTTTCCTTCAGAGCTTTTTTTCTCTGAATTGACTCATAGTTCTTTTAAGTTTAGGTATCTAAGCTTCTAGTGCCAGAGGACGTCAGAGGCAGAAGTTCTTTATGGTATCCGGTAATATGGGAGAAACAAAAAATCTGTAAACATCAGACACAAGAATTTAAAGTTGGAGTTACTTAGAGGACGGAGGGACTTATCCATCATCATAGTCCCGATAGGCTCTCAGTGGCTACTGAGTCATCACAGAAAATTAAAGTCCGTTCAATTAATTCCCTTTCGATTGGCTGGGGTCTAATAATTTTATTTAACCCTCTAATGAAGATGGATAGAATGAAGAATAAAATCTGATGCTCCGTAATGATAATAGCTAACCATTATTGGGGATTCACCATATCCTAGAAACTTCTGAAAGTTTAGCTTATGCTTAGAGGGGGTTAGCTTCAATTATTGAAAAAAAAATCAGTTTCATAAAACATGTCAACCCTCCAGGATACTGGGCAAAGCATTACTGTACGATTACAGTTTTCCAGCACCCAGTCAAGGCTTGTACTTACCTACAGGCACAAAGGGGGAGTCTCTAGATTTCCTGATCAGCCGGGAAAATTGGCCTTCGTCCTCATCTGCTGACCACTGGTTATCTGATGACATTTTTCTCTCTAGTAACAGTAGGGGATAAATGAGGTTGCTGTGAATCATTAAAAAGAGTCCATTTATCTTCTCCCAATATACTTTTAATACACACACACACACACACACACACACACATTATTGATTTCAGAGAGGAAGGGAGAGAGAGAGATAGAAACATCAATGATGAGAGAGAATCATTGATCGGCTGCCTCCTGCACATCCCCCTCTGAGGATTGAGCCCACAACCCAGACATGTGCCCTGACTGGGAATCGAACTGTGACCTCCTAGTTCATAGGTCTACACTCAACCACTGAGCAACACTGGCCGGGCTCCCAATATCCTTTTGATTATGTGGTCTGTCTGTATTTGTTTGTCATGTCTGTCTGCTCAATTGAAATAAAGTCATCTTTTCTTCACCCTTTTCATCATGGGATCCTTTCATTTTGTGTAGAGGGCGTAAAAGAAAAATATATAAAGAGTCATAATCAGATCCCATGAATACAGAGTGAAACAGATCCTATGTTTTCAGTCTCTTTTCACTGCTCAGCATTTGGGATCATTGGGAACCTCAGAATTCTCCCACAAACAGTAAGAACACAGAGTTTATTTGACAAAGTATCATTTTAAAGAATGACAGCAGTGCCAACACAGGCAACAATACTTTCAGATTTACCGGGGATGGAAGAGTGAGCACTCAGTGCTACAGGATGTGCAGAGCATGCTAAAGTCATTGGTATTTATCAAACACCTACCATGTGCCAGGTGCTGTGCTAGACAAGGGCAATAACCTTCCTCGTCCACCCAGGAAGAATGAAGACACTTGGAAGAGCAGCTATAGTCACTGTCAACATGGCTTAACAGCACCTCAGCCTGTTATCCCTGCAACTTGCTACCTTCATCTCAAAACGTCAAATCGGATGGCTTCATCCTATGAGTCAGCTTCCATTAGCAAATGCAACGGGGAAGTGGAGACGCACGGTACCTTTGGCGTAGCCCACCACCTGCTGTGTCCTGGTGTCCCCCGAGCAGAGAGCAGTAGATCAGAACAGCGTTGTAAGGCTGAACACACTTCGCTCAGCTTCCAGCTAATTGATAGATAATGGGAAAGCCCACCAGCCGATCAGCACCCTCCTCCCAGGGGGAGTGGCGAGCTGGTATTGGCCAGAGTTTTCACAGCCACCCTGGGAAGCAGCAGCAGCACCCGGACCACAAGCATTAGGCTTTCAAAGGCAGCATTAAGGGGACATTAAGGCTTTTGGAGATGCCATTACTTGATTCTGTCTTCACAAGGGAACTCCCCACTTCGCTCTGTGGCTGTGAGTGCTGGTACCCGGCTCCAAGGCCCAAGATAAAGAGGAAAGTGGGCACAGAGGACAGCACTGGGTTTGTGGGGAGGGATGGGGTCAGCCATCTGAGGGCTAAGGTTCTTGTCTTTTAGGAATATGTGCTCGCCAGAGGGGCAGCCCCCTGTGGCTGGTGGACGCTGCTTCGCTTCTGTTGGGACCGCGCCCTTGGACACCTTGAGGCCTCACCGCCTCGACCATAATGAACAACACTCTGGCCTGCTAACTAGCTACACGACCCCGAGTGGTCGGCGTCCCCCAACTTCTTAGAGGGACAAGGGGCGTTCAGCCACCCGAGATTGAGCAATAACAGGTCTGTGATGCCCTTAGATGTCCGGGGTCGCAGGATGAGGGCAGAGGACCAGGTAGCATTGGCGGTTTTTTCCTTATAACTTTAATTTTTTTCTTTTAAGTCAGACTTACAGGGAAGTTCCCAGAACAGTACCAAGAATTGTATGCCCCGCACCCAGGTTCTCCATGGCTAACATTTAGTCGCATTTGTTTGGTCATTTTTCTCTAGATGTGATTTCTTCCTTTCGTCGGTTACTTTGTAGAAGGTTTTTCAATTTAGATTCTTTCTGATGCTTTCTCATCCTTAGAATGAGGGTATACATTTCGGGCAGAATACCACAAAAGAGAGGCTGTGTCCGTAGTCTGTGCTATCACGAATAAAGTCAGCTTGCTTGGGGGAAGTAACTTTGATGCAGTTATTATGCTTATAAATAACTAACAGTTGGTTCTCAGGGGTAAAAAGCCTGGATTTGTAACACTTGCGGATTTCGGTGCAAATACCCCCATCACGGTCATGTCATCACTGAACACAACATTGGGAAGGGGTGCGCCTCTCTTGAGTTGGGGTGAGTAGCAGTAGCACACCACTGCATTGTCACTGGATTAAGGTGGGGTGTGCAAGTTTTTAGTAAGGTTATTATTTCCCCCTTTATAGTTACCGTCTTTTGTGATGAGATATTTTAATATTGTACAAATATCCTGTTATTTATCACACTTTTACCCATTAATTTCAGCATACATTGATGATTCTTGCCTGAATCAATTAATAAATGGTCATTTTTTTAAAGCCATAATTTCTTTTGTATTTTTTAGTTGGCATTCTACTATAAGGAATTGCTTTCTTTTATTTCCTATTTATTTGTATCCGTTTGGACTCATGCATTTCTATTTAATTCGGTAGGTTATCCATTTCTATAATTATTGATTTTGATGGTCTAATGGTCCTAGGTTTGGCTAGTATGAGTCCCTTCAAGCTGGCTCTTATGTCCTATTGATATGGCTCCATCATTCTTTGAACACTTTTTATAACCTGACATAACATGTTGTTGTAGGCTGAAACCCCGCACCCTCATCCCCCACCTCACCCCTACCAGGTCTTTCAGGCATGCATCTGTGTTGAGCAGAGATTTCTTTGTTGAATTATGGTTGGTTAACTTGTGGAAGTTTCAGAGGGAGAGAACAAGCTACGCTCTCACGCTGTCATTCCTCTGATACCGTTCAGTGTCAGATACAGTTTAAAGATTGAGAAAGACTCAGTCTGAATTAAGCGTATTGGACATAAGAGATTTTTACTTTTTAGGAATGATAAATTGAGAATGGTAATTTTCCTTGTTCCCATGAAATTCTCTTCAGGTTCCCAAGTAGTTTCCTTTAGAAACAAAATAATGCCTTGCTCGATTGGCAAATTACTGTTTTTAAAAATTTATCTAGAAATTGGGAGCATTGGCTAGTCTATATTCATTTCTTTCTTTAAATTTTTTTTTTATTGATTTCAGAGAGAAAGGGAGAGGGAGAGAGAGAGATAGAAACATCAACGATGAGAGAGACTCAGCGATTGGCTGTCTCCTGCACGCCCACATTGGGGATCAAGCCCACAACCCAGGCATGTGCCCTGACTGGGAATCAAGCTGTGACCTCCTGGTTCATAGGTTGATGTTCAGCCACTGAGCCATGCTGGCCGGGCTCTACATTCATTTCTTTTGTCCTCAGTTAACGTGACCTCCCCCCACCTCGATTCTCTGATGTTTTCACGGTTCAGGGAATTCCGGTTATTGTCTAAAGTAGCTTGAATGCTTTAGGATTTACATATTGAGATAAAGTAATACTGAAGAGGTTTCTTTTTTGCTTTTGTTGATATTAGTCTGTCAAGATTCATTATACTCTCAGCTGTCTTACAGATAAGCAAGAATTAAATTTATGTGAAGTTCTGTGTTTTCTGAAGCAACACTAAAGGGAAAGGCTTATTTAAGGTCAAGAGTACAGAAAGAACTACTGTGCAATGATTCAGTTTCTATTCAAGTATAAAATAGGTAGGAATTCAGAAGAAACAGAACACTTAGGAACAGAATGTTTTATAATGTAAATAAAAGAAATTTTGAATGTTCTTTTTTCGTTAGCCATTAAAATAAGTGCTGGGCTCATGGGCCCAGGTTCTCAACAAAATTAACAAGAAGCTGATGGAAATAGTGGCCATGCCAAAACCCGCCTTTCAGGCTTTGGGGCCCAGCTGTGCCTGCTTTCTTTCAGTTCCTTGAACATGAAACTGGACAAACAATGGGTCCAGGCTGCCTGTCACTACTTGAGCCAATTAAGCAGAGACAGGGTTGAACCATATATGAGTGTTTATTCCAATACTGCCGGCAGTCTGGGAGAGCAGCATGTTACCCACGAAAATCTGCTCAATCTCCCCTCCCCCATAGCCAGATGCTTATATTGGATAGAAGGGCAAAGATTACATGGGGAAGTGGGCAAAAGGAATAAGAATGGGCATAATGGTTACAGGTTACAAGCCATGTAGACTGGGGAGTGGGGAGCAGGGGGGTGGGACGGAATGTTACAAAGGATTGGCGCCTCTGGGACTCTGTTGTTTTGGCAACACAAGTTGTTCATCTTTCCCTGATAATAGGCAGTTCTTGGATAAGGAGAATGGACCACATTCCCAGGTTAACTCCCATGTCCCAGGGTGTACAACTCAGCCAGGTTAGAATATGCTTTCTCTAATCAGAACAGGACCATCATGGTTAACAGAGCATCATTAATATTTCTTACTAGAGGCCCGTTGCAGGAAGATTCCTGCAAGAATAGGGCTTCCTGAGACCACAGCGAAGCAGAGAAGGGAGTGAAGCCCACCGAGGCAGGCTTTGCTCCCTTCTCTGCTGCCTCACTCCCTCCCTTCGCTGCTTAGCCTCCCTTCTCTGCCACCTGGGCTCTCTCCCTTCTCCGCTGCTTTGCTCCCTCACCAGGTCATGGATCCAAGGCCCGGATCCCCCGGGCAGTGTCGGGCGCTACCGGCCCCGCCTTGCCGGGTCAGGGGTCCAGGTCCCGGGTCCTGCAGGCAGTGTCACATGCTGCCGGCCCCGCCTGCAGTATGTAAATTAGCTGCCATATTTGTTGGCAGTTAATTTGCATATCATGCCAATTAGCTCATGGGAGGCATAGCGAAGGTACGGTCAATTGCCATGTTTGTCTATTATTAGATAGGAAAACCATAGCTAACAATCATGGTTAACAGAGCACGATTAATATTCCTACCCCTAACAAACATACTGTGTTTCCTCTCTTCATTAGTTGGTGGCACAAGCTGTTACATTAGACTGAAATGCTCTTTTTTTTTCTTAAAGATTTTTATTTGTTAGAGAGAGGAAGGAAGAGAGAGAGAGCATCAATGTGAGAGCAATACATCAGTCAGCACCTCCATCCCCCCACTGGGCCTGTGTCCTGACCAGGAATTGAGTCAGCAACCCCTCAGTGCACAGGCTGATCCCCACCAACTGAGGCACATTGGCCAGGGCAGGCTGCAATACTGCTTACTCATCTTCTGGAATTCAGCTCAGATGCCATTTCCTCAAGGACGCCTCTGAGCCTCTTCCTCCTGGATAGACCGTATTCTGTTCTCTTCCCAAGCTTCTCCCTCATAGATAGCATCACCACAACTGTATGCTTCCGGAGGGAGGGACCAGGGCTAGCTTATTCAGGACTCTAAGCCAAGCACCAAGAGCAGAGTACCCAGTAGGCACTCACATTTGTTGAATGAAGTTCAACATTTATTAAGCACCAAGTGCTTCACTTCATTACCTCCTCACATTAACTCTGTAGGTCGATATTATCCCCATTAACAGGTGAGGAAAGTGAGACAAGGGAAGTAACTTGCTCAAGGTCACACAGTCAATGATGACACAGCCAGGACTTGACCTAGGTCACTTTGATGCCAAAGCCAATGTCATTTTGACTTTTATTTTTCTCATTGTATGCAATTATCCCACTGTAAAGCCAGTGTTGTAAGCATAGTACTGTGTGATCTACCGCAGGAAAGCAGACAGAGGGTCTGATCAAAATGCAGCAATGAGCCCTGGCTAGTGTGCTCAATGGTTAGAGCATCTGCCTGAGCACCAGAGGGTCCCAGATTCAGTTCCCAGTCAATAGTACATCCCTGGGGGGCGGGGGAGGGGGGGGGAAGAGTACATACCTGGGTTGCAGGTTACACATGGCCCTGCCTCCTGCACATGGCCCTGATCAGGCCTGTGTGGGAGGCAACCAATTGATGTGTCCCTCTCATCTCTCTCTCTCTCTCTCTCTCTCTCTCTCTCTCTCTCTCTCTCTTCCTCTCCCGTCCACTCTCTCTTAAAAAAAAATTAAAATGCAGCAATGAGCTTATCCTGGGCATTTGTGGTGTGCCTTCCCAGCATCCATTCCCCCTTACTCCAGTCACAGGGTGTTTTCATCTGGATAATCCACAAGTCTCCTTGTCTCAGTCCACATGATCTGGGTGTGCTCAACCCCAGGGATGGAACACAGGGACCTACACTTGAGCCAATCAGCATAATCCATCCCATCTAAACATTATTGGTTCAGAAAAGGGCTGACCCAGTATCTACACTAATAAAAGACAAACATGCAAATTGACCATGCCTTCACTGCACCTTAAGCCATGCCCACCAGTCAATCAGAGCAACTATATGCAAATTAACACAACCAAGATGGTGGCCGGCAGCCATGGAGCTGGTGCAAGCAGGAGGCTTGGTTGCCCCAGTGATGGAGGAAGCCAAGCTTCCCTCCCACCTGCCCTGGCCAGCTCTGAGCTCCTCTCAAGGCTACAAAGTTTCAATTATAGAAGGTAAATAAATCCCAGAATAGAAAAAGAAGAAAAGGAGAGTCTGGAAGCTTCCATCGCTGGGGGGGGCTTGGCCAGCCTGAAAACGGCCCTCAGCCCCTCACCCAGGCTGGCCAGGCACCCAAGCGGGACCCCCACCCTGATCCAGGACATCCTTCAGGGCAAACCAGCTGGCTTCCACCCATGTCCTCCTGCAGCTTAGGCCTGCTTCCTGCTGGCAAGTGGACATCCCCCGAGGGCTGCCGGGCTGCCAGAGCGATGTCTGACTGCCAGTTTGGGCCCATTCCCCCTGGAGCAGGCCTAAGCCAGAGGTGGACATCCTCCAAGGGGTTCCAGACTGCAAGAGGTCATAGGCTGGGCTGAGGGACCCTCCCCGAGTGCACAAATTGTCAATAAGGGCCTCTAGTTGTCAATAAGAGCCTATTGAGTCTCAGTCCTCAGGCTGTTGGAATGATCATAAATATGTGTCATTCTGGGCCTGAGGAGGAAAGCAATGATAAAGTAATATGGCAGCTGTAGTCAAGACAGGTTTTGTGGTTTTGGGAATCAGGGCTTATAAGACTTGCTCTTTAACTTGTGGAATGTAAGAAACTTCATTTATTTATTTCTCTGCACCTTAGTGTTGTCTATAGAAAGTGAGGATAGGCCTGGCTGGTGTTGTTCAATGGTTAGAATGCCATCCCATATACTGAAGAGTCCCAGGTTCTATTCTTGGCCAGTGCACAGGCCCGGGTTGCAGGTTCAATCCCTGGTGGGGGTGCGTGAGGCAACTGATTGATGTTTTTCTCTTGCTCTCCCTCTTTCTTACTCTCAAATCAATGAAAAACATATCCTCAGGTGAGGATTAAAAAAGAAAAAGTGAGGATAATATTTGCCAAATCACTTAAGTAAGAAGGAATTGGTAAGAATGTACCTAGTATTTTGTACTTTGCTGTTATTTATCTTCCAACATGCCAGTAACATTTCACTATGTCAACCTGTGGCTTTTCACAGTTCTCACCCACTACTGACCTAACCAGTAGTGATTGGGTAGAGTAAGGAGGTTCCTGCTTTGGGGAGACTGTAGTGGGAGGAGATTCTGTTCCACTGCTCAGGAGGCCTTAGGTGAGTGTCCAGACCTCACTGCAACAGTCACTGTTTCATGTTCCACCGAGAATAATGAGCCTCCTTTCTTTCTGCTCTCTGGATTTCACAAGTCGGGTCTTTGGACTTGAATTTTTCAAAACACATTCGGATCCTTCCAAAATTGCTCTTTCTAAACTCTGCTAGCTGTGTTTACTAGCGCAGTTACCTGGCTGAAGAAAGAAAAACCTGTATGTTTAAATAGCTTAACTTTCCACGAGGAAGGAAAGCCCTCCCAGAGACATTAAGAAAAATGAAAACAAGCGAGTTAGCATATAAACTATTAATTTTATTTCCATTCCTAAAATGCATCTGAATTTATTGACTTGCTATTTAAAATAGGCCTTTTGCAAAATCATCTCAGAAAATATACTAAATTTATTAAAATACATGCAAACTGTTTCTGAAGATTCTGCTCTTAAACCCTCTGACTGATCAGCCCAGCACTTGTGATGATTTTCAGAGGTTTTGGTGGTTGCCAGGAACAAAGAAATCACCTTGGGATGGGTGGAAATTTGATCAGAATAATCCAACAAATAAATCCTTGCCCACTTCTTATACACTCACAAGTTGTCTGCTTTTTAGGGGCTCTTACGAAGTGGACCTAATTATACAAGGTTTTCCTAGTAACAGTGGGCCTTGTCCTTGCTTGCAATTGACTGCATTCAGGAAAGTATATGCTAGATAATAAGGAAAAGGAACCCAAGACCCTTAACTGCCTCAGACAGTTTCATGAAAATACTAAAGTGTCAAGTGTAATTTTCAACTAGTCTTTCTTTATTCAGTATGCGAGTCATTAAGATATTTCATTTCTCCTTTCTCAAAGTTTTCTTTTGAGTGATTTAACTACTTAGCTCACCAAGCTCTCAAATCAAAGAGGGGGTGAAATCCAAATCTGTTGGGTAACAAATAAGATAGTTGAAGTTACTGAATAAACTAAGGTTTGTGGATAATGGTAGACTTTAATTATGAAAGCTATTGTTTCCTCATTGTTTTTTAAAATCTATTTAAAAATATATTTCTATTGACTTTAGAGAAGAAGGGATAGGGAGGGAGAGACAAAAACATCAATGATGAGAGAGAATCATGCCTCCTGTATGCCCTCCACAGGGGGCCAAGCCCATAACCTGGGCATGTGTCCTGACCGGGATCTAACCGTGACCTCCTAGTTCATAGGTCAACACTCAATCACTGAGTCTCATTGGCTGGGCTCATTGTTTCCCTTTAAAGGAGAGTGCAAAGCTATTTTGTATTTGTTTTGTTTTGTTTAGCTAATTTATTCAACAGATATCTCTTAAGCACTTATTATATTCCTGGCATTGGGAATACAATGATGGGAGAACAAACAGCACTTAAAGAAAGTGCTCATAGAAATACATATTTACAAATGACGGTGTTATACAAGAAAACAACATAGAAGTCAACTCAATCCAAGTGCGGCCTAAACAAAACTAGAAAACAGCGATGCAACCTAACATGGACTGATTCTTTGGGAGACAATAGAAAATGGCTAAAAAGGGTATAAGGTAAACTTTTTAGGATGAAATTCAGCTTTACCTAAAAAAGGGTTTCTCTTTTCCCAATCAGTATTTAAGTGTAAAACGGAAGCCTTGGGTTATCTGAGCCATTCATTCAGCTCTCAACTCCCTGCTGGCGCTATTTCACAGCACATCCATAGATGTGAGGGCGCACCAGCGCCACAGACAGTGGGGCCTGTATGCGCTGCAGCTGTAGCTTGGAGAAGCCGGCCCGCTCCACCGCCTTCCAGCTCTCTCTGGTCAGGTTGCACCCATCAAACAGCAGGTACCAGACAGGATCCAGGACCTGCTGCCAGAAGTAATTCCAGGTTGAATGCTCAGCTGCTACATGCTCCAGGAAATAAAAAGCCCCTCCCTGAAAAAGAAAAGAAAACCCATTTTAGTGTTCTGTCTCTGCTTTGCAAACCTGCGGGAGTCTGAATCCACACCACGCCCTGCCTGAGACTAACCATGTCTTATATTTTTGTACCATTGTCACAAGAAAGTAAGCATGATTAATTAAAATACCGAATCAGCTAAAGGTGTTAATGAATTCATGGTGACATTTTGTCAGTAGGTATTTTACTCAACAGTGGATGCTCTGTGTAAAGTACTGTCAGGCAGGAATCTGCAAGTGCTGCTTTCATCTAGGACAGTCCTATAAACATAGGTCAAGTATAGACCCAATAGATCAGGGGTCCTCAAACTACGGCCTGCGGGCCACATGCAAATACAAATGTTGTATTTGTTCCTGTTTTGATTTTTTACTTCAAAATAAGATATGTGCGGTGTGCATAGAAATTTGTTCATAGTTTTTTTTTTTAAACTATAGTCCAGCCCTCCAACAGTCTGAGGGACAGTGAACTGGCCCCCTGTTTAAAAAGTTTGAGGACCCCTGCAATAGAGGCTACACATTATTAGGAGGTCTTCAGAAGTGCTCTACCATCTCTGAGGTGAGCAGGAGGAAAGGGACCTAGCAAGTACTTCCAAAACCCGTGGTGGCTGCCCCACTCTTCCTAACCTCCTCCAGCTACCCTAATCTTGGCTATCCCAGGCAGACAGCTGAGAGATGGAGTTCCCCCAAATTCCCTGGGTAAGTCTAAGATCTGTGTTCATGAATGGGAAACTTGCTATTTCCTGATTTTAAAAAATGCCATAGAATTGGACAGGAGAGAGAGGAGGTGACTCGGGTCTGGGAGGTTGATATTGCTCCCTGGATAACACAGCGACTGCCAAGAGGGCAGCTGCCTATGCAGGTTTACGGTTAGAAGGGAGATCTGGGCTAGATATTTTGATTTGGAAACCATCTGTGTATGGGTAGTAATTGAAAAATTTTGGGGTGAGTAATATAGCCCAGGGGGATATATAAGTGAAATGAGAACCGAAAAAGAAACATCAGTATTCAGGGATGGGTGGAGGAAGAACAGTCAGCAAAAGTGATAGGAATGCTGAAGTCAGAAAAATGAAAAGTCCAGTGACAAGCATTTTGTGCAGCCATAACAATATTTGCATTAAGTGAAGTCAGTCCTACTAGCTTTGTAACTTTGGGCAAGTGTCTTAACCTCTTTGAGTCTGTTTCCTCAACCCAACATGAAGACAATACCTACGCCCAGCTGGTGTGGCTCAGTGGTTGAGTGTCGACCTGTGAACCACGAGATCATGGTTCGATTCCCGGTCAGGGCACATGCCTGGGTTGCCGGCTCGATCCCCAGTAGGGGGTGTGCAGGAGGCAGCCAGTCAATGATTCTCTCTCATCATTGATGTTTCTATCTCTCTCTCCCTCTCCCTTCCTCTCTGAAATCAATAAAGATATGTTTTAAAAAATGTGGGTGGGGGCGGGGAGAAAAAAGACAATACTTACTTTAAAGGGCTGTTGTGAGCATTAAGTGAGACTGTGATAAAGCTCCTGGTTATAATCAGCAAAGAGCGGTGCTTCCCAGCAGCTAAGGGGTCTACCAAGAATATGACCTCCTTGAGAGCACTGTCGGTACAGGGAAACGGAGATGATCATTACTTGCTTTGCAGGGGTGTTGTGAGATTAGTAACTCTGTGAGCAAAACTTCTACTAACCGTGCCTAGTGAGTGTGCAGGCTTAGGACACAACCCAGCTCTTGAATATAAGAATCAGACCTTTTTCATTTATTACTTTGATGTCAGCCTATCCTTGGGCCAAAGACAAAATTACATTTTGCCTCTAAATACTTATCTCCAAGTCCTTTTCTTCCTCTATCCTATATAATAAAAGCGTAGTATGCAAATTGTGCCCTCCACCAGGAGTTGTCTGGGGGAGAGTTCAACCAGGGGGCGGAGCTGGCCGGGGGAAGGGAGGGAGGCCCCAGGCGGCAGCTGGCAGCTGTTAGGGACCCTACCAGTGCCTGAATTTCGTGCACTGGGCCTTTAGTTAGAAAATAAAATGGGGGATTACAGACACCCTTTTCTGCTAGAAAAGTAAATTAAATGTTAAAATATCCATACTTTGTGTTCAACTATATTTAGAGTAAAACTATTTTAACCTAGCTTTTAAAAAATTAATAAAGGTAAATGTGGAAATTACATACAGGTATTAAGAATTTCAATCTATGCAGAAAGGTGTAAAATGAAAAGAAATTCTTCCTCACCTCCATCCCATTCCCAAGAGGTACCACTGCTAATATTTTTTTGTCTGTCATTCCCATTAACATATACATTGAGTGGCCAGATTATTATGACCACCCCATCAGTACTTCATTGACACTTCCAAAAATACTGAATATTGAAAACTTCTTAAGCAAATACTCTCAAGGTTTTATTATTATTATTATTATTATTTGCATACCTAATTCACTTCATTGTACTGATGGGTGGTCGTAATAATCTGTCCACTCAGTGTATATATATATTTAGGTATATTCTTTCCCTCCTCACACACTTTGATGTAGGTTTATACTCTACATCATATTCTACACTTCGATTTTTTTCCTTGAACATTATCTCTTGGGAACTTGTTCATGTCCACATGATAAGTCCTCCTTGTTGGCTTTTAGGACTCCTAGGTTATTTCCAATTTGTGCCATTACAAAAACTATAATGGAGGAGTATTTGCACATTTGTGCAGCATATCTATAGGGTAAATTCATACTGGGTAAAATAGCAAGTTCACGTTACATTTTGATATCTTTACTTTTGCTTCCCTTGCCTTTGAGGTCAAGCTCATAGAATCCTCTCTAAGATCAAAGTCCTTTAGTTTAATATATTTTCTTCTACTATTAGAGAAGTTGTAGAGAAAAAGGAATCCTCTTTCACTGCTGGTGGGAACATAAACATGGTATTGTACAATGGAATACTACTCGGCCATAAGAAAATATGAAATACTGTTGTTTGCAACAACATGGATGGGTCTTGAGACTATCATGCTAAGTGAAATAAGTCAGACAGAAAAAGTCGAGAACTCTGTGATTTCACTCATATGTGGGATATAAAACGGACATAAACATGGTACCGACACTATGGACAGCAGTATGGAGAATCCTCAAAAAATTAGGAATAGAGTTCCCATATGACCCAGCCACTCATCTTTTCGGTATCTACCAGAAAATTTTGAAAACATTTGTTTGTAAAGATATATGTATGCCTATGTTCATTGCAGCATTATTCACAGTGGAAGCAACCTAAGAGCTCTTTAAAAAATAAAAAAATTAAAAAAAATATATATATGACAACAATGAGCAAAGAAACAACAGCTCATAGACACAGACAACAGTATGGTAGTTTCCAGAGAGGAAAGGGGTGGGAGGTAGTAAGGGTAAAGAGGGTCAAAGGTATGGTGATGGAAGGAGATGTGACTTTGGGCGGTAAGCATACAGTGCAATATGCATGATGTGTTACAGAACTGTACACCTGAAACCTGTATCATTTTATTGATCAATGTCACTCCAATAAACTTAGGTAAAAAAAATACTTTGATATTATCAAATCGCCCTCTAAGGAGAGCACTTTCTCCCATGTGCATGGGGTGTCCAATCTCCCAAATTCACCCCAACACCATACAGACCTTAAAAGTCTCTGACAGCATAATAGATAAAAATGGTATCTTGCTCTAATTTGTTCTTTAATTGTTACGTTGAGCATATTAATCATTTATTGGCTGTTTTTAGTTATATTTCTGTTCCTGCTCTTTGCTTATTTTTTCCCGTGTGTTTTTCTTAATAATTTTAAAAAATCCTACCACCTGGCAGGTGTGGCTCAGTTGGTTGAGCATCAGCCCCTGCACCAGAAGGTCACTGGTTCGATTCCCCGTCAGGGTACGTGCCCAAGTTGCGGGCTCAGTCCCAAGAAGGGGGTGTGCAGGAGGCATCCAATCAATGTTTCTCTCTCACTGATATTTCTCTCTCTCCTCTCCCTTCCTCACTCTGAGATCAGTAAAAACATATTGTAAAAAATCCTACTGACCTTTGACTAGTAATGTCATTTAATAGGAAGAAAGTTAACCCTTTGTCTATCGTTGCTGGCAAATATTTTTTCTAAGTTTGTTCTTGTTTGTAGTACTTTCCCCCCCTGCAGTTTAACTTCTTTTTTTTAAAAAAAAATGTTTTTATTGGTTTCAGAGAGGAAGGGAGAGGGAGAGAGAGATAGAAACATCAATGATGAGAGAGTCATTGATTGGCTGCCTCCTACACGCCCCCTCCAGGGGATAGAGCCGCAACCCAGGCATGTGCCCTTGACCTGAATCGAACCCGGGACCCTTCATTCCTCCTTGCAGTTTAAAAATTTTGTGTATTCAGGTTTACCAGTCTTTCCCTTTATAGCTTCTTCCCCATTCTATGATTTTTTTTAAAAAAATCAATAGTGTCTTCTCTTTAGAACGTTTGATTCAGCTGAAAGTGACAGGCCCGCTCTTGGTGATGTGGCTGCTGCTAACCAGCCCTCCTCACACGCTGACACTCACCGGCCTCAGCACTCGGCGCACCTCCTGGAGGATGCGCTCCTGGTTCTCCACGGAGCACAGGACCAGGGTGCACACCACCACGTCCATGGAGCCATCGGCCACCGGGTGCATGTTCTCCCCGGCCGCCACCACGAAGCGCTCAAACTGCACGTGTCGGTTCTCAGCGATGCTCTTGATCAAGAACTTCTCAAAGTTGGGGTTGGGGTCAACACAGGTCACCCTGCATCCGGGCGGATAGAACTGGAAGTTGGCCCCGGTGCCACAGCCCAGCTCCAGCAGGCAGAGCTCCCCCGAGGGGCTCGCGTGCTCCCGCAGGCTGCCGAAGAGCTCCCGCTTCCGGCTCGCCATCTGCTTGTTGTACGTTGCGGTGAGCCTCACCAAGAAGAACGGGAAGAAGCACTTTTTGCATATCCTGTTCCA
>NW_006285917.1:3386571-3394121 GCF_000327345.1 Myotis davidii
GATGCGGACGGCCAGCTGCAGGATGAAGATGGTAAGCGCCATCCCTCGGAAGAGGAGAAACAAAACAAAACCACGGCTCAGAGAGCTGACTCCTTTAAGCGCGGGAGGGAGGCTCCTGGCCACATCCCAGAGCCAATCAGCCTCGGAGGGGAGGACGGGCGGTGCCAGGACAGAACGCGGGGCCGAGGTCCGATCCTGGGCAGGTGGCCCGTCTCCCCCAATCAGGAGGCGGGGGCGAAAGTTGACTCAGCGTAGTTTTCATGAAGCGAAATGAGGAGGGCGTTCCCGGCTTCTCCTCCGAAGGAAAGGGGCTGACAGTGCCTGGTTCCGAATCTGCTCCTGCTCCCCCGTCTCTGGGTTTGGAGACGGCTGCTCGCTCCCGGCCCAGTGTTCGCGCAGCGCGCTCACTCCGGGCCCGGGTCTCCCAACGCCCTGGACAAAGGAGACAGGACCCGCGGGTGGAGCCCGACCTACCGGCCACAGTTCAGAAATTTCCCTTTCGCGTTCTGGGCTGAGAGTCAGAGGTTCCTAACTCAACAGTTATTTTGAAGTCGCTGTTTTGGGCTGACCATCTTTTAAAGGGCAAGTTTCAGTTTCAAACTGTGCACCACATTATTCAGCTAACTAGACAGAAATAGTTCCCCAGAATGTTCACATGGCATTGATGCAGGGGAAGGTGACAGGCCCGCTCTTGGTGATGTGGCTGCTGCTAACCAGCCCTCCTCACACGCTGACACTCACCCCTCAGCACTCGGCGCACCTCCTGGAGGATGCGCTCCTGGTTCTCCGCTGGGCACAGGACCCGGGTGCAGTCCACCACGTCCACGGAGCCATCGGCACGGGGTGCGTGTTCTCCCCGGCCGCCACCTCGAAGCGCTCAAACTGCACGTGTCGGTTCTCAGAGGGGGGAAGAAGCTATAAAGGGAAAGACTAGTAAACCTGAATGCACAAAATTTCTGAAAGCTCAAGCATTCAGAAATATTTTCAAACATCCTTCTACTTTTAACAAGAAAAGCCCCAGCTTTAGGCTGGTTGGGGAACACAGCAGTTTTTAAAAATGATTACATTGTGTGTGTTTTTTAAACTGGGCGATGGATACAGAGAATATGCTTATTATTTCATTATTTGTTATACCCTACATGTACTTTATAAACTTTATATCTTCCGTTTTTAAAATTTATTGGTGTGAGAGAGATTTGTTGTTCATTTATTTATGTGCTCACTGATTGATTCTTGTATTTGCCCCGACTGGGAATCAAACCCACGCCTTGGCATATCAGGACGATGCTCTGACCAACTGAGCTGCCTGACCAGACCTATCTAGTCCTTTTTGTTGTTTTTGTTAAATATATTTTTATTGATTTCAGAGAGGAAGGGAGAGGGAGAGAGAAAAACATCAGCGATGAGAGAGAATCATTCATCGGCTGCCTCCTGCACGACCCACACTGGGGGTCATGCCTGCAACCCGGGCAAGTGTCCTGACCTGGAATCAAACCATGACCTCCTGGTTCACCTGGTTCACAGGTCGAAGCTCAACCACTGAACCACCCCAGCCGTGCTCTATTCCATTCTTAACAGCTTTTCCGAGGTGGAATTGACATACAATAAATTGTACTGCATATTTAGACTCATAGATACAGAGAACAGAATGATGATTGCCAGAGGAAAGAGGGTTTAGGGAGCTGGGTGAAAAGGTGAAGGGACTAAGGAGTACAAGCTGGTAGTTACAGAATAGTCACGGGGATGTGAAGTGAAGCATGGGGGATATAGTCAATATTGCTTAACTGCGTTTAGTTTTATTTGTCTGGCTTCTTTCACTCAGCATATTTTGAGAGTCGTCCTGAAAGGGCGAGGGCTACGCCCTCCATCTTGCCCCAGGGTGAGGACTACACCCTCCATCTTACCCCGGATCCTCCATTTTTTGGGCAGCAGCCTTAGCCATGTGCTCGGCAAGGAGCTTCTTCCCGGAAGCCCAAGCCTCTGCTAGCCACCCTAGGATTTCTTTAACCAATGACAATCAAGGGAAGTGTGCACCATAGATACGACCATATACTGTGTAACAAGACACTGACTTGCGCCCGGCCAATCGGCAGGGCCCACAGTCCTCTCTCCTCCCCTTACTCCAACCCCCCAGTAAGACACCTCTCCACACAGAGCTCTCTCTCTCTCTGCCTCTTGCCACTGTGTCGGCGAGTGTGGCTGACGGGAGCTCAAGCTAGCTTGAATAAAGACTCTTTTTTGCTTTTGCATCGGACCCGGCTGGCTCCCTGGTGGTCTTTTGGGGATCCTCAAATCTGGGCATAACAGTCCAATGTTGCTTGTATCCATCAACTTTATTGCTCAGTAGTGTTCCATTGTTGGTTGTATAACAGTTTGTTTATCCATTCACCTGGATCTTTGGGTTGTTTCTGGTTTTCTGGCTGTTACAAATTAAGCTACTGTGAACAAGATTACATTTCTTCTGAATAAATTCCTATGAGTAGAATATAGGTGTATATTTAACTTTGGTTTAAAAATATTTTTATTGATTTCAGAGAGGGAGAGGGAGAGAGAGATAGAAACATCAATGATGAGAGAGAATCATTGGTTGGCTGCCTCCTGCACCACCTACACTAGTGATGAGCCTGCAAACTGGGCATGTGCCCTGACCAGGAATCAAACAGTGACCTCCTGGTTCATAGGTTTGTGTTTTGTGCTCACAAAGGGGCAAAATTGGATTGTGTTTTGGTGTTAAGGTGTGTGAATTCTTTATATATTTTGTATACTAACCTCTTACATATGTATCATTTGTAAATATCTTCTCCCATTCAGCAGATTGTCTTTTCATTTTGTTGCTGGTATTCTTCCCTGTGGTAAACATTCTTAGTTTGATGTAGTCCCATTTGTTTGTTTTTTCTTGCATTGCTCTTGCCAAGGAGACACAGCCAAAAGATATTGCTAAGAGCTATGTCAGAGAGTTTCCTGGCTACGTTTTCTTCTAGGAGTTTATGATTCCAGGCCTTACATTTAAATCTTTACCATTTTGAGTTTATTTTTGTATGTGGTATAAGAAAGCGGTCCCATTTTATTTTTGTATGTATCTGTCCAATTTTCCCAACACCACTTACTTACTGAAGAGACTGTCTTTACCCCATTGTATATCCTTGTCTTCTTTGTTATAGATTTACTGTATAAAAAATAATTTATTTCTGTGTTCTCTATTCTATTCCATGGATCTATCCATTTATCTATCTATCTATCTATCTCTATATATCTATATACCTATATGTTTTTATGCCAGTACCTTGCTGTTTTAATTATTGTAGCTTTGTAATATAGTTTGAAGTTGGGAAGCATGGCACCTCCCACTTTGTTCTTTCTCAAGGTTTCTTTGGCTATTAGGAGTCTTCTGTAGTTCCATATAAGTTTAGGATTACTTCTAGTTCTGGGAAGAATGCCATTGGTGTTTTACCAGGGATTACATTGGATCTGTATATTGCTTTATGTAGTAAGGACCTTTTAACAATATTAATCCTTCAAATCCATGAGCATGGTTGTGGTTTTACTTTTTACATTTAAATCCTTGATCTCAGTTTGAAATTAATTAATTCTTGGAAAGGTAGGAAGTATAGATTCATTTTTTTTATTATTATAATTTGGTTACTCAGTTGACCCAACATCATTTATTTTTAATCTGTATTTTCTCCATTAATTTGAGTTTATTGGTAGTGGTAAGAGGTAGGTCAGTGGGTTGGGTTTACTACTTCTGGTCCCACAGCCTTTCCCATTCCCTTTCCATCCTGGCCCATAATGCCACAGTCCCAGACCTGGGAGAAGTTCAGCCATGCAGCTGATAAGACTTACCTTGCTGACTCTGAAAATGTATGTGGTTCTTACATTCTTATAAGAGTCTGTGTATTAAAGTAACAAATTTAGTTTGTTTGGTGTATAGACCAACCACGCTCATGATGCAAAGAAGATTGAGAGCCCTAGCTGGTTTGGCTCAGTGGATAGAGCAGTGATTCACAAATGGGGGCTACTGCCCGCTGGTGGGCGCTGCAGCGATCCAGGGGGGCGGTGATGGCCACAGGTGCATTTGTTTTAACTTTTTTTGTATTATCTTTCTAAAAAAATCTTTAGCCAGTACGGGTTTGGCTCAGTGCATAGAGCGTCAGCCTGCAGACTCAAGGGTCCCAGGTTCGATTCCGGTCAAGGGCATGTACCTTGGTTGTGGGCACATCCCCAGTGGGGGGGCGTGCTGGAGGCGGCTGATCGATGTTTCTCTCTCATGGATGTTTCTAACTCTCTATCCCTCTCCCTTCCTCTCTGTAGAAATTTCACTGTCAAAAAAAAAAAAAAAAGAGCCGAAACCGGTTTGGCTTAGTGGATAGAGCGTCAGCCTGCGGACTGAGAGGTCCCGGGTTCGATTCTGGTCAAGCGCATGTGCCTGGCTTTCGGGTGCATCCCCAGTGGGGGATGTGCAGGAGGCAGTTGATCGATGTTTCTCATCGATGTTTCTAACTCTATCTCTCTCCCTTCCTCTCTGTAAAAAATCAATAAAATATATTTAAAAAAAAAGAAATTTCACAGTCAACTAATGTGACTTAAGATAGCCAAGGAATCTCGCTTCATTGACATAACACCAACTAAATCGTTTGAAATGAATTCTTGTTGACATGTTCTTAGGAAATAAATATTTTTTGAATTTGAGAAAATAATAGATAGTAAACATTTAATGTAACTCAGTAGACTATTTAAAGTGTAAAGATCCTTTTTTCTTAAACTTTGTATTTAAAAATATATGCATTTATTTCAGAGAGAGGAATGGAGAGGGAGAGAGAGATAGAAACATCAATGATAAGAGAGAATCATTCATCAGCTGCCTCCTGCACACCCCACATTGAGGCTCAAATCGCAAACTGGACATGTGTCCTGACCTGGAATCAAACCATAACCTCCTGGTTCACCAGGTTCACAGGTTGAAGCTCAACCACTGAACCACACCAGCTGTGCTCTATTCCATTCTTTTTTTAAAATATATTTTATTGATTTTTTACAGAGAGGAAGGGAGAGAGATAGAGTTAGAAACATCGATGAGAGAGAAACATCGACCAGCTGCCTCCTGCACACCCCCTACTGGGGATGTGCACGCACCCTAGGTACATGCCCTTGACCGGAATTGAACCTGGGAACTTTCAGTCCGCAGGACGCCGCTCTATCCACTGAGCCAAACCGGTTAGGGCTCTATTCCATTCTTAACAGCTTTTCTGAGGTGGAATTGACATACAATAAATTGTACTGCATATTTAGACTCATAGATACAGAGAACAGAATGATGATTGCCAGAGGAAAGAGGGTTTAGGGAGCTGGGTGAAAAGGTGAAGGGACTAAGGAGTACAAGCTGGTAGTTACAGAATAGTCACGGGGATGTGAAGTGAAGCATGGGGGATATAGTCAATATTGCTTAACTGCGTTTAATGACAGCTTAGTAAGGTTTGACATACTGTGTATACACCCGGGAAACCATCACTTCAGTCATGTCATCCCTCCCCGTGTCCTCACCATCCCAAGGCCACCACTGATCTGTCTTCTATACCTAGAGATTAGTTTGCATTTCTTAGACTTTTATGTAAATGGAACCACAGACTATGTGCTTTTTTTTTTATAGGTGGGTTTTTTGTTTGTTTGTTTGTTGTTGTTTTTTTTAAGAGAACAGAAATTTATTGCATCACAGTCCTATATCAAGGTATCAGAAGGGCCACCACCCTCTGAGATGCTGGGTAGAATTCTTTCTTCCTTGCATCTTCCTTCTCCTCTCTTGTGAATCTATTGTAGGTTTTTTGCTGTGTGGTTACTGGAGCTTATATAAAACTTCTCTAGATATAAAAGTTCATTTTACACTGACTAAAACTTTGATTTTATACAATAACTTCCCTTTTATTCCCTCCCCTTTATGTTTTTTTTTTCTGGAAATACACAGACATTTTTAATGGAAGCAAAATGGGACAATGGCGTCACAGCCAACAGGGATTGAACTCAGGCGAGGCAGGGCCGGTGCTGTGCCCGGGTCATGGGAGTCACAGCAGCTTGGCGGCACGGAGGGGTGGTGCGGGCTGGCCGTGGGGGGGCTTGTGAGGAACCCAGGCTGTCAGCTTCATCCCTGGGGAGGAGCGGAGGCTCTGGCCCAGCTGATTCTGCGAAAACCTCAAGGGTGGGCACCTGGCGGCTCCAAGTGGCTCCTCAGCTTAATTACTTAATCACACCCCACGAGTAATCAATCAACCCATACCACCCTAGTCAGCCTTCGGGCTGAGTGAGCCTGCGGGCCTTTATCTTTATTGTTATGTGTGTTTTAGAGGATCACTTTAAGTTGACTGTTTGGTTCTTATGAGCCTCATGAACTTGGATGTCCAAATCTCTCCCCTGACTTGGGGAGTTCCCAGTTAATATTTATTTAAATAAGTGTCTGCCCCTTTCTTTCTCTCTTCTCCTTCTGAACCTGCAACAATTTGCAAATTGTTCTTTTTGTTAGTATTCCATAGGTCACATAGGCTTTCTTTTTTCTTTGTTCTCTTCCAACTGGAATACTTCAAAATTTCTGTCTTCTAACTCACAGATGCTTTTTTCTGCTGGATCCATTTTGTTGTTAATGCTCTCTATTGCCACCTTGTTTTTTTTAAAAAATTTATTCATAGTGTTCTTAGGCTCCAGAATTTTTGATTCTTTTTTATGATTTCTATCTTTATTAAACTACTCATTTTTTTTAGAGTTTTCTTCACCTTAAGAAGAAACTGAATAAAAGTAAATGTCCATAAACTACTCATTTTTAAATGTATTGTTTTACTGATTTCATTGAATTGTCCTTTTCTTTCTTTCTTTCTTTCTCTCTCTCTTTCTTTCTTTCTTTTATAAATCTATGACTTTATAGTCAATTAATATTTGACAAAGGAGACAAAAAACATACAATGGACTAAAGATAGTCTATTATAAATGGTTCTGTTAAATTGGACAGACATGTGCAAAATAATGAAACTCGACCACCTTCTTGCACCACACAAAAGAATAAACTCAAAATAGATCAAAGACTTAAATGTTAGACTTGAAACCATAAAAAGCCTAGAAGCAAATATAGGCAGCAAAATCTCTGACATTTCTCATAAGAATATTTTTTTCTGATATATCTCCCTGGGCAAGGAAAACAAAAGGAAGTATAAACAAATGAGACTATATCAAACTGAAGAGTTTTTGCATAGCAAAGGAAACCATTAACAAAGTGAAAAGACAAGCTACTTGGGTCCTCTCTCTTTGCTTCTTGGTGAGCCTGGCTAGAGGTTCATCAATCTTGTTTATCCTCTCAAAGAACCAGCTCTTGGTTTCACTGATTTTATGTATTGTTGGGGGTGTTTTTGGTCTCTATGTCATTTATTTCTGCTCTAATCTTTATTATCTCCTTCCTTCTGCTCACTCTGGGGTTTTCTTGTTGCTCTCTAAATCTTTGAGTTGTAGAGTTAGATGATTTACTATCATTTTTTCTTGTTTTTTGAGATAGGCCTGTAGAGCTATAAACTTCC
>NW_006285917.1:3395635-3396954 GCF_000327345.1 Myotis davidii
AGCTCTTCATTTCTTCTTGGTTCTTACATAATTTATTGATTTTTTCATCTGTTTCTTCTTGCTTCTTGCATAAGTTGTTGATTTTTTTCCTCCATCCGGTTTATGCACTCTAGGACCCTTAATCTGAATTCTTTTTCTGTCATGTTGCATGTTTCTGTATTTCTTGGCTGCTTTTCTGGTGAGTCCTCCTTTTCTTTCCTTTTGGGGTTTCTTTGTCTACCCATGTTTGATCGTACCGCCATATCTAGATGTTGAGTCATTCAGTGGCTGCTCATTGGGTGGCAGTGGCTCCTCAGGCTGCAGTTGCTCCTTGGGCGGTTGTGGTAGCAGCTGCTCCTCAGTTGGTAGCAGCTCCTCTGGTGGGTGCTGTTCACAGTTGTGGTGGCTCCTCTGGCTGGTGGGGGGAGGCTTCACACACAGCTGCTGTTCCTCAGACAGAGGGTATGGTGATCAGGAGGCTGCTGTTCCTTGGATGGGGGCGGGCTACACAAACCCTATGTGCTTTTTTTAGTCTGGCTTCTTTCACTCAGCATATTTTGAGAGTCGTCCAATATGTCATATACCCAGTGACTTTATTGCTCAGTAATGTTCCATTGTTTGCTGTATAGCAGTGTGTGTATCCATTTACCTGCTGATGGACCTTTGGGTTGTTTCTGGGTTTTGGCTGTTACAAATTAAGCTATAGGAAACAACTTTACATTACTCCTGAATAGATTCCTATGAGTAGAATGTAGGTGTATGGTTAACTTTTAAAAAAATATATTTTTATTGATTTCAGAGAGGAAAGGAGAGGGAGAGATAGAAAGAAACATCAATGATGAGAGAGAATCATTGGTTAGCTGCCTTCTGCACACTCCACACTGGGGATTGAGCTCCCAACCTGGGCATGAGCCCTGACCAGGAATGGAACTCCTGGTTCATAAGTCAAAGCTCAACTACTGAGCCACACTTGCGAGCTAAACTATTTTTTTTTCATCTGATTACTTATTCACTTAATTCTTAGATTCACTTGTTGATAGATGTGTATTTGTTGTTCATAATTTGTATCTTTACCTTTTTCTTCTTCTTCCTCTTCTTAAAGGGTACCTTTCAGCATTTCATAGAATACTGGTTTGGTGGTGATGAACTCCTTTAGCTTTTCCTTACCTGTGAAGCTCTTTATCTGACCTTCAATTCTGAATGATAGCTTTGCTGGATAAAGTAATCTTGGTTGTAGGTTCTTGGCATTCATCACTTTGAATATTTCTTGCCACTCCCTTCTGGCTTGCAAAGTTTCTGTTGAGAAATCAGCTGACAGTCGTATGGGTATTCCCTTGTAG
>NW_006285917.1:3397219-3416463 GCF_000327345.1 Myotis davidii
GCTTTCTGTGCTAAGTGTCCCAATTACCTGAGGTAGACACTCTTGGTGCACCCCCTTGTGGTCTTTGTGCACAGTCTTGTTATAGCTAAGCCTTGATTGTTGTAGTTAACACTGGGAGGGAATGACCTCCAGGCCAATTGGCTGTGAGAATCAGCTGTGTCTGCAGTGGGAGAACCTCTGTCCTGGATCTCTAGGGCGGCGCTAATCCAGCCCTTGCCCCAGGCCAACCAGCAAATGCCTCCATGCAAGGCTTGGGCAGGGCGGGTCCCAGGGGATCAACAGGGCGGGCAGAGAGAGCAGTTTATGGCTGCTCTCAGTCCCATCCCCAGAGGCTCTGCCTCTCAGTGTCCCAGCAACTGCTGCAAACCTCGGAGAGAAAGCTGCCCTCGAGTTTCGATTGATGCCAGGCAGTTCTGTTTCTCCCGTTTGAGTCTGGGTCCCCAGAGACTTTCCTGGAGCTGGAGCTCAGAGCCTGAGACTCCCTCCCGGTTGAAACAGACAACCGCGCCCTCTGCCGCCAGCCCACTCGGCATGCACCTCCACACCTTTGTATTTTCTGCGCTGTGCCTCCTCTGAGTCTCGGCATGCTTTTCTCTTTCCTTCTAGTTGTAGAATTTCCCCTCAGCCAGCTTTCCTGTGATTCTGGGTGATGTCCGTTCCGTCTTTTAGTTGTATTTTTGAAGTGGTTGTGCGAGGCAGCAATCTCTGGTGTTTACCTATGCTGCCATCTTGGTTTCTCAAAAATATATATATATTTAAAAGGAGCGGGGAGTCTGGATGTGTATAGAGAGAGAAGGAAAGCGTGCAAAACACGGCAAGATGTTATTTGGAGAATAAAGGTGAGCAATCACAGTACTATCTTTCCACTTTTCTATAGGATTAGAATTTCCAGGTTAAAATAATACTTCAGAAGAATTTGTTAAAAAAGAAGAATATGAAGAAGGGGATGATGAAGGAGAAGGAGGACGGAGGAAGAGGGAAGAGGAGAGTTTGCAAAAATAATACATACTCATACGTAAGTATAATATCAGAATTCATGGTAGCTTTCTTTGCATAGTAGAGCTATGAACAATTTTCTATTTTTTTCTGTTCTTAGTTTTAAATAACAAGGCTATAATACTTTGATAATTAGAAAAATAAAATTCATTTTTTAAAGAGTATACTTTCAAATTTGAGTATATAAGTAATAAAAGTATTTTGTTCCAGTAAGTTTTTCAGATGAAAATAATGAGATTTGTCCAATAGCATAGTGATTGACATAATGAAAAGGGTCATGTGAATCATGGATGGGGTATAGTAACCAGTTGTTGAGCATCTTCAATATATTAACATCGTATAATAAAATAGGTTAATAATTACAACAGTGCTATAAGTAGGTATTAATAATTGTCTAAATTCTTATAACTACTAAGTTACAGATTGGCATATGAAACAAAGTCTGTCTTATATTACAACATCTATACGTAATAGTCTCTTGTGGTAGAGAGACATGTTAAATAACTGAATTCCTATTGGATGAAATAAGTGAACTAAGCTGGGCAAAAAGATAAGAAGTTGCTGGTAGTAGCTCCTGCCTGATTAGAAATTCATACCTAGCCATAGCTGGTTGCTCAGTGGTTAGAGCATCAGCCTGCAGACTGAAGGGTCCCAGGTTCGATTCCAGTCAAGGGCACATGCCTGGGTTTCGGGCTCGATCCCCAGTAGGGGATGTGCAGGAGGCAGCTGATCAATGATTCTCTCTCATCATTGATGTTTCTATCTTTCTCCTTTTTTCCTTCCTCTCTGAAATCAATAAAAATACATTTAGGAAAAAAAAATCATACCCAAAGAGTAATTAGTACATACCTTTGAAGTAGAAAGCAAGACCTTCCCCTTCAGTGCTGCTAAAACATTTTATTTTATTTTTTAAATCCTCACCCAAGGATATTTTTCCATTGATTTTTTTAGAGTTTCAGATATGAGAGAAACTCATCCATTGGTTGCCTCCTGCACACACCTGACTAGGGCCCGGGCAGGGAGGAGCCTGCTACCATAGTAGGTGCCCTTGATAGGAATCAAACCCGGGACCCTTTGGTCTACAGGCTGACGCTCTATCCACTGAGTCAAACTGGCTAGGGCGCTGCTAATACATTTTTGAAGAGTTTCTTAGTACCGATGTCCCGACTTCCCAGGGTTTGACTACGATTTCTTGACTTTTCAATGATGTGAATGCAATACAGAAACCGTACTTTGAATTTTGGTGTTTTTCTGGGCTAGTGGTATGTAGTATGATACTCTTGTGATGCTTGGCAGCGGCATCTCCCAGTCACCTGATCAGGAGAGTAAAAAGCAACACTCAACAGTGTCCTGTGTTGCCAGCGTTTATTTGGATATTGTGTTTTGTGTCTGTGAATTCCATCTTGTCTACAAAAACGCCGTCTGATTCACCTGCTTCTGGAGAGAAGAGGAAGGCAGTTACAGTGGGCTTGTCGGGAGGTAACCCCATTGGAAGTCGAGGAGCATTGATATTCAGGGCTATCAGGTGAATCTCAGGATACTCAGGTTGTATAAATAGGAAAAGATCAATGCATTATGATGATTGCTATGCAAGCATTACCAGCTAATTCCTTATTAGACCTTGTCAATGGATAATCAATCTAGGGTCTCTTTCAAGGAAGAACAGTCAATATTCCCGCAGTGTTGCTCACAAATCTATAAAAACCAGTCTTCTACCCCTTGTGTTAAGCCAGTAATGATCCTGAAGGGAATTAGTAGGTGGAAAACTCATGCTTATTTTCAGTGAAATCCTGAAATATGGTTAAAGTAAAGCAAAACAAAGCAACAACAACAAAAAAACCCACTAGATTTTAGCTGGTTAAATGTAAAAAGGAAGAGAAATAATGATTTCTCCTTTCCTGCATGGGTTCCCCAAAGGTCAAGGGAGATGTCAGTGGATTAACAGTAGATACTAATTCTGTGAACTTTTTCTTTTGTTTTGAAAATTCGTTTTATAGATTAGTCATAAAATTTACCCCATATTGGCTTCCTTTTTTTACTCAGAATGCTTTTCAGTCACCTCTTCTTATGGTTAATTCAGAGAGCCCAAGGAATACAAACTTTTAGCATGGGCTTCAAGAAAATAAGCTTTAGGAAGTAGGTTATAATGCTGCAAAAGTTATATTATACATTTCTAAGTAAAAAGTAAATTATTTGGATGTGTCTGCACCACAGTTCTCACTTGACATAGGGGAGGAAGTATTAACATTAAATAGTTTTAATTAGAATTTAAATAGGCAAAACATTTTTTCTCCAAATATTTTTTAAGAACCAGATAATTCCAAAAAAATAATGTATCATACAAACAAATGTTTTTAAATAAAATAGTCTAGCCTAGACAATGTGGCTCAGTGGTTGAACATCGACCTATATGAACCAGGAGGTCATGGTTCAATTTCTGGTCAGGGCACATGCCTGGGTTGTGGGCTTGGTCCTCACTGCGGGGTGTATAGGAGGCAGCTAATCAGTGATTCTCTCTCATCATTGATGTTTCTATCTCTCTCTCCCTATCCCTTCCTCTCTGAAATCGATAAAATATATTTTTTAAAAGTCTATTTATTTATTTATTTATTTATCCTTTATGAGTGCATTTGAACCAAAATGACAACAGTTGCTGGGAAGCAAAATCTCAACTTTAAAAGGAAAGAATTTTGATTAATTAAACCAAAGAACAGCTTCCATTTTGATTATATATTCTTTATTATTTGGTGTGTACATACATAAAGTATATATATTTAAGCTGAATATTTAATACAAACTCTAGGAAAGTATTCCAATTGAAAAATTATGATTATAAAGTAAAATAATCAAGATACATCAAGGATGCATGTGATTCCGTGCCAAATTTACAATCAATCACATATCTACAGTGTCATAGTCTTTTTATTCCCCCAAAAGTTTCCACATAAGAACTCAAAAGTGGGCAATAACTTGCCCAAAGAATAAGCTATTTTCATTATGTAGAACATAGGACGGGACATTATGGAAAATATAGCTTCTTCAGAATATTTTCATGGAGTTGCTAGTAAGACAACAGAGCCTAAGGCGACAAGGACCTGTCCAAGTAGACTGCTTATGTTGAATATGCCTTTATTCCTTGACTGGTTTAGGTGATGGGTCAGCCACGTTTTGTAGAAGAATGGTGAACAATAGACACCAGGAAAATTTTTTCGGCCACAGCCATATCCGTAACTGGTAATTCCCATAACAAAAAATTGTTTATGTTCTGGGACGTAGCACATTAATGGTCCACCACTATCACCCTATTAAAAAAGTCCCAAAAGAGTGTCAGTTACTTCTAGTAGTCCTTATATAATAGTAAAGCTGGAGTAAATTAACCACATTAAACATACTTTGTATAAATATACATTTTCAATATACCTCTGACTAATTAAGATCAATAGATTTTCAGTTTTATAGTCTAACTCAAACAGGAATTCAGTTACATCCAGTCTGGTGGTATAAATACCTACCAGACCGCTGTACTGATTTTTAGGTAATTTCCACACAAAGGTGGAATATTGGCGCTAGATGAAAGGTGGATGAAAGGTAGAGCTATTTTCTACAATGTCTCCAAGTTCCATCTTATTCTAACCACTTGTTTGCATGTAACTAACATTTTTCTATATCATGTTGGTTTTTTCTCTTTAATGCTCAGGAGCCCAGGTATAGGGGACAGTTAGGTTCAGGGCCTCAGGTCTGGTAGACTTAAGATATATGAAGGAGTCTTTTAGGTGTGTGTGGTTTGATAGCTAGAGGGGTGAACTGAATCTTGCAAGAAATGGCATCTGTCTAAGTGTTGACATTGGCTGGTGCTCAATATTAGGAATACATGGCTAATCCCCTCTGTAGTATCACAAATAACAAATCTCCCTCGGCGCTCATACAAGACTGTCCATGTAACAACTGAAACACCATTACTAAGGATGTCAATCACTCAAAGCAACAAGGACATTGAGCTAACTGTCACAGTGCCTAAGAGTTAAAGACTGTTTCTAAAATGTTTTCAAATTCTCTATATGTGGTAGGCATTGAATAATAATATTTTTTAACAATGGAAAAGTTTTGCTTATGAATGCAATTAAATTAGATTGGACTCATTATTATTTTACTCAGCAAGGTTTTAAATATATGTTTAAATATAAATATATCAATATATATATTTTAAGGAGAGGAAAGAGAGGGACAGAGAGATAGAAACCTTGAGGACAGAGAAACATTGATCGCCCGCCTCCTCCTGGGGATCAAGCCTGCAATCCAGGCATGTGCCCTGACCAGGAATCCAACTGGTCACCTGTTGGTTCATGGGGTGACGCTCAACCACTGAGCAACACCAGCCGGGCTCAGCAAGGTTTTTAAGGAAAAGGACACAGGATGGATAAACCCTGGATTTCTAGAAATAAGAATGAGTAGGAAAAGATCAGAGCTTGGGTTATTGCTTAGGGATGAAGTGCAGATGGATTTAGAAGTAGTAAAGAAAAGAGGAATAAAGAAAGTCAAAACAAAAAATAGATAAATTGGACTTCATAAAAAAAAAAAAACGTTTGCGCTACAAATGATAACATCAGGGAAGTGAAAAGACAGTCCACAGAATGAGAGAAATTGTATCCATGATATATAAAGAATTTTTACGACTCAATAATTAAAAGATAAATAACTCAGTTTAAAAATGGGAGAAAGATCTGAGTAGACATTTCTCCCAAGAAAGTATACAAATGGCTAATAAGTACATGCAATGATGCTCAACATTATTAGTCATTAGGGCGATGCAAATTAAAATCGAAATGAGATACCACTTCACACAAGGATGGTGGTAATAAAAAGGACAGACAAGCCCTAGCCATTTGGATCAGTAGATAGAGCCTCAACCTGCAGACTAAAGGGTTGCAGGCTTGATCCCTGGCCCTGGGGCCCTGGGACCCTGGGGCCCAGGTTGGGTGTGTGCGGGAGGCAACCAATTGATGTGTCTCTCTCAGGTGGATGTTTCTCTCTTTCTGTCTCTCCCTCCCTTCCACTCTCTCTAGAAATCAATGGAAAAATATCCTTGGGTGAGGATTAAAAACAAAACAAATCAGACAGACAATAAGTGCTAACAAAGATGTGGAGAAATTGAAACCCTTATATTTTACTGGTAAGAATGCAAAATGGCCCTAACCGGTTTGGCTCAATGGATAGAGCATCGGCCTGCGGACTCAAGGGTCCCAGGTTCAATTCCGGTCAAGGGCATGTACCTTGGTTGCGGGCACATCCCCAGTAGGGAGTGTGCAGGAGGCAGCTGATCGATGTTTCTCTCTCATTGATGTATCTAACTCTCTATCCTTCTCCCTTCCTCTGGTGTGCAGGAGGCAGCCAATCAATGATACTCTCTCATTATTGATGTTTCCCTCCCTCTCCCTTTCTCTCAGAAATCAGTAAAAGTATAAAATAAAATATGACCTATTCATACAATGGTACATTATTTGGCAATAAAATGAATAAAGTATTAATATATGTCACAATGTGGTTGAGCCTGCTAAGTGAAGGGAGTCAGTCACAAAAGACCATGTTGAATGATACCATTCAAATGAAATTCCCAGAATAGGCAAATCTTTAAAGATTAGTAGTTGCCTAAGGCTGGGGATGGGTGGGAGGAGAATGGAGAGTGACTCATAATGAGTGGAGGTTTCTTTTTGGGGTGACAATGTGTTCTAAAATTAGATTATGGTGACGGTTGCACTACTCTGTAAATATATTAAAACCCATTGAGTTGTACACTCTAACTGGGTGAATTGTGTATATGTAAATTGTACCTCAATAAAGGTGGTAATGGGAAAGAAAGGAAGAAAGATTCAGCGCAAATCAGGAAAGTAAGGATTTGGGTTGAGAAAAAAAGAACTTAGTACTTTTTTAAAGAAATTTTTAAAAATATATATTTGTATTGATTTCAGAGAGGAAGGGAGAGGGAGAGAGAAACAGAGACATCAATGATGAGAGAGAATCGTTGATTGGCTGCCTCCTGCACACCCCACACTGGGGATTGAGCCCGTAATCTGGGCATGTGCTCTGACTGGGAATCAAACTGTGAACTCCTGGTTCATAGGTTGATGCTAAACCACTGAGCCACACCAGTTACGATAAAAGATTTTTTGAGAGGAATGGAGAGAGAAAAACACTGATGGACTGCCTCCTGCACAACCCATACCGGGACCCAAAACCATGTGCCCTGATGAACCTGAAACCCCTCCATGTCTGGCAGGATGCCCAACCGAGCCACACCGCCCAAGGCAAAAATTGATAATTAAGACATCACCAGCCTTGGCTGGGTAGCTCAGTTGGTTAGAGCATTGTCCCAATAAGCCAAGGTTGTGGGTTCAAACCCAGGTCATGGCACATACAAGAATCAACCAATGAATGCAGAATAAGTAGAACAACAAGTCATTGTTTTTCCCTCTCTGTGTGTCTCTCTGTATCTTCCTTCCTCTCTCTAAAATTATTTAAAAAAAAAAAAAAAGGCTTTACCAGAAAGTGATCAAAGGCCTTGTTCAAGTTCCCTCTGGCTTTAGAAAATATTTCTAAGGAAAATTATTTGGTCTTACCCTGCAAGTATCAAAAATTCCATCTTCATCACCTGCACAAAATGAAGTTATAGGAATTATATTCCCATAACCCTTATCAGAATTACAAACTTTTCGAGAAATATAATGCACTTGTGCTTCCTGTAACATTCTTGTAGAATTACCTATTGACAAACAAACAAACAAAAAGCACCAATAAGTGATTTTGGAGAGCAGGCATTTTGACAGTGATATAAAATTTTCATGTTGAATAGGTTTTCTTTCCAAAGTGACTGATTCAAGAATTATGTAAAACTAGAGGCCCGGTGCACAAATTCATGTGTGGGTGGGGTCCAGTCCTCCCACCTGATCGGGCCAATCGGCTGGATTGGCCAGGGGGAGGGACTGCGGGTGGTTGGCCAACTGGCCCTGCCCCTTGGTTGAACTCCCAGTTGAACTCCTGGTCGAACTCCCGGTTGAGGGGACAATTTGCATATTAGCCTTTTATTATATAGGACTAGTAGCCTGGTGCACAAAAATTTGTGCACTTGGGGGTGAGGGTGAGGGGTGGGGCCAGACCTCTCAGCCCGACCTGCACCCTCTGTCATGTTCCGGGACCCGTGAGTGAACGAATAATGAGTGAGTGAATGAGCGAATGAATGAACGAGTGAGTGAATGAGCGAATGAATGAACGAGTGAGTGAATGAGCAAGCAGCTATGGGGTGGGAACTTCTGCCGCGTTGCCATAGCAATGCGGCAGAAGTTCCGCCCCGCTCTCGGCTGCCTGATGCAAACCCTGGGAAGTTCCCGCTCCGCTCCCAGAGGCCTGGCGCCCCTCTCCCGACTGCATAGTTCGCGCCAGGCAAAGGTGGCCTGGGTTCTCTGGCTTTGCCCTGCCACTCGGCTCTTGCCTGCTGCATGGGTTTCCGATCACCATCAGCAGCAGGCGGCTTCTTCCATCCTTGCCCTTTCGCCTCCCATCATTGCACCTACGTATGCAAATTAACCGCCATCTTTGTTGGCAGTTAATTTGCATATCACCCTGATTAGCCAATGGGAAGCGTAGCAGAGGTACGGTTAATTACCCTTTTTGTCTTTTATTAGATAGGATTATATCAATGTATGTATGTATATATGTATGTATGCCTAGGAAGACTGTGGAAAAACATTCACCAAAATGTTAATGACCGTTATCTCTAGACTAGAGGCCTGGTGCATGAAATTCATGCAGGTGGGGGGGTTCCCTCAGCCCAGCCTGCACTTTCTTTAATCTGGGACCCCTCAAGGGATGTCCGACTGCCTGTTTAGGCCCGATCCCCTGGTGGAGATCCCTCTCACAATCCAGGACTGCAGCCTCCCAACCACTTGCCTGCCTGCCTGCCTGATTGCCCTTAACTGCTTCTGCCTGCCAGCCTGATCGACACCTAACTGCTCCCCTGCAGGCCTGATTCCCCCCAACTGCCCTCCCCTGCGGGCCTGGGTCCCTCCTCCAACTGTCCTCCCCTGCTGGCCCGGTCACCCCTAACTGCCCTCCCCTGTATCACCCCTAACTGCCCTCCCCAGCAGGCATGATTGCCCCCAACTGCCCTCCCCTGCCAGCCATCTTGTGGTGGCCAGCTTGTGTTGGAGTGATGGTCAATTTGCATATTACTCTTTTATTAGATAGGATAGTAGAAATTTCAGGTTATTTTTGCTGTCTTTGTTCTCGTGTGCTCCTGAAGGTCTTACAATAGGATCTATTGATTTTACAAAGTAAAGCTATTGTCAAGGACTAAAGACATAAAGCCTGAGGTCTTTCTTCTGTTGTAAGTTGTGAATACTTTTATTTAATTTTACAACGATGCTAAGTCTTGAAGTATGGTGCACAGGAAAATAAAATAGATTTTAATTTACATACTCCCCTAACTTCTCCACTCATTCCAGAATATAAAGTGGTTCTTTGCTACACAAGAAAATAGGAAAATACAGGACAACACAACAAGAACCTAAAGGACAGCTTGTGGAAAGATTTATCCGTAGAAAAGCTGCTGTAACAGCAGCACCGGATCCTACCAGCCTGTCTCGGAGGTGCAGCTGTCCCCTGCAGGAGCTGGGTGTTTTGTGTGCCCCGCATTCTCCTTCAGCTTTCCTGGTAATGGACTTTGTCCCCTTGACTGCAGGTGGGCAGCTGTTCCATTCACAGAATTCTACTCTGCTGGTGACACTGACTGGTCTGGACTTCACTATATTTAGTACAAGGGTGACCAACTGGAATCCTTATCCAGCTATTTTTTTTTTTTAACCAGGGCTGCTGGAGAAGAATGTTTCACCCTAGTCACATGTTTGTTTCGCTATAAATCGAAAGCAGCCTAACTCTCTCGTTCCAGCCTTTTGAGGACAGGCAGCCTGGGGAATTACAGTCAACATACAGAGAGAATGGGAGTTGGAAACAGAAATAAAATATATCCCAGAGCATTCAGATTCCTGGGTTGAGGCTTCCTGGAGGCTGGCCACATTTCTGCCCTTTATTTAAAAATAATTTCCAGTAATACCGGCTGCATATAAAGAATACATGTAACATGTAAGTGATAACATGTAATAATAAAATGAGCACCTGGGAACCTACCACCCAATTTATGAACCTGGTGCAGTGATATTAAAAAACAAACAAACAAGAGATTTCAAAGCGAATAAAAGAGGGAGCCCAGAAACAGATGCCTGGACTTTCTGTTCTATTCCACTGGCCACTGAGAATTTCCTTGCACAAATACAGCACTGACTCATTACTACAGCTTTAGAACAGTTTTCTTCCACAGGATTGTGTTGGCTATTCTTGGTTCTTTTAGAATGAGCTTTATAATTCTCTCAAAACTCATTAAGGTTTATCATTCCCTGGGTGGGGTTTTTTCCCCCTCCAGTTTTGCAGATAGAATTGACATCTTTATGATACTCAGTCTTCCTATTCAAGTATAAAGTATTTCATTCCATTTAGTTAGGTATTTTTAATGTCTTTTAAAAATTGTTTAGGATTTTTTTTTCCCATAAAAGGCCTATAATCTTTTGTTAGATTTGTTTTTACCTACCTAATTATTTTGGTATTTTTGTAAATGTTAATGTCTTCACTTTTCCAACATTAAAATGAAAATTTTAATCATAAAGCAAAGATAAAAGAATTTCTCAGTGAACAGTCATATGCCCACCTCCCAGTTTCTTTAATCTATAGTTGTTTCTGCAACTTTTATTTAGCTATTATTTTAAAATTATAAAAAAGTAGCAAGAATAGTATAAAGAACTATTAAATACCCTTTACTGAGATTCACCAGTTGTTTTTTTCACATTTGCATTATTTGCACTCTGTGTGTTTATAATTTTTTGAATCATTTGAGGGTGAATGGCAGCGATTGTTTTAGAGTGCATTAGTTAAGAAAAGGACATGCCCTTATTAACCATAGTACTTTTATCAAGATCAGGAAACTTAACACTGGTAAGTACTATTATTCAGTTCGCATTTAATCTCAGTGTATTTTATCTATTTTCCAGCTATCTATCTGTTATAGATTTAAAGTCTAATTTTATTATAGTTTAATTTGAACCATTGACCCACTTCTATATTTGCCTATTCTGGACATTTTCTCATATAAATGGAATTATATAATAAATGGGCTTTTGTGTCTGGCTTATTTTACTTAGTATAATGTTTTAGCATGTATCAATACTTCATTTATTTTTATGGCTGGATAATATTGTCTAAATATACAACTTATTTATTCATCAGTGATGGACATTTACATTTTTTCATTTTTTTGTTAGTATGAATAATATTGCTATGAATAGCTGAGTATGGGTTTTTGTGTGAACATGTTTTCATTTCTCTTGGGTATATTCCTACATGTGAAATTGCTGAGTTGTACGGTAATTGTATGTCTACATTTTTTAAAATATATTTTATTGATTTTTTACAGAGAGGAAGGGAGAGGGATAGAGAGTTAGAAACATCGATGAGAGAGAAACATCAATCAGCTGCCTCCGGAACACTCGCCACTGGGGATGTGCCCACAACCAAGGTACATGCCCTTGACTGGAATCGAACCCAGGACCCTTGAGTCTGCAGGCCAACGCTCTATCCACTGAGCCAAACCGGTCAGGCTATATGTCTAAATTTTTGAGGAACTGACAAACTGTATTCCAATGCAGCTGAATCATTTTATATTCCCACTAGCAATATATGAGGGTTCTAATTTTTCATATCCTTGCCAACACTTGCTACTGCCTAAATTTAAAAAAAATTTTTTTTTTATTTCAGAGAAAGGGAGAGGGAGAGAGAGACAGAAACATCAATAATGAGAATCATTGATTGGTTGCCTCCTGCACACCCTCTACTGGGGATCGAGCCTGCAACCCTGGCATGTGCCCCTGACTGGGAGTCAAGCCAGGTGACTTCCTGGTTCATAGGTCGATGCTCAACCACTGAGCCAACCGGCCAGGTGCAACATAAATTTACATTAAGTGAATTATATCAAGTGAATGATGTTATAAATATCCAAATGGTCCTTGGCAAAAAAAAAAGTTTCCCCACCCCTGTTTTAAAGTCTATTTTTGTCTGATATATATATTGCTTGTTTGTTTCCATTTGCAGAAATATCTTTTTCCTTTACTTTCCGTGTCTTTTGATCTGAAGTGGGTCTGTTGTAGGCAGCATATGTATGGGTCTTATTTTTTTTATTTATTCAGCTAACTTATGTCCTTTTATTGGAACATTTAATCCATTTACATTGATTGTTGCCATTTTATAATTCATATTTTTTACCTTTTCTTCTTCTTTAAGTCCCTGTAATACTTTTTGTAATACTCATTTGGTAGTGGTGAACTTTAGCTTTTTATTGTCTGGGAAGCTCTTTATCTCTCCTGTGATTCTAAATGATAGCCTTTATTTGCCTTAGATTCTAAAAGACTGCTGGGTAGAGTAATCTTGTTTGTAGGTACTTGATTTTCATCACTTTGAATATTTCTTGCCAGTCCCTTCTTACCGCAAAGTTTCTGTTGAGATATCATTTGACTGTCTAATCATTGGTTCTCAACCTTCTGGCCCTTTAAAACAGTTCCTCATCTTGTGACCCCCAACCATAAAATTATTTTCGTTGCTACTTCATAACTGTAATTTTGCTACTGTTATCAATCATAATGTAAATATCTGATATGCAGGATGGTCTTAGGCGACCCCTGTGAAAGGGTCGTTCGACTGCCAAAGGGGTCACGACCCACAGGTTGAGGACCGCTGGATGAGAACTCCCTTGTAGGAAACTGCTTTTCTTGTGCAGCTTTTAAAATTCTCTGTTTGTCTTTATCCTCTGGAATTTTAATTATGGTGTTTTGGTGTGGGTCTCTTTGGATTCATCTTGTTTCAGGCTGTGCATGCCCTGGAGTTGTATGTTTATTTTCTTAACCAGATTAGGGAAGTTTTCAGTCATTTTTCTTCAAATAGATTTTCAATGCCTTGCTCTCTCCTCTCCTTCTGGTATCCTTATGACATAAATGTTATTACACTTGTTTTCCCAGAGGTCTCTTAAACTACTCCCATTTTTCTTTTTTTGCTGTTCTGTTTGGGAGTTTCTGCTAACTTGTCTTCCAAATTGCCGATTCAAACCTCTGTCTGTTGATCCTCTCTAGTGAATTTTTCATTTTATTTATTGTATTCTTTATTTCTGATTTTTAAAAAATGGTGTCCATCTCTTTGTGTAAATTCTTACTGAGTTCATCTAGTCTTTTTTAAGTTCATTGAATATCCTTATATCCAGTGTTTTGAACTCTGTACCTCATAGTGTTTTGACTCTATATCATTTTACTCTTTTTTTAAAATATATTTTTATTGATTTCAGGGAGGAAGAGACAGACAGATAAAAACATAAATGATGAGAGGGAATCAACTGCCTCTTGCATCCCCCTACTGAAGATTGAGCCCATAACCCAGGCATATACCTTTACTGGGAATTGAACCATGACCTCCTGGTTCATAGGTCAATGGTCAACCACTGAGCATACGGCCGGACTCATTTCATTCTTTTTAAAATATATATATTTTATTTTATTTTTTTAACTTTTATTTTTTTAAATATATTTTATTGATTTTTTCCAGAGAGGAAGGGAGAGGGATAGAGAGTTAGAAACATCGACAGATAAAAACATAAATGATGAGAGGGAACCATTGATCAACTGCCTCTTGCACTCCCCCTACTGAAGATTGAGCCCATAACCCAGGCATATACCTTTACTGGGAATTGAACCATGACCTCCTGGTGGGAGGTTGTGTCCCTTCTTTCACCATTGACGTGGAAGAATATTTCTCTTGCCCATAAATAAATATTCAATCACTTTTCTGAAAACTCAGGGCCCTTTCTCTGTAGCCTAAAATAACAGTTCTCCAATTGTTAAAAATATAGTTGTCATGTTCTTGCCTCCTGCATGCCTCCTACTGGGTATCGAACCCATAACCGAAGCACTTGCCCTTGACCAGAATCAAACCTAGGACTCTTCAGTCCACAGGCTAACATTCTAACCACTGAGCCAAATCAGCTAGGTATCATTTCATTATTTTTCTAGAATTTTTCCTGCTCTTTCATTTGGGACATGTTTCTTTGTCTCCTCATTTTGGCTGTCTCCCTGTGTTTGTTTCTATATATTAGGTAGATCTGCTATGTCTCCCGGTCTTGGCTGGGTGGCCTTATGTAGCAGGTGGGACCCAGATGGCACAGTCCCTCTGGTCTTCTGAGCTAATTGCTACAGGTAGTCAATCCCCTGTGTGTGTTGTCTGTGCCCTCCTGTTGTACTTGAGCCTTGATTGCTGTTGGCTATAACTACAACAGAGAAGTTGTTGGGTGAGAGCTGACCCCACAGAGTACGATTTGCTGTATTGGGGGTCTTGTGCCTGCTGAGTCCAACCTTTGGGTTTGTCGTTTGCAGAGCTAATTGGGTGGTGGTGTGGTGTGATCTGAAGCCAGTCATTGGGTGTGCTGGTTCTGGGGGCTCTTGAGAGGGGCGCTAATGCAGGTTCAGTTTAGTCTCTGACTGTGTCCATCTTGGGGCCACCTGGTAGCAACTACAAAGTGACCTGTGGTTGGTAGATTCCTGTGCTGGGCTTGGAGGCGCCTGGGAGAGGCTATTCTGTGAACCAAGACAGGCTGCCAGGCAGGGGCCGCTTTGCAAGAGCCTACTGAAGCCAGCTACTTCTTATTTGAGGTTTGTGGATCTTTCAGATTTGGGGGAAGTCCTCAGCCCAAGCCAAGGCTGGTTGTTTCCAAGGAACAGCTACTGGAAGAGGTTCAGGCCTATGCCTGTTTTGGGGGGTAGGTTCTCAGGTAATCAGCAGGTGAGCCAAACAAGGTTAGCTAGTTTTATGGAGACTCAGATTTGGCACCTTGACTGTGCCTGCAGGCTGTGTGTGTGGAGGGCCCAACAAAGGATCAGTAAGTCCTGCCAGTACTTCTGTCTAGGCCAGAGCTGCTCCTCTAGCCTTTGCCTTGAAGTCAGACGATTCAGTTCCTCCCCGTATATCCCTGATGCTTATCAAGATGCTGCCCCAGCCCTAGCTGGTTTGGCTCAGTGGATCGAGTGTCAGCCTGCAAACTAAAGGGTCCCAGGTTTGATTCTGATCAAGGGCACATGCCCAGGTTGCTGGCTTGATCCTTAATTGGGGATAGGCAGGAGGTGGCTGATCACTGAGTCTCCCTCATCATTGATGTTTCTATCTCTTGCTCCCTCTCCCTTCCTCTCTGAAATAAATAAAAATATATCCTATATAATAAAAGCATAGTATGCAAATTGTCCCCTTGACCAGAGTTCTTCCAGGAGTTCAACCAGGAGGCAGGCTGGCCGGGGGAAGGGAGGGAGCACCCAGCTGGTAGCCAGCAGCCACTAGGAGCCCTACCAGTGCATCAATTTTGTGCACTGGGCCTCTAGTATATGTATAAAGATGCTGCCCCTGCACTGGAGCTCAGAGTGAGTGAGTCTGTCAGCTAGCAAGTCCTTGTGTTGGCCCTTTAAGAGAAACACCTGGAACTCACACAGCCTTCGGTCTCATCTGGACAGAATTCCTGTTGATTTTCACAGCCAAAGATGTGAGGACTCCTCTTCTAAGCATTGGTGGTCTGGGCTAGGAAACTGGGTATGGGGCTGGGATCCTGCCCTCTCCTCAGGGGGGACCTCTGCAGGTTACATATCTCTCCTGATTCTTTTATTGTAAATATTTTATTATTATACTGCTTAACAGTAGAATAAATTAATATTTATGGTTAGCATATGTATGAAAATTATGAAGGTGGTGGTTTAGATTAAACTTGAAGGACTTTTTAAAGCACCCCCTCCCTTTTTTTCTTTCAGAGTATAGTAGTCCTTAAGGATCAATCAATTTTTGGTGGTTTCTTCAAGCAAGTCTTTTGCTTCATTTATTTTGGTTATTAAGTATGGAGACCCACCTCAATCTGGGTGATTCTCCTGTGAGCTGTTTTAATCTTGGCCTTGCCAGCAGATGAGTTTATATCCCAAAATAAGACTAGCTCCTCACCCACACATTTTCTGTTCAAATCCTCCTTTACAGTAGGATGAAAGGTTAGGGGTTGAAATCTTCTTTGCGGTTTCTGTGATTGTTTTAGAAGTTTCCAGATCTGAAATACATAGCAACCTGCAAATGCAAAAGCTGAAACACCTTGTCTTAAAGCTATCAAGCTTCTTGCCAGTCCCTGGTCAATTTCTGTGTCTGGCCTTTTGGTTGAGGGCAGCGAGTATTCAGTACAGTGCAGGCCCTTGCCCACAGGGGCAACGTCACCAAGGGCAGCCATGGCAATGTGGTGAGGAAGGTGCTGTGCGCATTGGCACTGCCTACATGACAGACGCAGGGACAAACTATCCCTCCCGATTCTAAACCACCACACCACGGGTGTACGATCTGCCCATTCTGTGTCTCTGCCCCTCCTACCAGTCTTGACATGGTTTCTTCTTTATGTCCTTGTCAAAGAAGTTATGTTCAGCTAGTCTTCAGGTGGTTCTCAAGGGTGGTGTTCCTATAATTTAGTTGTAATTTTGATGTGATTGTGGGAGAAGGCGAGCACAGTGTTAACCTACTCCATCATCTTGACCAGAAGTTCATTCCAGCTTTCTTTTGATTAATGTTGCTATGGTGTAGCTTTTCCTACCTGTTGCTTTGAGCATACCTCTATCATATTTGAAGTGTACTATGTATACCTAGTATATGAACCATTTGCTGGATCAAGAGTCTGACTCAGTTTTAGAATATAGTCCAAGAGCTCCAGCTTTATGAGTCTCCCCACACACACTTGAGCAATCTTTGTTTTTCAACCCTCTCAAGGCCCATGAAACCACAGAAATCAATATTCAATGTTATCAATTTGGTAAAGACCCTCAAAATGAACGCCCACTTTGGTTATCTAAATTTCCTATCTTAACACTCAGTCCTTGACCTATGTATTTTCTGTTTTTAATAGTTTTCAGTGGGAAGGTTGGTATGTGCATGTAATCTACCATGTTGCTGTAGAAACAACTTAATCCTCAGAACAATGTTCTGATAGGTATTAATACTCTCATCTTATAGATCATGAAAATGTGTGACACTGTGAGAGATTATATAAAATAGTAGAAACAAACGAGTTTGAGGCAGGCTGACCTGGGCGTGAATTTTGACTCCTTTCTTAGTTCTCTGTGTAACTTTGGGCTATTTATTACATTAACCTTTTTTTTTAGGAGTTTTGTGCGTTTTATTTAACCAATTCAGGCCATAATATTTGTAACTTAAATCCCTTGTACATATTATATGCCTATACCCCAGAGGAAATAGGAGGTAATACCTGACAGGAAATGTTTTTCCGTGGCTTCTTTATTAAATCCTTAGTTATCTTCTTTTTATATTAGAATTGTACCTAAAGAGATCACTGGCAAGAAGCTCTTCTTTTGCATGTTGATTTTACACCTCCATTTCCTGCCTCAAGGCCCCTTGTGATTCCATATTCTTTCGATCATGATGAGATATTAAATCCGATCCTCCAATGGTCTGTGGAAGTTTTCCTACTCCAGGAAATGTGATCTTTCAGAATTTCTTGAAATTTTCTAGTCAACCATAATCATCCTTTCCACTGGGTGCATTTCTGGAGGCAGAGTTACTAATCACCAGTGATCTAAATGTACTCAGCAGCACCTTCTTTGGAAGCATCACACCATCGTCCTGAAGCCTGTCATTGTTAGATGATTCTTTAGTTGACCTAGTAATCCTTTTTTGAGATCACATTTCTGCCTAAGTTCATTTTCTTGAGATATCTTGTCACTTTCTGGTATTGTTTCATCATTAAAAGAGCCCTTTGTTTCTGTATCTAATCTTGGCCCTTTTGTAATATTGACATCTTTCTCTTGTTTTTGAACTTTCACTTCAGTTTCTAGCTCTGGTTTTGTGTTCTTGAACAATTGTTCCAATACTTCATGTTTTATGGCTAAATTGTCAATTTTCCTTTTTTCCCGTTTTTCTGTAGAAAGAGACTAACTAGCAGAGTTGTTCACAGTGGATTTTTAATCTATATCTATAGATGTTATTTGCCCCCGAACCCCAGTCTCATTCTGAGATAGCTGCTACTCGTTTTCTTTCTTTCTTCTTCTTCTTCTTCTTCTTCTTCTTCTTCTTCTTCTTCTTCTTTTCTCTCTCTCTCTCTCTCTCTGGGTGTAGCAAGTTGCGTTTATTCTAGATGAGAAAGAAACATTTTCATTCTTGCTGATTTAGGTGAAGAAATTTCTCGATTTCCTTCATCCTTTTCCCTTTTTGTGGTGGATAGTGGAAGTAGTTTCTGATGGAGTTGATCAGTGGCTGCTGGGAAGCCCAATCTCTCCCTCTATTTGCACCTAGGAGCGTGGTTGGTGAAAGCTGTATTATTATCAGAGCTTATTTTGGAGGTTCCATTAGAGTAGATGTTTCTTGTGAAGATAGTCTGGATTTTTGTTCCATTCTGAAGATTTTTATTTCTTTTGACCTTTCACTCAAATCCACACGTTTGTCTGCTCTCTGTGTTGGCTACACATATGTTCACTGGGGCACTTGGCATGAGCTTTTCTTTGACTGACAAGCCTTGGAAAAGGCTCGGGGCTGGAGTCGTCATCCTGAATCCTACACTGGGCTGGCCCTGAGGATCACGGTAATTTCCCGTAGTCATGAAAATAATTGCCAATCCAACTTCTGCTTCAGGAATAGATCTAAGACCTTGCCTTTGCATGGATTCAATGGATCCATTTTTTCTGAGAGTCAGAAATTAAGGTCTAGGAATTTGTTATTCTACATCAACAACAAAATGTTCAGGAGCTGAAAATAAACTATCATCAACTTCATTTTCTTCTGTTATCAACCTAGCATCTCTTCCTCCCAAAACAACTGCTGAACTTAGGCTGCTTGGCACTCGGAAATACAAATGTTTTCCCTTTGAAGATGTTTTCTTTCCTGTCGTCCTGGCAGATCAATATTTTTACTTGTAATAGCTGGTTCATCATCAATAGGTGGGTAAAAACTTTCAATTCATGGATGCTGCTTCTTAGACAGAAGTGGTTTCAAAAATTCAGTAAATTGCTCTGGCCTTACAATTGGACATCCACAAATGAGTGCACGTATTGTTTTAATGATCACTTTAACTGAGATCATAACAAGGTGCGTGCATT
>NW_006285917.1:3416485-3432460 GCF_000327345.1 Myotis davidii
TTTAAGTCCTGGGTTGCAGTGTGGCTTGATTTAAAGCAGTTTTCCCAGAGACATCTAAACCAGAAGAGTATGCAATCAAAGACTCATACTCCACTCTCAATTTACTTTCAAACACTCCAAAGTAACTCTATCCTGTCTTCAAAGTTTGGGAAAGGCCATTCTACATTTTTTCCTCATTAACAAAGGTACCATACTTACAATTACCTTTATTGTTAATATAAGAATTTCGTCTGTTTGACTAAGGTTGGTTACAGAAAAGTTGGCAATTAACACAGCATGATTCCAACTGATTGATCATTTTCTTTCTTTCTTTTTTTTAAATCCTCTCCCAATTTTCTCCATTTTCAGAGAGAGTGTAATGGCTGCTTCCCCCACATGCCCCACCGTGGGCAGGGAGCCAACCACAACCCAGACATGCATGTGCCCTTGACCAGGAATCTAACCCCTGACCCTTCGGTGCACTGGCCTATTCTCTAACCACTGAGAACCACTGGCCAGGGCTGATTGATCCTTTCCCTTCCTACACTGTATTACATACCCGTCAAAAGTCTGTATGGTTCTTGGCTGGGCCCCAGGGGCGGAGTCGGGGGCGGGGGGCGGGGTGGGCGAGAGGGAGGAGGAAATTTCCACATGGGTCTTCCCTCAGTGTCAGGGCGACCTGCAGCCGTACAATTACAGCTAACAGACGTGCAGGCTGCAGTGCCTGGGGACCGCGGGCGCCTAGATGTATGAGCTCCCCATAGTAACCTCTTTAAACCTCAGTTTATTCATACATATTACAGTATTTCTCATTGTACTGTTAGAGATGTTAAATGAGAAACTCATTAAAATGCTTGCCCTGCATAAATGGCAGTTGCTCCTATAATTATTCTCATTGTTAAAGATTTAATCATTGCCAGTGGCCATTACACTAGTACAGACTTAGGTTTGTGATTCTAAAGCCAATGCCTTCCCCCTATACCATGTTGCTTTTCTTCTCTTCCTTAGAAAGAATTAACAGAGGAAGAAATAGTAATTCACACATCTTTCATACAATTATCTCTAGTCTATCCTATCTAAATAATCCACAAATATTACAATGGCTAGGAATAGAATCAAAGGCTCAGTACTTGATCTCATATATGGCTAACTAGACTTTCATTACCTCAAAGGCAGTCTTTCATTACCTCAAGAGCAGTTTGTACTTAATGTAGTACTTAAATATTCAGGCTTTAGAATAAAAAAGACCTGGATTTGAGTCTCAGCTTCTCAACCTCTAAGATCCACAATTCCTGATCTGTTAAAAGGGAATAATAATATTAACTCCCTCATAGGAATTTTTGGAGGATAAGATAAAAATAATATATTTAGAGCAGGGCCCGAAACATGGTTAATGCTCCCAAATGGTAGCTGTTGTTATTACCAACGTGAGATACTGTTTTCTACATTTAATTTTTTTCCCATTAGTTCAGCCAATCAACAATTAGTGCCCCTTTGTGCAATAAAGAAAATTCACAATCAGCTTGTTTGATACTAACAGAGCATTACATTTAAAAGGATACCACGTTGATTCCTTACGGCCAGAAGCTTATTAAAGACAAGCCATTCTGTCACGTAGCTGGCTCTATCACCTATGCATCTCAACAAGAACAGAAACACTTAGATCGCCATCCTCTCTGTCCAGAGGTTCAGGTATCTTGGCATGTATAACCAGAGAAAGTCTTTACTTCTGCTCTGGAAGATAATTTTCTCTCTCCCACAAGGAAGAAGAAAAACAATACAGACAAGAAAGACGACATTTCCCTTTCACTGGTTTGTAAAGACTCATAATACAGAGAGATAAAGAAATATATAAAAGGGTTCACCCTCTCCAATAACCAGAAAACAACAACAACTGTATCAATAAAGTTCAGACTATAATTACCTTCTTCTGTTGTTCTTCCCCAGCCACCTATGAAACACTCTGTCTTTTCATCCAGCTTTTGGAAAACATCAAAAGGTAGACAAATGGGCTGAATGTAGTTATTATACCTCACTGCTTTTTTTAGATGAAAAAGTGCAATGTCATTTACGTAGGTTTCCAAGTGGAAGTTTGGGTGGACGATGATTGCTTTAACCTTTATAATCTTGGCGTGTGGATGTCTCCCGTCTATACTGTTAGTTCCAAGCACAGCTCTCCACACTACAGGATCTCTGAAAGAAAGTAAATGTTCTTGTTATAAACACGTTTATTTGAGTAAATATTCTTAATCTCCCACTAGTTTTTTTCTCATGTTAATAAAAAAAATTTTATCCCACTTTTATGTGACATAAAGTCACATCAAATAAAAACCTAAATATCAATATGTAGGAAAAGAGAAAAAGATCTTTGGAATGGAAAGTCCAAAATCAGATTCAGAGAATTTTTTTTAAATATATTTTTTATTGCTTTCAGAGAGGAAGGGAGAGATAGAAACATCAACGATGAGAGGGAATCATTGATTGGCTACCTCCTGCACACCCTCCATTGGGGATCGAGCCTTCAACCTGGGCATGTGCCCCTGACCGGAATTGAACTTAGGACGCTTCAGTCTGTAGGCCGACCTCTATTCACTGAGCCAAATTGGCTAGGGCTCAGAGAATTTATATGACTAAGGCAGCAGCACTTCTTACCAGTGGACAGAGCATGAATTAGTAAATGATATTGGGGAAACTAGCTAATTAACTAGTTTGAAAAGTGAATTAATTCTCTGGAAAACACAAAACAATAAAATAAACTCAAAATGTATTAAATAGATTTAGACACAAATATTTTAAATAAAATCTATCTTTTAGAGATACATAAAGTGGTATGTCTGAGATTTGCTCCAAAATAATTGGAGGGGGAGTTGATGAGGATAAAGATGAAACAAACAAAAAAGATGAAACAAGATCCAGCATGAATTGATAACGAAGCTGGGCTATTAGTATCTGGAAGTTCACTAAACTATTCCCTCTACTTGTGTAAATTCTTGAAATTTTTAGGAAACATTTAGATATTAAATTAGTGTGAGAATTATAAAAATTAAGTCAGAAAGAACATATAGGCGAATACATAATACAGTACTGACATGAGGAAGGACTTTATAAAGCATGACACTAGATATAAAAACAATGTACCTTGCCCTAGCCGGTTTGGCTCACTGGATAGAGCATCGGCCTAGGGACTGAAGACTTCCAGGTTCAATTCCGGTCAAGGGCATGTACCTTGGTTGCAGGCACATCCCCAGTAGGGAGTGTGCAGGAGGCAGCTGATTGATGCTTCTCTCTCATCGATGTTTCTAACTCTCTATCCCTCTCCCTTCCTCTCTGTAAAAAATCAATAAAATAAAAAAAAACACACAATGTACCTTGACAGTCTTTGAAAAATATACCAAAAAGCAAGCAAGACCCCAAACCAACCAAATGATGTTCTGTAGGACAAAAGTCAACAATTAAACTCTAAGCATTTTACAGTTGTTATACCTGTCATTGGATTGGGAAAGAAGGACTTTTACTTTTTACATGGTTGTTTACAAATGCTGAAATTCCTTTTTACTGTTTAAATGGGAAAAGTGTATGTATGTGTGTGTGTGTGTGCGCGCGCATCCTATATACTAAAAGGCTAATAGGCACATTGAATAGCGGAACACTTGGTCGCTATGATGTGCACTGACCACCAGGGAGAAGATGCTCAATGCAGGAGCTGGCTCCTGGTGGTCAGTGCGGTAGCCAGAAGCTGGGCTCATGGCTAGCGAGCGCAGCAGTGGTGGTGGGAGCCTCTCCCACCTCCGTGGTAGCGCTAAGGATGTCCAACTGCCGGCTTAGGCCTGCTCCCCACAAGGAGCGGGCCTAAGCTGTAATCGGACATCCCCAGAGGGCTCCTGGACTGTGAGAGGGTGCAGGCTGGGTTGAAAGGCCCCCCGAGTGCATGAATTTTGTGCACTAAGCCTCTAGTTTGATGATAATGCTCAGTACAGAGAGGAGTCGGAGGAATAAAGATTCTCCTATTCATTGTGGAAAGTATAAATAGATGAGTACTTTGGTAGCATATTCCAATAGCCTATAAAAGTTGCATGGTATTGCCCTGGATGTGTGGCTTAATTGGTTGAGCATTGTCCCATGCACCCTGAGGTTGCTGGTTGAATTCTGGGTTGTGGACTCAATCCCCAGTAGGGGGTGTGCAGAAGGCAGCCAATCTCTCTCTTCCTCTCCTCTCTAAAATCAATAAAAAAATTTTTTAAAAAAACCTCTCAGGTATAACCATTCCTAAAAATAAATAAATAAATAAAAGGTTGAATTGTATTTGACTCTGCAATTGTATTTTCTAGAATATATCTCAGGGAAATAGGAGATATTTAGCGCTCTCAAAAGTAGGCTAGGCAAACTGTAAAAAGTTTGTGAAAATGTTTAAAGTCCTAGTTCTGTTCTGTTTTGTTTTTTAATCACTACTTTAAGCTAATTTGAAATAATGATGTTTCTTTTCTAAACTTAATGTATGTTATTTACTTCAGTTTATTCAGACCATAAAATTAAAAAGCAAGTTGTATACACTGAAAATTAAAAAATATTGCTGAAAGAAATGAAAGAGTACATACATAAATGGAAAGACATCTCATGTTCATGGATTGGAAGACTTACTACTGTTAGGATGACAGTACTAGTCAAGATGATCTGTAGACTCAAGGCAATCCCTATAAAAATCCCAATGATGTTTTTTGTAGAAGTAGAAAAACCTATCCTAAAATTCATATGGAATATCAAGGGACCCCCAAGTAGCCAAAATAATCTTGAAAAAGAAAAATGAAGTTGGAGAACACACAGTTCCTGATTTCAAAACTTACTTCAAAGCTATAGTGATCTAAACAGTGTGGTGCCAGTAGAAGGAAAGGTATATACACCAATGGAAAAGAATAGAGAGCCCAGAAATATACCCTTGCATGTGTGGTTAACTGGTTTTCAACAAGTGTTTCAAGACAATTCAGGAGGAATGGACAGGCTTTTCAACAAATTGTGCTAACAAGATTAGATACCTACATGCAAAAAAATGAAGTTGGACCCTACCCTACACCATATGCAAAAATTAACTAAAAATAGATAATGGCCAATATATGAATAAAATTATTAAAACTCTTAGAATAAAACCTTCATAATGTTGGATTTGGCAATGATTTCTAGGATATGACACCAAAAGCACAGGAACAAATGAAAAAATAGATAAATTGGACTTCATCAAAATTAAAAAATGATAAATAAAACAAATGAACAAATAAAACAGAAACAGACTCACCAATACAGGAAACAAATTGGTGATTATCAGCATGGGGAGTGGTTGGGGGGTGTAGGTGAAATAGGGTGAAGGGGATTAAGAGATATAAACTTCCAGTTATAAAATAAATAAGTCATGGGGATATAATGTACAAGATAAAGAATATAGTCAAGAATATTGTAATAACTTTGGTGACAGATGGTAACTAGACTTACTGTGCGGATTGTTTCTTAATGTATATAAATATGAAATCACTATGATATACACCTAAAACTAATAGAATATTGTATATCAATTATACATCAATTTTTTAAAATTTTAAAACTTTTGTGCATCAAAGGACACTACCAAGAGAGTGAAAAGACAATCACAGAAGAAAATATCTGTAAAACATATATTTGATAAGGGATTAATAGCCAGAATATATAAAACACTCCTACAGCCTAACCAAAAAGACCCCCCAAACAGCCCAATTAAAAAATGAGCAAAGGACTTGAAAAGACATTTCAAAGACTTGGAAAGATGTTTAGCGTCACTAATGATTAGAGAAATGCAAAGCAAAACCACAATGAGCCACCACCTTCATTAGGGCAATTATAGTGGTGTGAATGAAAGTTGTGCAAGAGATGAGCTAAAATAGATACAGAGGCAGAGCTGCCTCAAACAGATTGTCAAACTGCAGCGGGAAGGCCAGGGAGGGTTGGGGGGCAGGAGGGAGGGGAGTAAGAGATCAACCGAAGGACTTGTATGCATGCATATAAGCATAACCAATGGACATAAGACACTGGTGGGTAGGGGAGGCCAGGGGATTGTCAAGGGCAGGGGAAAAAATGGACACATATGTAATACCCTTTGTAATACTTTTAGCAATAAAAAAAATGTAAAAAAAAGAAAAAAGAGATGAGCTAAGGAAAAGGAGACTGATGTTCTGGATATACCTCTAATCAGCATGGGTACTGGGGGACAGAAGAAATAAATTTAAGAGCTACTGCACAGAGAGAGTCAGCACACTCTCTGGGTAGTGGAGCTGTTGGTAATGCTGTTATCTGAAAAACAGAGAAGAAAGATTTAAAAATTAACTTTTTGCAACTAATGAACAAACAAGAAACACAAATAAAAACTCATAGACACAGACCACACCATGGTGGTTACCAAAGGGAAGGAGGCTGGGGGAACAGGAAATGGTAAAGGGGGTCGCCGAAACCGGTTTGGCTCAGTGGATAGAGCGTCGGCCTGCGGACTGAAGGGTCCCAGGTGCGATTCCGGTCAAGGGCATGTAACTGGGTTGTGGGCACATCCCCAGTGGGAGATGTGCAGGAGGCAGCTGATCGATGTTTCTCTCTCATTGATGTTTCTAACTCTCTATCCCTCTCCCTTCCTCTCTGTAAAAAATCAATAAACTGCCGAAACCGGTTTGGCTCAGTGGATAGAGCATCGGCCTGCGGACTGAAGGGTCCCAGGTGCGATTCCGGTCAAGGGCATGTAACTGGGTTGTGGGCACGTCCCCAGTGGGAGATGTGCAGGAGGCAGCTGATCGATGCTTCTCTCTCATTGATGTTTCTAACTCTCTATCCCTCTCCCTTCCTCTCTGTAAAAAATCAATAAAAAATATATTTAAAAACAATCAATAAACTATATTTTTTAAAAAATGGTAAAGGGGGTCAAATATGTGGTGACAGAAGAATATTTGACTTTGGGCGGTGGGCACAAAATGCAACATATAGATGATGTGTCATAGAATTGTACACTTGAAACTTATATACTTTTATTAGCCAATATCACCCTGAAAATTTAATTAACAAAAATTTTAATTAAAACAAAATTTTTCATTTTTAGACTTGTTGAGAATGCAACTCCAATATATATGTGTAGTGGGCAGCTGGAAATATGACTTCAGCTGGAGAGACTTAGGAGTTACCAGTACATGGTGATGCCAGAAATAGGAGTAGATTGAGACATCTCTGGTTTTAAGTTTTAGTGTGGAAAGATCTATGATACCAATAAAACAAAACCCTTGTGCCCCAGCCAGTTTGGCTCAGTGGATAGAGCATCTGCCTGTGGACTGAAAGGTCCCGGGTTCGATTCCGGTCAAGGGCATGCACCTGGGTTGCGGGCACATCCCCAGTGGGAGATGTGCAGGAGGCAGCTGGTCGATGTTTCTCTCTCATCGATGTTTCTGACTCTCTATCTCTCTCCCTTCCTCTCTGTGAAAAATCAATAAAATATATTTAAAAAAAAGAAAGAAAAGAAAATACTGCCATTTAAAAGATGACAGACTCCATCAAGGAAGCAGAGAAAAGGAAAAACGGTTAAGTAGAAATTGAGAAAAAAGATAGTTATAAGTGCAGCAGTCAACTTTGTCAGATTTTATAGAGATCAAAAAGGATAGGGACTGAGGTCCTTAGATTTGACATGGAGGTGGATTTTTTAATGCTGTTTTTTGACCACAGAAATCATATTGCATTTGGGATTTTATGAGTCAATGCAGATGAAGCAAAAGGGAATCTCTCTTTCAAGGAGTCTAACAATGAAGGGAAAAACAGAAACTGGTAGGGTGTTTGTTTATTTACAAGTAACTAGAGGCCTGGTGCATAAAATTTGTGCACTGGGGGAGGGGGGGGTAGGTCCCTCAGCCTGGCCTGCACCCTCTCACAGTCCAGAAGCCCTCAGGGGATGTCCGACTGATGGGGAGTGGGCCTAAGCCTTCAGTCAGACATCCTTAGCACTGCAGCGGCTAAGGGCTCTGGCTGAGCAGCGCTCCCCCCAGGGGAGCACACAGACCACCAGGGAGCAGCTCCTGTGTTGAGCGTCCACCCTCTGGTGGTCAGTATGTGTCATAGCGACCGGACATTCCACCATTCAGTTGATTTGCATATTACCCTTTTATTATATAGGATAATGAAGTGTTTGGAAGCTGTAGGGAAGAAACAAGAGGAAGAGGTTGAAAAATACTAAAGAAACAATGAAATATAATGAAACAGTATAGTTTTTGAGACCTGGGTTTAAATGAGTGGGCTGCCACTTAATAGCTATGTGATCTTGGGCAAGTAACCAAATCTCTCTGATCTCTGGATTCCTCAATTGTAAAGTGGAGATAATAATAACTATCTCAGAAAGTTAGTGGGAGGGCTTTTTAAATACAGAATTCTATGTAACATCCTTAGATAGCACCTAATCTCAAAGCTGGTCTTTGGTAAGTGGTGGTTATAAGAAGGAACAAGGAATAATTGATGGTGCAGGCTTTTGGAAGTGAGGGGGAACAGGAATAGAAGGTGGCAGAGTTAGTCCTCTCAGACAGGAGGAAACTCCTGGAAAGTAGATGATACCTTCATAATGACTACTTTCTTAGAACGAAGCCCAGTCTCTCGTATATAACATATATTCAGTAAATGTTAGTTGAGTAAAGGGGTTGTAAACATCAATAAGATTGAGTCTTTGGAACTGTTAAGTGGAATACAAACATTATCTTCAGATGCTTGGAAGGGGAATTGGGTTTGATATACTAATATATGGCTTCAGAAGGCAGAATGAAAACCAAGACACTTAGTTCAAGATTAAGAAAAGCTTTCTAAGAATGAAAGCTGAATGAAATTGAAGTGAGAGTCTCCCACAGGAGCAGTTCATCATCACAGGGTTCAGGCAGAGATCCATATGATGCAATTATGGTTATGTGTGCAGGTTTTCATTCTGACAAACCTGGATTTGATTCCTGATTTTGTTGCTTCCCAGCTGTGAAACCATGAGCAAGGTACTTATGAATGCCCAGGTCTCAGGGTCTCCCTACAGCAAAGAGTGGTTGCAAAGATTAGTGGCCATTATGTATGAAAGAATGCCTGGCTCAATACATTGAAGCGATAATTATTTCAGACTAGAGAACCCTTAGTGAAGAAGGATTCATAATACAGGACAGAGGATTGAACTAGACATTCAAAATGGCTATTTGAACTCTAAGGTTCTCTGACAATACAACAAAACTGTATCGTTTGACCAAGGTCACACATCTAGTAGGTTTTGGAACCTTAAAGCCACTGCACCACTGTGCCAGGGGAAGACTAAGATACAGGTATCCCCACTCCAAACTCATTGTGCGCCCCACCATGTCAGAGGAACAGATCAGTAAAGGCACATTGTAGAACTCAGTAGGCGTTAAGAGCTTTTCCAAGAATTTTCAAACCATACAAGCAGGCCTTTCCTCCCTTTGCATTAAGGCAGTGGTTTTCAACCTTGGCTTCACATTAGAATCACCTGGGAATCTTTTTAAAATCCTGATTTCTGGGCCTCAACCTCAGGAAATTCTGTTTCTTTGTTATGGGGTGGGGCCACAACATTAGTAACAAAGAAACAGAATTTCCGGAGGATGAGACCTAGAAATCAGGATTTTAAAAAGATTTCAAGGTGATTCTAATGTGCAGCCAAGGTTGAGAGCCACTGGCTTAAGGTTTGAAAGCTGCAGAAAAGCAGCTTTTAGAGATAGCATGTTAGAAAACAGTTGCAAAACACCCACACCGGAAAGAGCAGAATTGACTTCTAACTCTAAAACTTTTTCTCCATCTCTTTCTGTACAATTGGTTACACCATTGTATCTTTCCGTGTTTATAATCTCTGTTACTCAAAGGCCAATTGGTAGAACTAAAATCCATGTTTTAAAAATATAGTGTACACATTAAAACCTATCCAACCAGGCCAGTTCCCTCAATTGAATTTTGAAGTTACTAGTTCCTTTTAAAGACTTTTCATGTCCTAGCTAGTTTGGCTCAGTGGCTAGAGGGTCAGACCGAAGGGTCCCGGGTTCGATTCTGATCAAGGGCACATATGTCGGTTGCAGACTCCTCCCGGGCCTGGGCCCTGGTCAAGGCTCGTGCAGGAGGCAACCAATCCATGTGTTTCTCTCACAATGATATTTCTCTCTGTCTTTCCCTCTCTCCCTAAAAGCCAATGGAAAAATATCCTCGGGTGAGGATTAACAAACAAACAAAAAAGACTTTTCATTCTTCTCTAAGATTCTCTTAAAAATTAAAGACTAGCCTGGCTGGTTTGGCTCAGTGAATGGAGCCTCTACCTGTGGACTGAAAGGTCCCGGGTTCGATTCCAACCAAAGGCACATGCCCGGGTTGCAGGCTCGACCTCCAGTAGGAGGCATGCAGGAGGGAGTCAACCAATGATTCTCTCTCATCATTGATGGTTCTCTCTCTCTTTCCCCCTCCCTTCCTCTCTGAAATCAATAAAAATATTTTTTTAAAAAAAACACCCTTGAGGCCTCCTGGTGCTTACCACAGGCTGTGTTCTTACACTGACTGTACAGAAATAGGAGGCAGAGTAAACTTGCCCCATGAGCCCCTGGTTCAATCCCAGTCAGGGCACAGGGCTGGATTGCAGGCTCAACCCCCAGTAGGGGACGTGCAGGAATCGAACCTGGGACCTCTCAGTCCGCAGGCCGACGCTCTATCCACTGAGCCAAACCGGTTTTGGCTAAAAACCCACATATTTTTTAAAAAACATTTTTAAAATTTAAAGACTAAAGGGAGACTAAGACAGGTACCATGGTTTTCCAAAGGATTTACCTTAGAGCTTTATATATATATTCTAAACCTCACCCAAGGCTATGTTTTTATTGATTTTAGAGAGAGGAAGGGGGAAAGAGAGAGAGAGAGAGAGAAAGAAACATCAATGTGTGAGAGAACCACCAATTGGGTGCCTTCTGTATGTGCCCTGACGGGGAATCGGACCCGAAAGCTAGGTACGTGCCCAGAACAGGAATGGAACCCAAAAGCTTTTGGTGTAGGACAGTGGTCAGCAAACTGGCCCTTTAGTGTGGCTCTTCCACAAAATACAACATGTGGGTGCGCACATACAGTGCGATTGAAACTTCGTGGCCCATGCCACGGGGCCAAAGAGCCGACCACTGCTGTAGGATGACGCTCCAACCAACTGAGCCACCTGACCAGAGCTAAAGCTTCATATTAAACTAGAGGCCCGGTGCATGAAATCCTTGCATGGGTGCAGTCCACAGGCCTGGCCGGCAATTGAAGCACAAGCGTCTGGCATGGAAGGGCAGGTCCCAGCTGAACTCTGGGCCCTGGGCAGCACCTGGGCCCCCAGACCCTCACACCCCCGCCCCCCTTCCGCCTGAGTCACGGCGCCTGAGTCCCCATGCAGAGATGTGGTGAGCACAGCTGGACACCGCAGGCCGGGACGCAGTGTGGGCCCCTGGGCCGCCCAGCGGCAATGCATGGAAGCCGGGAGGTCAGTGCACTCTCTCCCAGCCAACCTCACAGACCGGCTCCTGCATGAACCCACGAGGAGCCCGACCGGCCCCTTTGGTCCCAGCAGCTGCGGCCTGGCTCAGCCAGAAGAGGCCGTGCGGTGTGGGGTGGGCTCCTTGTGGGCACCTGGCACCTGAGCGTGGGGGCTTCCCTGACACGTGTCCTGGCATCCTGGGGGAGGGTAGCAGGGGGAGTGACAGTGAGCTCGGCGGACACCCCACATTCTCACCGCACTTCTGTCCTCGTCACCCCCACCCGTCAGGTAGCCGGCAAGAGGTCACAGCCCCCGGCCTGGGCACCACAGGAGGTTGGTCGCTGCCACCCACCCCCAGTTCCCCATCCCAGCCCAGGGCCTGGCCCTGATTGGGACATCAGGGGCTGCTGACTGCTGGTCACCATTTACGGGGCGATCAGTGGGGTGATCAGGCCCCCGCTCACTTGCACCCATCTTGGCCTGGCACTGCCCACTCACCTATTCCACCATGGTCTCACTCTCGTTGGAGCCCTTCAGGGCCAGCAGCGCCTTCACTGCCGCCCCCTGGTGGTCAGCGCACATCATAGCAAGCGGTCAAACTCCTGGCCAACCAATTGGGATATTAGGCTTTTATTATATAGGACTAGAGGCCCGGTGCACAAAAATTTGTGCACTCAGGGGGAGGAGGGTCCCTCAGCCAAGCCTGTGCCCTCTCGCAGTCTGGGACCCCTCGGGAGATAACGACCTGCTGGCTTAGGCCTGCTCCCGGGTGGCAGAGGGCAGGCCCAATCCCTAGGTGCAGCCCTTGGTCGGGCTCAGAGCAGGGCCAATTGGGGAGTTGGGGCACCGTCCCCTGTCATGCACAGAGCAGGGGGGATTGGGAGGTTGTGATGCCACCCTCAGTCACACTCAGGGTAGGGCTGATTGGGGGGTGGGGGCACCGCCCCCTGTCACACTCAAGGCAGGGTCAATGGGGAGGTTGCGGCACCCCCCCGTCACGCACAGAGCAGGGCCAATCAGGGGGTTGGGGCGCTGCCCCCTGTCACTCACAGAGCAGGGCCCATCAGGGGGGTTGGGGCTCCGTACCCTGTCACGCACAGAGTAGGGTCAATCAGGGGGTTGGGGAGCTCCTCCCTGTCACTCACAGAGTAGGGCCGATAGAGGAGTTGGGGCACTGCCCCCATCACACACAGAGCAGGGTGGATCAGGGGGTTGGGGCGCCGCCCTCTATCACCCACAGAGCAGGGCCGATCAGGGAGTTGGGGCGCCGCCACTGTCACACTCAGGGCAGGGCTGATCAGGGGGTTGGGTGCCGCACGCTATCACACACAGAGCCGCTGGGCGATCAGGGGGTTGGGGAGCTCCCCCCTATCAGGCACAGAGCAGGGCCGATCAGGGGGTTGGGGCGCCGCACCCTGTCACACATAGAGCCGCAGGGCGATCAGGGGGTTTGGGCGCTGCCCCCTGTCACACTGATCCCAGTGCCAGGAGGCCTCGCAGCTCCGCTGATCCTGATGCTGGGAGGCATATTACCCTTTTACTGTATAGGATAGAGGCCTGGTGTATGGGTGGGGGCCGGCTGGTTTGCCCTGAAGGGTGTCCTGGATCAGGGGGGGGGTCCCCCTGGGGTGCCTGGCCAGCCTGGATGAGGGGCTGAGGGCTGTTTTCAAGCTGGCGGGTGACTGAAGCTCCCAACTGCTCCTTTTTTTCTTCTTTTTTATTCTGGGCCAGCTTTAGCTCTGACTCCAGCTCTGAGGCCTCTGCTGCTGAAAGCAGGTATCTGGTTTGTTTGTGTTCTCTAATCAAAACACTGTATCAACTCCAGCTCTGAGATGCCTGCTCGCTGAAAGCAGGTTTCTGGGGTTTTGTTTAGCGTCTATATTTGTACCTATGTTTTAAACTGCAAGCTCAGAGGCCAGCAAGGCAGGCGGGGAACGTTGGTTTCCTTCGTCACTGAAGCAAGCAAGCCTCATGTTAGTTTCAAGCTGCCTGGCTGCCGGCCACCATCTTGGCTGGCAGTTAATTTGCATATCTCATTGATTAGCCAATGGGAAGGGTAGCGGACGTACACTAATGACCATGTTTCTCTTTTATTAGATAGGAGTAGAGGCCCGGTGCATGAAAATCGTGCATAGGTGGGATCCCTAGGCCTGGCCAGCGATCAGGGCAGATCAGGGCCAGGCTGATCAGTGTCAGGCCGGAGAAGAGGTGATGGTTGCTGGGCCAGGCGTGGAAGGAATGGAGGCTGAACACCACCATCATTGGCACACCGCCACTGCACAGTTCCCCGCCTCCCCCCCTCCACCTTTCCTTGCGACAGTGCCACTACCATGGTGGGCAGGTGGTGGGCCGATCAGGACCTGCTGGCCAGGGGGAGGGATAGGGCACAGGAGGTTGGCCGCCAGACCCGAGGACAGACCCAGCCCTTGGCCCCTCTGCAAGGGGCCACGTCCGCTGCTACTCATCCCCGGTTCCCCATCCCAGGCTGGGGCCTGGCCCCAATTGGGTGATTGGAGCCTGCCGGCGGGGGGTGGAAGTAGAGGAGGGACCGCAGGAGGTTGGCTGTGGGAGTGCACTGACCACCAGGGGGCAGCTCCTGCATTGAGTATCTGTGCACTGGTGGTCAGTGCACATCATAGCGACTGTTTATATATAGGCTTTTATATATATACTAGAGGCCCTATGCATAAAATTCGTGCAAGGGGCTTGGCCCTCACAGCCACGGTGGCTTGCCTCTGCCCTCGCAGCCCCGGCTTTGTCCAGAAGGACGCCTGGAAGGTCATTCAGCTATCTAGTCTAATTAGCATATTATGCTTTTATTATTATAGATAGATGGTTCTATTCTCACTGTGGTAAATCCTGTTTCTCTAAGATTGACATAATCCATAGATTCAATAAACATATATTATGTCTCCTATAAAGTAGGCCAAGTTCTATATTAGTACCAGGAATATAAAATAAAACATGTAGTCCTTGCCTTCAAATAACTCCTGACCTAAAGGTGAGAAATACAAATACATGATTACAATATAATAATTTTAAAAGCTAAAGGAAAGTTTCATTATTTAAAGCAAGGTCCAACCAACTCCAACCCACAGGCCAAATCTGGCCTGTCTCCTACTTTTACACGGCTAATAAACAAAGAATGTTTTTGGACTTGTAAATGATTGGGGAAAAAGTAATATTTTGTTCAAATTTCAGTGTTCATAAATATCTCTTGGATCACAGCACACACTTTCAATGATGTATTGTATGACCATTTTGGTTCTATACTTGCATAGTTTAATAGTTGTGACAGACACCATATAGTCTGCAAAGCCTAAAATATTTACCGAAAATGTCTCTACAGAAAATGTTTGTTGACCTCTGACTTACAGGATTCATTTTAAAAGACATTCAGCGTGGTACCTATAAGGCATAATAGTCCCTTGCAAACATACAGCTTAAGTCAACAGGACTGAAGTCACACGTCCCTCCACCGCTTTGAGATACCCCTAAGAGAATCAGATAGGAGTGTGTTATGAATACATACCGAGTGTCCCTAGTGCAGTGGGCCGCGGTGAGGACCCAGCTATTCCTCACTAAGCTTCCCCCACAGATATGAGCCATGATATTTCCGGAGCGAATCTGCAGGCTCACTATCCAGGGCCACGCGCCAACCTGGGCGGCCGTGCCGCCGACGATCCGAGACCCTGTCAGCACGTTCACGAGCGGAGCTGTTCCACAACCTGCAAATAAAAACAATACATCACTTAGACCGAACATCCAATAACAGGTATTACCTCCTCATCTTAACACACTAATACAGGCTTTGAAACTCCTAGTTTAACAACTGGTCACGTGAGCTGGATGCCATATTTTGAGGGAGGAAAAAAAGGAGAGTTAAGGTAAACATGTCTTATTTATAAGGAGAATGACATGAAATCAAAACAATCCATCAATGTTTAAAGCTCTGTTGCCCAAAAGCATAAAAATGAGATGTTTTTCTGGCCAGGTGTCATGTTCTTCCCCCGGGGGGAACTGGTTGGTGAGCCAAGGGCCACAAGTTCCAATACTTGCCACTTTTATTTTTAATTTTCTTGAACTGTAGCCTGAAAAGGTCACCTAAGAGCCCTAATTCAACTTGGAATTCCCATGAGTCCTTCCTCTGTGAAACGGGAATGACGAGCTCCTCGGAGAGACGCCCTGCACATGCGCCCTTTTTGCTATTGTTACTGCTCTTGTCGAGGTGACAGCCCGACAGCTCGGGTTGTCATTGGTGAAAGGCACCCGGGACTACGGGGAAGGAGGGCCCCGAACCAGCGCGGGGAGCGGAGAGGATGTCCTGAGGAGGCAGGGAGGGAGGGAGCGACACATACTGCCCTTGGCGTCCGGCCTGTCCTTCTGGGCTCTCTGCCCTTCCGCCGGCTCCCAGGAGGGGCGCCTGCCCCCGTGCGAGAGCGAGGGGCGCCCCGGGAGGAGGAGAGCGCCCCCCAGCAGCAGCAGCGCGGCGC
>NW_006285917.1:3432599-3440686 GCF_000327345.1 Myotis davidii
CACCAGGGGCGGTGCTGCTGGCAGGGACCTGAGAGGCCTGGCGGGCCACCGGAGGGCTGCTCAGCAAAGGCCGCCAAGCTGGGAACGGGGAGGTGAAGCAGGAGGCAAAGCGAGTGTAGGGGTTGGGATTCGAGACGGTTCAGGCATGGGGGGACGCAAGTTCTGTGATACAGGTCGATCTCATTATTAATCGTCTTGCAGTAGTTTGCCTTGAGCTGATCTCAGGGCGAGCTGATACCATCACATGCAAGGACCTGCAAAGTTGAGGACGAAGCAACGGCACGCCGCCTCCACTTCAGTCCCTAGCCTGAAAGATGCATGATTCCTGGCCCCGTCAGAATCCCTGAGACGCCCCCTTGCCGCTGCAAACAGTGTGGGGAGAGGTGCAGATAAGTGACTCCAGTTAATGGATGCATTGAACAGGTAACCTTACACTCGGCGCTGTACAGGGAAATGGTATCATTTCCTGGGAAGTGTGTTAAGCCCTGTCCGTCTGACCCAGAGAACTTGATAACTTGGCTAAGCGCCCAGCCCAAGCCCGGCACCAATTCAGACACCAGGGAGTGGTGTGGGCTGTGGCCCTCTGGGAAGGCGCCCTGCAGGAGGGCTATGTTAGCTGGGCCTAGATTGAGGGGGAATGTCAAGAAGGGGAAGGAAATGTTGTGAAGACAGGCTAGGCTAAGGCACAGCATAGGCAAAGGCATGGAATTTTGAAAACTAATAAAGGAAACCTCAACCAAAACTGGAGTCTGGAGGGCCTGTAGCGGGGGACGCTCACACCCTATCACTCATCATTGGTTGACCCGGACTGGAAGAGATATGCTTTGATTTCCAGCAGGGAGATGTTTTCTATTCTAGTGCCCCAACAAAGGAAGATTTCTCCTTCCCCAGCAATGGCGCAGCCACTGAGAGACTGTCACCACGCAGCCAATGAGAAGTCAGTAGAGTTTAAACTCCCAATTTTCTCCAATGGCCTCTGTTTATAAGTTTCTCCCAACTTCCCCTTTCCTCCACAAGAGAAAGTTCCTCTCCTTGGTTCTCCAGGCTTGACTATGGTTTTGTCATAGCTCACACGCCTTGAGTTGCAATTCTCTGCTATTCCTCAATAAACCTGTTTTTGCTGGTAGAATAGCTTTTTTTTTTTTTTTTTTTAAGGTCAGTAATGTGTACCCATGTGTTTTTCCAGAGAAATAGAACCAGTAGGACCTGTAGAGGAGATTTATTATGGGAATTGGCTCACACCATTGTAGAGGCTGGGAAGTCGTACAGCATGCCATCTGCAAGATGGAGAACTAGGAAAACCAGTGGTACAGTTCAGTCCCAATCCAAAAGCTGGAGAACCAGGAGCTCTGATGTCTGAGGACAGGAGAGATGGATGTCTCAACTCAAGAAGAAAGGGAGACTTTGCCTCTTCTCCACCATTTTCTTTTATTTGGACACTCAATTGATTGGATTGTATGACAACCACCCACATTGGTGAGGGTACATCTTCCTTACCCAGTCTACTAATTCAAATGCTAATTTCTTCCAGAAATGAACTAACAGACACAACCAGAAATATTATTTTACCAGCTATCTGGACATCCCTTAGCCAATTCAAGTTGACACATAAAATTAACCATCAACGTGAATATTGTTTCTCAGCCTGTTGGCTAAAATCAAGTATGATGCAATGTGTGTATGTATAATTTATTCTTATTATTTCAGTTGACATGCAATATTATATTACTGTTAAGGGCACAGCATAGTGATTAGACATTTAGATAGATTATAAAGTTATCACCCTGATAAGTCTAGTATCCATCTGACACCCTATGTAGTTAATATATTGTTGACTATCTTCCCTGTCCTGTACTTGACATTCCAGGGACTGTTTTTATAACTGGCAATTTGTACTCTTAATCCTTTTCACATTTTTTACTAATCCCCTAAACACCCATTCCATATGGCAACCATCAGTTTTCCTCTGTGTCTATGCGATTGTTTCTGTTTTGTGTATTTATTTTGTGTTTTAGATTTCATATATAAATGAAATCACATGGTATTGGTCTTTCTCTGACTTATTTCACTTAGCATAATACCCTCTAGGTCCAGCTGTGTTGTTACAGATGGTAAGATTTCATTCTTTTTATGGCTGAACAGTATTCCATTGTATATCTGTACCACATCTTCTTTATCTACGTATCTATGGATGGACACTTAGGTTGCTTCCATGTCTTGGCTACTGTAAATAATGAACATAGGAGTGCATATAATTTTTGAATTAGTGTTTTGAATTTCTTTGGATAAATACCCAGAAGTATTTATATGGTAGTTCTTTATTTAATTTTTTGAGGACCCTCTATGCTGTTTTCCATGACTGCACATTTATATATTTTGGATATTAACTGCTTATTGGATGCCTCATTGGCAAGGTCTTCTCCCATTCAATAGATAGTCTTTTCATTTTGTTGATGGCCCTTCACTATGCAAAAACTTTTAAATTTGATGTAGTGCCATTTGCTTATTTTTTTCCTTTGTTTCTCTTGCCTGAGCAAACATATACAAAAAGATATTGCTGAGAGCGATGTCACAGAGTGTATAGCCTGTGTTTTCTTCTAGTTTTATGGGTTCGGGTCTTCCATGTAAGTCTCTAATCCATTTTGAGTTTTTTTTTTCTTTTTGAGTTTATTTTTGTATATGGTGTAAGAAAGTGTTTTAGTTTCATTTGTTTCGCATGTATCCATACAGTTTGCCCAACACCATTTATTGAAGAGACTGTCTTTACTCCATTGTATGTTCCTCTCTAGTTTGTGAGTTTATTTCTGGGCTCTTTGTTCTGTTCCATTGGCCTATGTGTCTTATTTTAGTAATCAGAACAGCCAGTACCATGCTGTTTTGATTACTGTAGCCTTATATTTTGATAGCAGGTAGCATGATACCTCCAACTTCGTTCTTCTTTCTCAAGGTTGTTTTTGCTAAACGGGGCCTTTGTAGTTCTATATAAATTTTTGGTTTGGTTGTTATAGTTCTGTGAAAAATGCCATTGATATTTTTAATAGGGATTGCATTAAATCTATAGACTACTTTGGGTAATATGCCCATTGCTCCCCTGGTTGCGAGTCTCTTGTGGATCCTTAGAGTTTAGGAAGAAATAAAAAGTTCATGACCGGGAAGGAACATGGGTGTGCTGGAGTGAGCAAGCATTGAGTCTGTCCTGGGGCTTTCTGTTGTTCCCACCCCCCATTTTTTCCTGCAGGCGAGAATCTTAGGGGGGAGTTTTGTCAGCTGTCCGGATGCATTTTTAATATGCTGCTGTATCAAAATAGTTGCTTAGGGGAGTTTGGATTACTCTTCGGTCTGTTTTACTGTTTTATTTTTCTTAGGTCGGTCTGGCTTTAATGGTTTTTTTGTTATTTGCTCCTTGACTTCACCTGTCCTTGGGCTCAGCTGGCACAAGTGGCCTCAGTTGGGTCTTTGTTCTGTGTTTCCCAGGCCAGGGTGGTTCCAGCTATGTGTTCTCTGGTAGGGAGGAGAGGGATAAGCCATTTGCTCTCCAATGACCTTGGTTGGGGAAGATAAGGTCTTGCAATTAACAAGCTGGCTGCAAGCTGCCCAGACTGTTTGGCCTTGTTTAATTTTCTTGTTTTAGTTTCTCCATTACATTTGCCCAGGGATTTTGCTAGCTTCTTATGTCCTCCCACTGGAGGGGGCCCGTGTTGGCTGGGTACGTGTTTGCGTGGGGGCAGGACTGACTGGGTCTGGAGTTGGGGGAGGTTTTATTCTTTCTGCGAGGCCCCTGCTTCACTTGGAGCACATCTGAGTTAGTGCTAGAAACAGATAGACTTTTAACCCTCACCCGAGGATATGTATTTTTTTTTTGAGTATTTTTTAAATTATTGATTTTAGAAAGGAAGGAAGAGAGGGAGAGAGAAACATTGATCGGTTGCCTCCTGTAAGCACCCCAGGGATCCGACCTGCAACCTTTTGGTGTATGGGACGATGCTCCAACCAACTGAGCCACCCAGCCGGGGCCTAGACATCTTTTTAATAAAAATATTTTATTGCCCTGGCCGGTTTGGCTCAGTGTATAGAGAGTTGGCCTGGGGACTGAAGGGTCCCGGGTTCGATTCCGGTCAGGGGCACATGCCCGGGTTGTGAGCTTGATCCCCAGTGCAGGTGTGCATGGGGCAGCTAATCAATGATTCTCTCTCATCATTGATGTTTCTATCTCTCTCTCTCTCTCTCTCTTCCTCTTTGAAATCAATAAAAATATATTTTTAAAAAAGTATATTTAAAAATATTTTATTATGTAGACTTGAAGTAATAGCAATATAAACATTCATGTACCTACCACTTCATTCACTATTTTTGTTTTAATAAATATTTAACCCATAGGAAGTAATATTTATAGCACAATATATGTACAGTAAAAAGAATAACAATACAAGGATACCCATTTTAAAAAAAGAATGTTGTTGTTACTTTTGAAATTCCCTGTATACCCCTCCCTATTCTATCTCTTTCTCTTTATCTTAGAACTAACCAATATTCTGAATTTTGTATTTATTATTCCATTGATTCTCTTTATAAACCTGGCAGTATTATATGGTAGCCACTAGGCACAGTTGACAATTTAAATATAAATAAAATAAAAATTCAAAAATAAATAAATAAAATAAAAATTTATTTCCTGTCACATTAGCTGTATTTTAAGTGCTCATTAGGTTACCATGCTGAATAGCAAATTATGGAATATTTGCATCATTGCAGAGTTCTATTGGATAATACTGCTCTAAACAACATATTGTTTAGTTTTGCATGTATTTGAACTTTATATAAATTGAAGCATGCAATGACTTCTTTTGCAGCTAGCTTTGTTTAATTTAGTGTTAGGTTCTTGACATTCATTCCTGTAGTTATCTATAATTATAATTTACTTATTTTTACCACTCATTGTGTATAAATGCCACAATATATTTATCTACATCAGAATTATTAATGGGTGCTTAAATCACTTTAGATATCTGCTATTACAACTAATACTATTATGCATACAAGCATGAGTTTCTCTGGAATGTATCCCAGTTTGAGATTGCTGATTTATAGAGATACGCACTGTCACCTTCTCTAAAAAATGCCATATTATAGATGTGATCCTTCCTCCCCCCCCCCCATTGCTCCCTCCACCTGGTTCCTGCCCCACTCCAGGCCTTCACCACCTATTGTCTGTGGCCATAAGTAATGCATATATGCATATAAGACATGTGGTTAATCTCTTCCCACCCACCCCCACCCCCCTTCCCTCTGAGATTCATCCATCTGTTGCATGTCTCTATGCCTTTGGTTCTATTTTATCCATCAGTTTATTTTGTTCATTAGATTCCTCGTTCTTTTATTTTGATTTTCAGGTTCAGTGTTGATAGATATGTATTTATTGCCAGTTTAATGTTCATATTTTTTTTAACCTCTTCTTTCTTTTCTCTCTCTCTCTCTCTCTCTCTCTCTCTCTTTCTCCTCCTCCTCCTCCTCCTCCCTTCTGGCCTGCAAAGTTTCTGTTGAGAAATCAGCTGACAGTCGTATGGGCACTCCCTTGTAGGTAACTGCATTTCTCTTGCTGCTTTTAAGATTCTCTCTTTGTCTTTAACCCTTGGCATTTTAATTATGATGTGTCTTGGTTGGTCCTCTTTGAGTTCCTCTTGTTTGGGATTCTGCATTTCCTGGAACTATAAGTCTATTTCTTTCATCAGGTAGGGGAAGTTTTCTGTTATTATTTCCTCAAATAGGTTTTCAATTTCTTGCTCTATCTCTTCTCCTTATGGCACCCCCATGATACAAACGTCGGTAAGCTTAAAGTTGTCTAAGAGGCTCCTTATACTATGTTCATATTTTTGCATTCTTTTTTCTTTTTGCTCTTCTAATTGGGTGTTTTTTTGCTTTCTCATATTCCAAACCTTTTTATTTGATTCCTGTACTGTTGAATCCCTGTAAAGTATTCTTTATTTCAGTTAGTGTATGCTTCATTTTTGACTGGTCCTTTTTCATGTCTTTGATGTTCTCACTAAAGTTCTTGAAATTCTCACTTAAATCCTTGAAAGTCCCTTGAAGCTCTCATTAAAATCCTTGAGCCACCTTATAACCATCATTTTGAACTCTGTCTCTAGTGATTTGCTTGCTTCCATTTCATTTAGTTATTTTCTGGAAAATTCTTCTGTTCTTTCATTTGTGAAATATTTGTCTCCTCATTTTGGCTGCTTCCCTGTGTTTGTTTCAATGTATTAGGTGGAGCTGCTATGTCTCCTGGAATTGGTAGAGTGGCCTTGTGTAGTAGGTGACCTGTAGGGCTTTAATGCTCTTCTCCCTTGTCCCAACCCCCACCCCCCACACACACACACTAAAACGAAGTATCAAATCACCATAGCTAAAACCCTGTTTTATCTGCTTGACCTTTCACTTAGAGAATGAAATATTATTAAGGGACCATTTATGAACTTCTAAAAAAAGATACTATAATCTGACACCTTTATGGACTCGTGTAGTAAATATAAAGCAAAACAAGCAGACAAAATAAAACATGGACTGGATCCCCACTAAATTCATTGTAGTGGTTTCCTTTAGGAAGAGAAGGGGGGGGGGGGGTTCATCTGTGCATTTTTATTCAGAAAATGACCTGAATTAAAGATAAAATGTTGCCAAAACCGGTTTGGCTCAGTGGATAGAGCTTCGGCCTGCGGACTGAAGGGTCCCGGGTTCGATTCCGGTCAAGGGCATGTACCTGGGTTGCGGGCACATCCCCAGTAGGAGATGTGCAGGAGGCAGCTGATCGATGTTTCTCTCTCATCGATGTTTCTGACTCTCTATCTCTCTCCCTTCCTCTCTGTAAAAAATCAATAAAATATATTTTAAAATAAAATAAAATAAAGATAAAATGATAACACTTATTAATTCTGGATGGTGGATGTACAAGATTATATATATTTGTGTAGTTTTCTATGTATTTACTTTTGTTCGTAAAATTCTGTGATTTTAAAGTGGAGGTTGCCATCTAGTGGCCACACTTAAATAGAACTTAAAAATCTTTCATAGCAGGTGCATAAAGGTTAAGCAGGTCCTTGAAAACTTTTTGTTCAACATTGTCTTTTTTTTAAAATATATTTTATTGATTTTTTACAGAGAGGAAGGGAGAGAGATAGAGAGTTAGAAACATCGATGAGAGAGAAACATCGATCAGCTGCCTCCTGCACATCTCCTACTGGGGATGTGCCCGCAACCCAGGTACATGCCCTTGACCGGAATTGAACCTGGGACCCTTCAGTCCGCAGGCCAACGCTCTATCCACTGAGCCAAACCGGTTTCGGCAACATTGTCTTGTTATAATGTTGATGAGATGATGTTAACTCCTTACTCCTGTTTATATGCAGAACCATTGACGTTAAAATGTGAGGACTTACCGTGCAATGGAACAGAGCGTTTCACTCTTCAACAGCACAGACAAGAAAGAAGGTACAGCCCTGGCCAGGTGGCTGGGTTGGTTGGAGCATCGCCCATACACCAAAAAGGTTGCAGGTTTGATTCCCTGGTCAGGGCACATATAGGAGGCAACTGCTTGAAGTTTCTCTCCTACACTGATGTTACTCTCTATTCCTTCCTCTCTCTCTGAAATCAGTAAAAACATATCCTCGGGGGAGGAATAAAAAATTGGAAAGGAAAAAATAGAAAGAAAGAAGGTACATTCTGGTCTTCAAGACCACAAACTTTGGAGATGACTAGACCTAGGTCTGAACCCTAGCCTTATTTCCTGTGTGCCCTTGGCGAAGTATCAAACCTCTGTGTCTTAGTGAATTTGAATCCCAGGCTCTCATTCATTTAATAGACATGGAGCACTCCTGTGAACCAGGGAGGCACTGCTCTAGAATGTGGGAGATCGAAGAGCACAAAAGAGACAGTTACCCCCTAGAGTTTTATTCAGGTGTGCTGGGGTCCAACCCCAGCAGGTCCAGGGGTCCCCAAAGGTGTGGACGGAGTCGGCGAAGAAGGAATGACACGGAGACAGCGTTCAGTTGATCAGCAGCCTTGCCAGGATCTCTAGCCACAATCTCCAGCCAAGT
>NW_006285917.1:3442020-3453638 GCF_000327345.1 Myotis davidii
TGATTCCAATCCTATCTATCTCTATTCCAAAGATTAGGGCGTTTCTTATCTCCATTCCAGGGAGTAAAGATTATGTAGCTTAAGCACGATTGTTCATAGTTAAAGAGATTAATTACCTGCCTGGCACTTAGTGAAGGGGTTTTATTCCCTATCTTCAGGGGAAAATCTCTACCTGGGGAAACAACCTTTCTCGGAGAGGTGACCTTGGTTAAAACACATAGGGTCAAGAAGGTGAGCAAATATATTAAGAACAGTATGCCATATATGCCAGGTCCCTTGAAACAGCAAGGATGGACCGGCTCCCGGCACAGGTGTGTTTTGGGGGTGGGCGTGGGGAAGAGACCACTATTTAAGTTGAATTGCTAGAGACCAAGTTAAAATCCCAAATCCCTAGTTTTTGTTTTTTTCAATTGCAGTTTTCAATATTATTTTGTATTAGTTTCAGGGGGTAAACAGTGGTTAGAGAGTCATATATTTTATAACACTTCCCTCCTGATATTTCCAGTACCCACCTGGCACCATACATAGTTATTACATTACTGACTCTATTCCCCATGCATCCCTGTGACCATTTTGTAACTACCAATTTGTACTTTTTAATCTTCACCTTTTCCACCTCACCCTCCACCTCCCCTCTGGCAATCATCAGTCTGTTCTCTGCATCTTTGAGTTTGCACCAATTATGTTTGTTCATTTACTTGTTCTTTAGATTACACATATAAGTGAAATCATATGGCATTTGTCTTCCTCAGACTTATTTCATTGAGCATAATACTCCTTAGGTCCATCCATGCTGTTGCATATGGTAAGATTTCATTATTTTTTTATGGCCAAGTAATAGTCCATTGTATATATGAAGCATCCATCTTACATAAAAACTGCTGTTTGAAATTTTAACCCTGCTCTTTTGGCTTCTGTAAACGATGGCTTGCTTAAAAAGGATAATAAGACTACTCCCCATTCCAGAGAGGCCATAAACTATGCCCCAGAGTTGTCAGTGCTGGCGCCAGGCCAGGCCTTGAGATACGGTCTCACTGCCCTGTCCCAGCAAACAGGACTTCTTTCTCAGCAGTATATGTACCAAAGCTTTTTTATCCACTCCGTGTTGATGGGCACTTGGGCAGCTTCCATAGCTTGGCTATTGTAAATAAAGCTGCAATGAACATAGGGGTGCATAGATTCTTTTGAATTAGTGTTTTGTTTCCTTTGGATATATACCCAGAAGTGGAATTTCCAGGTCATAAGACAGTTCCATTTTTAATTTTTAAGGACACTCCGTACTGTTTTCCATAGTGGCTGCACCAGTCTGCATTCCCACCAACAGTACACTAGGGTTCCCTTTCTCCTCATCCTCACCAACACTTGTTGTTTGTTGGGTTTATTGACAATAGCCATTTTGATAGGTGTGAGGTGATACCTCATTGTGATTTTAATTTGCATTTTTCTGATAAATGACATTGAGCATCTTTTCATGTGGCTATTGGCCATCCGTATGTCCTCTTTGGAAAAATGTCTATTCAGGTCCTCTGCCCTTTTAATTAAACCTGTGTGTCAGGTTTTTTGGTATTGTGTTGTATGAGTTCTTTATTGACTTTGGATATTAACTCCTTATTGGATGTATTAGTAGCAAATACCTTCCTCTATTCAGATTGACTTTTCATTTTGTTGATTTCCTTTGCTGTGCAAAAACTTTTTAGTTTGATGTAATCCCATTTTTTTTTTCTTTTGTCTTTCTTGCCTGAGATATATCAAATATTGCTAAGAGGTGTCAAGAGATTTTGCTGCCTGTTTTCTTCTAGGAGTTTTATGGTTTTTAGTCTTACATTTAAGTGTTTAATCCATTTTGTTTGTTCTCGTATAGGGCATAAGAAGGTGGTCCAGTTTCATGTTTTGCATGTATCTGCCATTTTCCCACCACCATTTATTGAATAGATGTCTTTACCCCATTGTGTATTCTTACCTCCTTTGTCATATATTAATTGGCCACATAGGTGTGGGTTTATTTCTGGCATCTTGATTATGTTCCATTTTTCTGTATGTCTTTTTATGCCAGTACCATGCTGTTTGAGATAGCCTTATAGTATGGTTTGATATCAGGCAGCATGATACCTCCAACTTTTCTTTGAAATAGCTATCAAGTCCTTAAGTCAAATTTCACTCGTTTTTTTTTACAGCATCTTCTCTGGGAATGTGAATTGCCAACTAATTCCAAACCAGAATACGTATTTTTATATCCTATGTCCACATATTTTAACTGGAGAAAGAACAGGTTTAACCAGTAATCTCATCTAATAAGGCAGGAGTATGCAAATTGACTGTCACAGTGTAACACAAGATGGCTGCGCCCACAGTGGAGTCTTAGTCCCCATAGCAAGCCTTAACGAGCAATCAGCAGGGACCTGAGGCTGCGTGGCGCTGGGCCAGGGCAGGGACCTGAGGCCATGCACCCTCACCCCAGCACTGGGCCATGGCAGGGGACCTCAGGCAGTGCCCCACTGCCCAGCACCAGGCCGTGGGACCTCAGGCCATGCCCCCTGCCCAGCAGGGCTTGATGGGGGACCTCAGGCTGCACCACCCCCACCGCAGCGCTGGGCGAGGGGACCTCAGGCCGTGCCCCACTCCCCAGCGCCGGGCCGTGCACCCCCGCCTGTGGGGCTTGACGGGGACCTCAGGCCACACCCCCACCCTGGCACCAGACAAGGCGACCTTAGGCTGCGCCCCCTACTTGGCAGGGCTTGACAGGAGTGGGGCTGGCCAGGTCTGGGTCTGGCCCAATGGGGGTGGGGCTGGCCGGGTCTGGGTCTTGTGTGACTTCAAGGCGCACATGGGTGGGTGGACTCTTGACTCTGGTTCCCGTGGCGCGCCCCAGACTCTGACAAGAGGAAGATTTTCATATACATTTTACTAATTTTCTTTCATCTCTGACACTTCTATTATAGAGAAAGGGCAAATAGCAATATTAAAATATTTCCTCTAATTAATTCCCTTTTAATGTGCACAAATTTCATGCACCAGGTCACTAATTTTGATATAATTTCTGGGTAAATAAGATAAATGTAGTAAGATTTCTGAAGCTCTAGCACATGCCCATTCTTCATGCTCTGGTCAATAAATTTATATGCTCAAGATGTATTCATGGGCAAGGTATTTCTATCAATATAACATATAAATAGATAAGTTGATAATACATTTATATAAAATAATGTTCTGCCGAAACCGGTTTGGCTCAGTGGATAGAGCGTCGGCTTGCGGACTAAAAGGTCCCAGGTTCGATTCTGGTCAAGGGCATGTACCTGGGTTGCAGGCACATCCCCAGTGGGTGGTGTGCAGGAGGCAGCTGATCAATGTTTCTCTCTCATCGATGTTTCTAACTCTCTATCTCTCTCCCTCCCTCTCTGTAGAAAATCAATAAAATATATTAAAAAAAATAAAATAGTGTTCTGAGCTAAGAAAGTAATTGCACTAGTCTATTGAACTTTTGAATTCTAATTCAGGTTCGGATTATAATCACCTTTAAAATTCCATTAGCTTGGAATTGGATTCAAATTAGAAAAACAGCCCTCGCTGGTTTGGCTCAGTTGATAGAGCACTGGCCTGCAGACTGAGGGGCCCCAAGTTCAATTCCAGTCAAGGGCACATGCTCAGGTTGTGGGCTCGATCTGCAGTAGGGGGTGTGCGGAGGCAGCCTATCAATGATTCTCTCTCATCATTGATATTTCTCTCTCTCCCTTCCTCCCTGAATAAAAAATATTTTTAAAAAACTAAAAAAACATCTAAAATAACATGGTATGCACTTAGCAGAATCCTCAGTGTCTTTCCCATGTCTGTTACATACATCAAGACTAAGGTAACTTGATCTAGTGAGCAAGGCCCTACACCAGAAGTCTGTAGATAGCAGAGAGTTTACAAATATTTATGAATGTCCAACTGTTAAGGCACCATGGACTACATTATCTCAATTACAGCCAAGCATGACATCTATCCAATATATTATCTTTTAAAAAACTCTTTTAACTAGAGAAAGAACAGGTTTAACCAGCAATCTCATCTAATAAAAAAAAAAGGAATATGCAAATTGACTGTCACACCATAACTCAAGATACAACCCAGTGACCCTACCTCCTCCTATTCTTCAAGCTAATGGGCCACTAGTTTAAGACTCTGGCTTTATAAGATAGTGATAAAAGTAATCCCACTGGTAATCAAACTTTTTTTTTCTCATAAGCTGCTGCCAACTAAATGGAGTCCAATTTTAAAAGATCTTATTAATAAAATACTTCATTAGGGTTAAATACAAACTTATCAACTGTGTTAATATTTCTGTGTAACAGGCTTCTTAACCATGTCCTAAACACTTGTAGAACAAAAAACTTCATTAGTTTATTGTAACTGATTCTAAATAAATCAAAACATACAACATATTCCCTCTTAAAATAGGCTATGGAGACCAGAATTGTAAATTGATCCTCATTTTAAAACTAGAAATGCATTATACTTAGTATAATTAACAGAATGGCTATCAGGAGCTTGTAATTTATATATCAAACAATGTATTCTACATTCAGCAAACTTAATTTTATCAAATGTCCTTTAATTTCATAGACAACAATATGATACATATTGTATAAGAAGCATACAATAGTTTTGCAGTACAATTTCAAAGTGTATAGAAATTGGAATACAGAAGTTAAACACTGACAGCATTTGTGAACTCTGGAAAAACTGTATATAAAACTTAGAATCCAGAGATTAGCCAATCTGAAACTCCCATTAATATAAAAATGATACTTTGAGAGGCAAAATATTTTTTTTACTAAACAAACTATATAAACATTTAAAATAATCATTAAAAACTCAACTTTAGAATTTATAAAGATCAGCTATAAAAATATATTGACAGTCACTTTTATAAATGTACCATTCACTACATTACAAAGTAGTCTCTAGCATAAAATTGCTTTAATAACTGTACTATTTTAGAATCTGATAAACCTTGCATTAAATCAATTATAAAATCCTCTTGGAAAACTTTGGTATGCATCTTCAGAAGTTTTTTTAAAAAAATACTCTAATATCACCTCAAGGGCCTGTAAACATTCCATTCTATTAAAGCACAACAGAATAAGTGATGTATATTTAACTGCTTACAGAATATAGAATCAAAAAATAATCTGCTATGTATTTGTAGAAAATCACCATTCCCAGAATTACCCCAAAAACCAACTATTTAAAAGTGTCAAACTTTTAAACAGTTTTCTTTCCATTCTGATAATAAATGTACAAAAACACTACACCCCATTCATGTACCTTAGATGCCTGTTAGGACAAGGCCTCAAAAATATTTTAATCCACTCTTCAAGATGCTGTCAAGTCCAATAAACAAACTTAAAACCCATTTAAAAGACTTGACAATAGAACAAGTATATATAATCAGAACACATAATTATTTATATCTGGTTGTGTATTAGTTTTTCTTTTGGTAATTTAGAATTTACTGGCAGAAATAAAATACACACACACACACACACACTTGAAAAAAGTAAATTTTAGGAAACAGTATATGAAATGCAGACCTATAGGGTAAATAGATTTAATTTTGAAAATTTACCAAATTTCATCTTATCTGCCATTTTTGGATTATTGACAACTACTGTTATTTAGAAAATTCAGATTGGTGAATGTTCGCTTCCTGCTTCTTTAGTATGCTTTTTCCAGTTTCCAGTTGTGCCAGTATCTTCCTTGAGGTCATTTGCCACTTTATCCTCTGTCACCAGTTCTCTTGCATAACTTGCATAAGACATTTATCTTTGAGTTGCAAAAGCCTAAATAAAAGCTTCATTTTTGACCTTTTAATTTATAAAACTCCACTAAAAAGAAAAAAATCCATTTAATTTTTAGGCAAGTCCACAAAATATTTTCTTAAATATCAAACACTTTTATGGGAATAAAGATCCTTCAAAGTCTTTAACTCCTCTATTAGAGTTTTATTTTGATTTTCCAGGACTGCAACTCGGTTTTCCAGGCATTTCACGTATTCTTTCTTCTTCCTGCGACATTCGCGAGCAGCTTCTCTAAAATAAGCATAAAAACCACGTCAGAAAACACTCACCTTCTCTAAAGCGGTAAATGCCCTGTAGCAATTTCTCTGCTCATCTTTTCCTCATTTAAAAAGTTAAGTTCTCACCGATATACAATGAAATGTAGATCTCAAGTGTAGAATTCAGCTAGTTTTGGCAAATGCACATACGTACACCTGTATAGCCCACACACTTACCAAGGCCAGAACATTTTTATTGTTCCAGAAAGTTCTCTCCTGCCCGTTTCTGGTCAGTTCTCTCCTCTAGCAACTGCTGTTCTGATTTTATCACCATCAGTGAAGATGTTCCTGATCTAAAACTTCATATAACAGTTATACAATAGGTGTACACTGTGCGTGGTCTCCTTTAATTCAGTATGTTTCTTTTTTCTCTGTTAATCCTCACCTGAGGATATTTTTTTCCGTTGCTTTTCAGAGAGTGGAAGGGAGGGAGAGGGGGAGAGAGAAACATGTGGGAGACACATTGACTGGTTGCCTCCTGCATGCACCTCAACTGGGGAGTGGGGAATGAATCCAAGTATTTACAAGAATCAAACCTGTGACCTCTGGTTCACGGGCCGAAGCTCTAACCACTGAGTTGTTAATCCTCACCTGAGGATATTTTTGCCATTGATTTGTAGAGTGAGGAGGGGAGGGAGGGTGGAGAGAAACACTGACGTAAGAGAGACATCCATCAGTTGCCCCAACCAGGGCCAAGGAAGGCCGGGGATCAAACCCACAACCCAGATACCGGGGTGGACAATCCAACCACTGAGCAACAGTGGCTAGGGCTTATTCAGTTTCTTTTTAAGGCTCATTCATGTTGCTGTATGCTGGTTTGTTCCTTTATATTTGAGGGCATATTCCATTGTATGAATATCACTACAATGTGTTGATCCATTGTGTTGGCCTGCTTCTAGTTATAGTTGCTGTGCATGTTCTTGTGCTAGTCTCTTTGTAAGTATGTCCTATTTCTCTTGGATTAATACCAAGGAGTGAAATTTAGGGGTCCTCTGCTTAATTTTTGACCCACAGATTCTTTACATTAATTTTCTTATTTTATTTTTCAAATTAATTTTCATTTGTTGAGTAAAAATAATTTTTCAATACATTTTACTATAGTAAATATAATGATTGATACTCAGTTTTGTACATGTCCTCTTAGAATATTTCTATCAAGTCACATATAAGTTTTATATATATAGATAGAAGTAAAAAGTATTACTTGAGTATACTATGTACTGTAGATATTATCTGCCACTTGATTTTTTAAAAATGTATTTTTGTTGATTTCAGAGAGAGGAAGGGAGATAGAAACATCAATGATGAAAGAGAATCATTGATTGGCTGCCTCTTGCATGCCCTACACCAGGGACTGATACCGCAAACCAGGCATATACCCTTGACAGGAATTGAACCCAGGACTCTTCAGTCCACAAGCCGACGCTGTATCCATTAAGCCAAACCAGCTAGGGTTCTGCCAATTCATTTTATGCCCAAACTGTTTTAATGATGTTTCTATGTTGGTACATAGATTTTTGCCATGTTGTTTTTGTTAATTTCCATTTTCCTCATTACTAATGAGATCGAGCATTTTTCAAAACTTTTATTGGTCTTTTGGATCTGCTCTTATGTAAATTGCCTATTTATATATACCTTTGTCCCTTCATACCTTTTGGTCACTTTACAATGAGAAGTTATTAGAAAGACAAACAAACTAGGAACTTTCTGTTCATTATACATATTAATCCTTTAAATGTTTTTACATTATTTTGTAATCTACCATTTGACATCTCATATTTTTATATCTCCTGTCATAAATGCTCTTTAGTCTCTCTTTTCCTTGGCTTAAATTAAAATGCATGTACTACATATTTCTAAATTTCATCTTAGAAATTTTATTGCTTAATTTTCATAAGTCTTTAATTCATCTAGAATTATTTTTGTTCATGGTATAAAAAATAGGAATCCAATTTAATTTTCTTTCAAATGTAGAGTTGATTGAGTATCTTTTATTAAATAAGCCATCCTTCACAAGTGTACTTAACTAGCACAGGCGATTTCTGGCCTCTCTTTGCCATTTGCTAATGTTATTGTCTGCCCCCTTCACTGATACCAAGTTATGATTACAATGGCTTTTTAGAGTATGCTTCAATGCCTAGCAAGACAAAGTAACCTCTTTCTGTTCTTGACCATTCCTGAATACTTATTTCTTCCTTGTAAACATTTAGCTTATTTTGTCCAATTCTATAAAGATTTACAAAAATTCTAATTTAAACACATTCCATTTATACGTGAATTCTGAAAAAATATACTTATTATGGCTTAATCAAAGAATATGCCTTTCCTGTTAAATTTACTAAGTATTTTATGACTTTTGTCACTAATTTGAATGTAATATTACTTCCATTATTATTTTCAAGATGGCAAGTCATAGGAAATAAAACACCTTACTAAGTTGCCTTCTAAATTACTGTAGTTTAAAACATTTTTATGAAGTAGTACACACAGATGTGATGTAGATATGTTATGAAGCATAATAAATGAACGAATGTAAACCCAACACCCAGCTTACTGTGCAAAAATGTTATCTACCCTGTTGAAGGGCCCTCTGTGCTATCCCCGATCACATCCATACCCCTGCCTCTTGACCAGAAGCAATTGCTAACGTCAATCTTTGGTTTATTTTTATAGTTTTATTGCATATAGCAATGTTTAAAATAAAAGTAAATGTTTCTGGGGGTTAAATTACTAATCTATTTTCATGTCAAAATTCATTTTTAGGAGCATTTCTGTGTCAGTAATTAAACTAGGTATTAGGCAGAATCCCACTAATTCTTCTTGCTGTGGCAAGCAGCAGATTATTATTTTTATTTAACTATGTCAGCCCAACAAGAACAAAATAGACTGTTTGAAAAGCTTTGCTTAACAGTGCTATTCAAAGGGTATAATAACAATAAAAGAACTCTAGGTCAATATATTAAATAGAGAGATTGAGCAATGGGACTCACTGATCCATTGGAAATAAACTAGACATAATCAAACACTCAGTAAAATAAAGCTGATATAAACCTCTCTCCTTATTTCCTATAAACAATTCCAGTTAACACCTGGTTATATTTTGAGATTTGTAAAAACATTACCATTCTGACAGTATAATTTCACTACCCACCTGTTTTTCATCAACCTTATTTCTCTTTTCAGCTGGGGGTCATCTGTCTTAGTTGTCGGAGATGTAAGACTCACGGGAGATGTCATCACCACAGTCTGTGGCAGCGAAGTTGCTGAAGGTGTGGTACGAATCTGATATGTCTGCATATCTCCTGATGCAGCTGGGTGGTCAAAAGAATGAGTTAATTCATAAGTGTCTTTAAAAGAACTTTGGGATACATTCCATAGGTACTTAAACATACTTACTTTGTACAACCACCTGGTTGCTGGGCACAAGTATTTGCTGTCCATCAGAGGTCTGTGCATACTGGAGAATTGTTGTACCTTGTTGAGTACTGCCTGAATTTGTCATGGTTAGTGTCTGAAGTCCCTGTACTCCATCTGTGCCTGGACTGGCCAGCTGTAAGGCTCCATTAGGGGCAATAGCAACTTTAACCAAAGAGAGAACATAGCTATTATAAGACTATACAATACACTAATTGCAAAGAATTCATGAAAAACAAACAAGCAAAAAAGTAAAACAGACTTGAAAGCAGTTCTACCAGACAACTGTTGACCACTTTGGGTGAACTATATGTACAGGAAATAAAATGGCATTTCTTTATAAAATTTTATAGTTTAGATGCACTAGTCTTAATCTCAATTTCTACAATAGAAATGGTCAAGGCACATTTTGGGCTCTATGGAACACTCCATGCTAACTGCTAATGTTGTCACAGCAGTTTAGAATATTGAGAAGGCACTGATGGCTCACTTTTGAAGGAAAAATAATTAGAAGGAAACATTAACACAGCTTGTAATTTTTTCCAAAAGAAGCATAAAAGAGATTGTAACAAAATATTTTTAATAGGTAAGTGTGCACATAGAAAACATCAAATAGGATAAAAGATTACATAATGAAAAAGTAAATCTTCAAACTGTTTCTTAGCTCCACTCTCTAGTGGTAACTGCCGTTAGACATTAAATGTTAAGTGATATTTAAAAAATATAATTTAGTCACTTCCTAGCAAAAATCACCAATGAATTTAAGTAATCAGAAAGCTACCATAAGATCACACTTCTAAGCTCCCCACAAGCATTTCTCACTGAATTATACTTAACTAGAAGCCCAGTGCACAAATTTGTGCACAGGTGGGGTCTGGCCAGCCCAGCCCAATCGGTCTGATCAGGCCAGGGGGAGGGGATGTGGGAGGTTGGCTGGTGGGCCCCGGCCCTGATCGGGGTGTGGGGGGCAGGTTGGGTGTGGGACCGGTGGGGGGGAGGGGGTCCAGGCAGTTGGCAGGCCAGCCATGCCCCCTGATCGAACTCTGGTCAAACTCCCAGTCAAGGGGACAATTTGGATATTACCCTTTTATTATATAGGATTATATAGGATGTTAATGCTTTCCCCTAAAACCTTAAACGAAATGCCCATGATGCATGACCAAATAGAAAACAACTCAGCATTTTGCAGTTCCCATATAATAAATCCCCTTCAGAATCTAATGCCTCAGCTCTATACCCACTTTTCAGATTATAATTATGTACCATTTTCCCCTTTTACGCTTTGCCTTCCATTAGGCCAAAATACATATGTCAGTGTGTGAATTCTAAATAAAAATACTTTTTGCAGGAGTTTCTAATTATTCCCCGCCCCCCCCGCCACTACCACACAACAAATATTCCCACATACTTTAATATATAACTTTAGAAGTAAAGACATTAAAATTGTTTATATGCAGGGAATTGTTTAAAATTTTATTAGCAATTACTTTCAATCTCCTTCCCTGCAACACATATTATATACTCCCCCACATATATTAATATAAATACATAAATAAAATAAAAAGTAAATGTCCCTTTATCTATCTCTATTTATTCCACTGGCCAACCCTTATTCCCACTACCACCATTATTTTTTGTGCACATCCTTCCTAATCTTTTTTTATGCTCACATGGACTGATATACAATTGACCCTTGAAAAACACAGTTTTAGAGTGTGGATCCACTTATATGCGGTTTTCACTAAATACATACAGTACTACAAATATATTTTCCTTATGCTTTTTTTTGTAGCTTACTTTATTGTAAGAATACAATATATAATATGCAAACATACAAATTATGGGTTAACTAACAATTTATGTTGCTAGTAAAGCTTCTGGTCAACAGTAGGCTATTTATTAGTAATTAAGTTTTTGGGGGAGTCAAAAGTTATATGAAGATGTTTGACTGCATGAGGATCAGCACCCCAAAATCCCTGTTGTTTAAGGGTCAACTGTATTTGTATGAAAATGTGAAATTATACTAACAAATGTATAGATATATACATCATTTGATGTGAAATATATGTGAAAATAAATATGCACCCCTATGTTCATAGCAGCACAA
>NW_006285917.1:3453711-3464523 GCF_000327345.1 Myotis davidii
GTGGGGATGGGAGGGTAATGGGGCGATAAGGACACATATGTAATACCTTAATCAATAAAGAAATTTAAAAAAAGAATTTTTATTTTTGCAACAGATTTTCGTGTTCTTGTTGAACACATGTAGTTACCTGGTGACCCCATCCTTCCCAATAGGACTTCACCCCACTGTTGTCTGTGTCTATGGGTTATGCATGTAAGCTCTTTGGTTGATCTCTTTCCTCCCCGCTGCCTTTCCTCTGAGAATCCTCAGTCTGTTGCATGCTGCAATGGCTCTGGACCTATTTTGAAATCCATTTTGAAATCTATTTTGTCAGATATGAGTACTGCTACCCCAGGTTGTTTTTTTTTAATTCCATTTGCATGGAAACTTTTTTTCCATCCCTTTACTTTCATCTTGTGTGAATCTTTTGTTCTGTAGTTGATCGCTTGTAGACAGCATATATATGGGTCGTGTTTTCCTCATCCATTCAGCTACCTTATGGTTTTTGATTGGAGCATTTAAGGCATTTACCTTTAAGGTTATTATTGATAGGTACTTATTTGTTGCCATTTTTGTTCTTGATGCCTGTGTTCCTCCCTCTCTTTCTATTTCTTCTTACTAAAATACTTGTAGCATTTTTGCAGTGCTGGTTTGGTGGTAACAAACTCCATTAACCTTTTTCTGTCTGCAAAGCTACTAATTTCATATTAAATTTGAATGATAGTCTTGCTGGATAGAGTAGTCTTAGATTCAGTCTCTTATTTTTCATTACTTTGTATACTTCATGCCATTCCCTTCTTACTTGAAGTGTTTCTATTGAGAAATCAGATGACAGTCTAATGGGAACTCCCCTGTAGGTAACTTTGTCTCTCTCTTGCAACCTTTAAGATTCTTTAACATTTGCCATTTTAATTATGATGTGTCTTGGTGTGGGTCTTTTGGGGTTCATCTTTACTGGAACTCTCTGTGTTTCCCGGACTTGTGCAATTTACTTTTTCACCAGGTCAGGGAAGTTTTCTGTCATCATTTCTTCAAACAGGTTCTGTATTTGTTGCTCAGATTCTTCTTCTGGTGCCCCTATTATGCAAATGCTGTTATGTTTCATGTTGTCCCAAAGCTCCCTTAAACTCTCCTCCTGCTTTTTCATTTTTTTCCCAATTGCTGCTCTGAATAGATGACGTTTTTAAACTTACCTTCTACTTTGCTACTTTGGTCCTGAGCTTCTTATAGTCTACTTTTAAATCTTTCCAGGGTGTTACTTTAGCTATCTCATTCTTCATTTCCGATTTATTTTTATTTATTGTTTCAACCTCTTTTCATGTTGTAGTTCTCATTAAGTCCCTTATAATGCTCACTAGAGCCCGACCTGAGCCCTCTCGCAATCCGGGACTCCTCGGGTAGGGTTCTAGACCTGGCCAGTGATCAGGGCCTATCAGGGTTTTCCTTCCTCTGGCTGCTGGTAGCTGCCCCCCCGACCCCCCGCCTGCTTGCCATCTGTGCGGTGCTGTCTCCCCTCCCCGCACCACCAGTCACCGCCCTCTGTGGACAACAGGTGTGAGGTGTGATTGCTTGGCTGGCCTGGGTCTCCCCCTGTGGGGCAATCGCTGGCCGGCCGTGCACACCCGCCACAGCATTGCTGGCCAGTGGCCTGGGCCTCCCTCTGCAGGGCGATCGATCATGGAACCCCCTCATCGATTGCCCTGCAGGGGGTGGCCTTGGCCTCACTCTGCAGGGCTATCATGGGGCAATGGCTGGCTCTCTGACCAATTGCATCGCACCCACCTTGGCTTGCCTGGCACCAGTGTGTGTCATAGCGTGGTCATCTGGAAGGCTGTCCGGACGGTCATTCTGCTGTTCGGTTGATTTGCATATTACATTTTTATTATTTTAAATTTAGGTTATTTATAGTTCTCACTGAGTTGTTTGATCACCCGATGACCATTACTTTGAATTCTTTACCTGACAAACTGCTTGCTTCGATTTCATTTAGTTTCTTTTCTGGTGATTTCTCCTTTTCTTTCATGGGGGGGAGGGGGGTGTTTTTTATCTCCCTATTTTAGCGGCCTAGTAGTCCGGGGCAACAGGAAAGGCTGTTGGAGTCGCGGGAATGGGTCTGTGTGTCCAGAGGTTATTGGTCATGCGGGGTCACAGTAGTGGGTCTGATTTTCTGGAGACACCAGGTTAGGTGTGCTCAGTCACTGTGGCAGGTCCAGCAATCCCAAGGTGTCAGGTCACTTCTACCAGGCAGGCAGCGGGGCCTTTTGTCCAGCACAGGGGGTCATGGTGGCATGTCTGTGTCTGGTGGTGTTGGGTCATGCTGGCAGTGCTGGGTGCACCACTTTAAGGTGGTGGGGCCAGCTGTCCAGGAATACCGGGTTGGGCGTGTTGGGTTTGGCGGCAGGTCCTGTGTCCATGTGAGCCACTTGTCAAGGTGGTGGGGCAGGTGGATGCTGCTCCACTAATGCAGGGAGCAGATTGGGTGCCCTTCATCTGGTGTGGGGGTGAGCTAGGCAGGTCCCCCACACATTCTCCCTTGCACTCAGCCACTCACTCTGGTCCTGCCCATTGCCATATGGGGGCTCTTTTTTTTTTAATAGGTTTTTATTGATTTTTGAGAGAGGAGAGGAGAGGGAGAGAAACATATTTATGATAGAGAAACATAAATCAGCTGCCTTCTGCAAGCCCCCTACTGGGGATCCAGTCTACAACTCAGGCATGTGCCCTGACTGGGAATAGAACTGGCAACCTTTTGGTGTATGGGACTTCTCCCAACAAACTGAGCTACACTGGCCAGGGCTCACCAGTCACATTTCAACTACTCAATAGTCAAACACGGCTTACTGGTGACTATACTGGACAATGCAGATATAGAGCACTTCCATCATTAAGAAAGTCCTATTGGATCATGCTACCGGAAATAATAGTTTACTGTATGTATAGCACAAACCATGTTACAGGAGTTGGTACTATCTATGGTTTTAGGCATCCACTGGGGGTCTTGGAACATATCTCTTGCAGACAAGGGGGAGGAGGTACAAATGTATCATAATTTTTAACTTGCAAATACGTTATCTTTAAAATTTTGGGGGGATGGAATGCAGGGAACAAATTGATAATGGCCAGAGAGGAAGGTGTTTTGGGGACTGGGTGAAAAGGTAAAGGGATTAAAAAGTAAAAATTGGGCTCAGCTGGCGTGGCTCAGTGGTTAAGTGTCGACCTATGAACCAGGAGGTCACAGTTCAATTCCTGATCAGGGCACATGCCCGGTTGGGGCTCAGTCCTGACTGGGGGCATGCAGGAGGCAGCCGATTAATGATTCTCCCTCATCCTTGATGTTTCTATCTCTCTCTCCCTCTCCCTTCCTTTCCCTCTCTTCCTCTCTAAAATCAATTAAAATATATTCAAAAACAAAAGAAGTACAAACTGGTAGTTACAAAATAGTCATGGGGATGTAAAGTTCAGCACTGGGAAAATAGTCAATATTATAATAACTACGCATTGTGTCAGGTGGGTATAATACTTGAATTACCAGGGAGAACACTTTGTAAATTATATAATTATCTAACCACTATGCTATATCCCTAAAATTAATATAAAATGATACTGAATGTCAATGGTAGTTGAAAAATAAAATTAAGCCCTAACTGGTTTGGCTCAGTGGATAGAGCATCAGCCTGTGGACTCAAGGGTCCCAGATTCGATTCCAGTCAAGGGCATGTACCTTGGTTGCAGGCACATCCCCAGTGGGAAGTGTGCAGGAGGCAGCTGATCGATGTTTCTCTCTCATCGATGTTTCTAACTCTCTATCCCTCTCCCTTCCTCTCTATAAAAAATCAATAAAATATATTTTTTAAAAAAGAAAAATAAAATTAAAAAATATTTTTTTGGGAGTAGTAGTCGTGCATGTATATGGTAAAAAAAAAAAATTTCAGTTTTGTTCAAAATGCAAGTGAACCTCCCAACTACCTCTGATGTCTGCTCCCAAGTTTCCTTCCTTGCAATCATTATTCCCAGTTTCTTACATTTCCTCAAGGAAGTATTCTATTTTTATTCTTTAAATCACTTATAACAAATTTTACTGAACACCTACTATGTGCCAGGCCCTATATGCTAAGGATACAAATGTGAATAAGACAAAGTTATTTCCCACAAGGAACTTAACATAGATTATCTCATAAATTAGCGAACAGATAATCACATAACTGAACGATGTAATTCTTTATTTTGAACTATGTACTTTTTAATAATTATATATAAACTAGAGGCTCAGTGCACGAATTCGTGCACCAGTGGGGTCCCTCACCCTGGCCTGCAGGATTGGGCCAAAACCAGTTCTCTGACATCCCCTAAGGGGTCCTGGATTGCGAGAGGGTGCAGGCCAGGCCAAGGGACCCCACTGGTGCATGATTGGGGCCAGGGAGGGAATGCAGGAGGGCTCTAGGGCAGGTCTGGCCCGTCTTGCTCAGTCTCGATCGGCCAGACCCTAGCAGCAAACTAACCTATCAGTTGGAGTGTCTGCCCCCAGTGGTCAGTGCACATAATATCGACTGGTCGACCAGTTGACTGTCTGCCCTCTGGTGGTCAGGGCACATCATAGTGAGCAATTGAGCGGCCTTAGCATATCATTAGCATATTACACTTTGATTGGTTGAACAGCTGACCAGATGACCAGACACTTAGCATATTAGGCTTTTATTATATAGAATGGTATAAAAATATTAGAAAATAAAGAAAACTAAAAGGAGCAGTGGCATATTTTAAAAAAGAGGAGTCTCTTTGTCCAGCTGGTGTGGCTCATAGGCTGACCATCAACCTATGAACCAAGTGGTCACAGTTTGATTCCTAGTCAGGGCACATGCCCAGGTTGCAGGCTCGCTCCCCTGTGCGGCATGCAGGAAGGCAGCCAATCAATGATTCTCTCTCATCATTGATATTTCTATCTCTCTCTCCCCCTCTCCCTTCCTCTCTGAAATCAGTAAAAATGAATAAATAAAATAAGAGGAGTCTCTCTGAGGAGGTGACACCTAAGCAGAGCAGAAGTGAAAATATAAGCCAAGTGAGGATCTTGTAGAAGAACGTGCCAGGCAGTGGGATGACAATGACAAAAATCCTGAGAAACAAGTTTCTTGTATTGAAGGAATAGCAAGAAAGTCTGTGTGGCCAGAGTGCCACCAAGTGGCAGGAGATGAGATCAGAGTGGCAGGAAAGGCCAGATCCTGAAAGCAATGCCTTGTAGGATTTGTTCTAAAGTGTGATGGAACATCACTGGAAGACTGTGAGCAAGAATGATGTGATCTAATTGACATTTTAAATAGATCACTTTGACTGCAGTATGGAAAACTATTAGAGTAATTATGGAAGCAAGAAAACCAACTGGATGTCTACTGTAGTAATTCAGACATGTGTGCACCAAGGTGGTGGTAGTGATTGGAGATGGTTAGATGGAATATATATTTTGTGGCAAGAACCAGTTAGACTTGAAGAACAGTGGTTAGGAGTAAAGGAGAGACTATTTAAAATGGATGGTCCAGCCCGGCGTGGCTCAGTGGTTGAGGATCAACTTATAATCCAGGAAGTCATGGTTCGATTCCCGGTCAGGGCACATGCCCAGGTTGTGGGCTAGATCCCCAGCAGGGGGCATGCAGGAGACAGCTGATCCATGATTCTCTCTCATCATTAATGTTTTTATCTCTCTCTCCCTCTCCCTGCCTCTCTGAAATCAGTAAAACTATATTTAAAATAAAAAATAAAATGAATGGCCCAAGTGAATTTCTTGAGGCGATGGACTATATCTTTTATTTTTTTTAATCTTCACCTGAGGATAAGTTTTATTAATTTTAGAGAGGAAGGGGGAGGGGGGGAGAGAAAAAGAGAGAGAGGGAGGGAAGGAAGGAGGGAGAGGGGGAGGGAGAGAGAGGAAGCAGGGGAAGTTCTTATCTTCCAACCAGGAATCTAATTATGTTCCCTGACTAGGAACTGAATCCACAACCTTTTCATGTATAGGACAATACTCCAACCAACCGAGACATCTGGCCAGGGCTGATGGACTATATCTTAATAGCGGTGGTGGTTAGATAATTCCATGCATTTGTCAAACATACTTTTATCCCAAACTAAGTGTATCATTTATAAGCTGTATGGCTACTTTAGGGACATTATTTAACTCTATAAGCTTCAGTTACCTCATAAATTGATAACTACCTACCTCATAAATTTTAAGGAGCTAATGCTGAAAAGTAGTTTGCATTATTTCTGGCTCAATAGTCATCACTATTGAAGTATGACAGTCTTTCTACACACCTTCTTTACATGGAAAGGTTAGTTTTTATGTGTCTATCAGGTAGAAATTTTTCCTATACATACTGTACTGTCCGGTGCTAGTCTGATAGATGGAAGTTGGAACAGACATAGGAGTGACAGCAGAAACTCCAGGATTTTCTCCGTCTCCTTTTCTGCCCCGTGTATCTTCAGAAGATAGATCTTTCAAAATTTTTCTGTGAAAAATAGAACTCTATTAACGTTGGTAATGTGGGATTACTTTATAAAAAGAAATTGCTAAATAAACCTTTTTCAATCTCTGGTTAAAAGTACAGTAATCTACCAGACACCTAAAATGTGTCAAGGAATTCTTTTGTCTAACAAATACTTTTTTTGATGTATTGCAGGCTAGTTATACTTTAGTTTATGACTATCTGAAAAAAGATACTGAACAAATACTCATACAGAGTGCCTTTCCATGTACTAGGCCCTTGTAGAGGTATAAAATGTCACTATCCCCTACAGGATGGCTCCATTGTGAGGGACTTTATTAACTAACATTTTCTAAATAGTGTCAGTGACCTTCTTTTAAAAAGATCAAATCTAATTTCTCAACCTTCCACTCTATAGTGGAAGAGAAGCCGACAGTTCTCAGAAAGAATAAGATTAGAAATACTATAAAAATGCAGAGTATCAGTGATTTTTAAAAATGTTTATTTTAACAAGAAGAGGTAAATAAGATACCAGAGGTATCCCTCAGACTTGATAAAATGGAAATCATGACAGAAATAAGAAGATGAAAAGAGATTACTTATTGAAAAGAAAGGTTTCCCAAAATACAATTGGGGGAAGAGAAATAAGCAGTTTATTTACAGGGTGGGGGGAGAAGGAGAGGTTTTACTCAAGAATTCCATGTTCACTATAGAAAAACCAGAAAATGGAGATGTACTTGTGTGAAAACAATAACAAAAAAAGAACCACAAAGGGAAAACACCCTTGGCATTAAAAGGGATTTTTCATGTTACCTATGCCAACCTTCCAGTCCATGTAGGAATTCCTTCTCTACATTCCTAACAGCCTCTATTTCCAGGAATAAGGCATCCATAATTTCCAAAAAGCAAACCATTCAATTATTGCACAGTTAGAGCCCTTGTTAGACCCCAAACTGGTTCCAACCAGTGAAGCTAGAGAAATTTAAGTTTCAAACCTAATTCTATATCCATGCCCTCCTTTGCAATATTTGACAACTGCTACAGATCTTGTTTTTTCAAGGCCAAATAATTTTAATTCCTTCAGCTGCTCCTATATAACATGTTGAAAATCATTTTCCAGCTTAGTCTCCTTACTTTGAACAGTCTTCCCACCAAGAGCTAATACAATCGTAGTCTGTATTTCCAGAAGTTTCATATAGGACACAGGAGGTGGCAGTCCCTGTGTTGAGCATTTGTAGAAGTCACAATAGTTCCTAAACCTGTTTACGTATCAGAATCATCTGGAGTTTTTATTGAATCCAGATTCCCATCTGGTATCCCTAATGATAGAGTGGACAGGATAGAGCTCCAGAATCCATTTAATGAGCTGCCTACATGGTTTCATGCAGCCAGCCTATCATGAGACTGTGGAATACTGTACCCATTTCTTTTTCATTTTAAGTTATGAAACATTTTGAGCACAAAGAAAAATAAATAAAACCACCTAGGTACCATATACCAAGAACCAATAGATGCTAATATTTTGCTGTATTTGTTTCAGAAATCTTATTTAATAAGAATTAAGTTACAGCCGAAACCGGTTTGGCTCAGTGGATAGAGTGTCGGCCTGCGGACTGAAAGGTCCCAGGTTCGATTCCGGTCAAGGGCATGTACCTTGGTTGCAGGCACATTCCCAGTGGGGAGTGTGCAGGAGGCAGCTGGTTGATGTTTCTCTCTCACTGATGTTTCTAACTCTCTATCTCTCTCCTTTCCTCTCTGTAAAAACTCAATAAAATATATATTTAAAAAAAAAGAAAAAAAAGAATTAAGTTACAGATACATCAATGTCACCCATCCCTTTCCTTTTTTTCCCCATCAAAGAACATCATAAAATTGTGTATCATTCCCATATATTACTTTATTTTTACTACATAGCATTTAGAGATATTGTTATTGTTTTGTATTCTTCCTCACCTTTTAAAAAATATCTTTATTGTCAACAGTATCACAGATTGCCCCCCCCTTCTGCCCCCCATTGCCCTCCTCCCACCTTGTATCCCTGGAATAAATCCCACTTGGTCATAGTGTATGAACTTTTAAATATATTGCTAGATCTGATCTGCTAATATTTGGTTGATGATTTTAACATCTACGTTCATCAGGGATATTGGTCTGTAATTCTCTTTTTGTGTAGTGTCTTTATCTGGTTTTGGAATTAGGAGAATGCTGGCCTCTCCAAAAGTGTTTGGAAGTGTTCCTTCCCTTGGATTTTTTGGAATAGTTCGAGGAGGATAGTTAATAGTTCTTTGAATGTTTGATAAAACTCCTGTGAAGTCATTCAGGCCAGAACTTTTGTTTGCTGGGAGTTTTGTTTCTTGATGAGTCTGGCTAAAGGTTCATCAATCTTGTTTATCTTTTCAAAAAACCAGTTCTTAGTTTCATTGATCTTTTGTATTGTATTTTAAGTCTGTCATTTATATCCACTCTGATCTTTACTATTTCCTTCCTTCTACTTACTCTGGGCTTTTTTTGTTGTTCTCTTTCTGAGTCTTTAAATTGTATGGTTAGATAGTTTTTTAGAAGTTTTTCTTGTTTTTGTTTTGTTTTTTTACATAGACCTGTGGTGCTTTGAAGTTCCCTCTCAGGACTGCTTTTGCTGTGTCCCATAGATTTTGGCTTGTTGTGTGTTCATTTGTTTCCAGGAAGTTTTTTATCTCTTTATTGATCTCATTGGTAAGTCATTCATTGTTTAATAACATGCTATTTAGCCTCCATGTTTTTGAATTTTTTGAGTGTTTTTATTGTAGATGATTTCTAATTTCATGCCAAGATGCTTGCTAGGATTTCAATCTTCTTGAACTTGTAGATTTGTTTTGTGTTCTAACATGTGGTCTATCTTTGAGAATGACCCATGTGCACTTGAGAAGAATGTATATTCTGCAGCTTTGAGGGGAAATGTTCTATAAATGTCAATTAAATCCATCTGATCCAGTGTGTCATTAAGGGTTTCAATTTCCTTGTTGATTTTTTGTCTGGAAGATCTATCCAGTGATACGGTGTTAAAGTCCCTTACTATGATTAAATTGCAGTTGATATCTCCCCTTAAGTTTTCCAGAAGTGTTTTTGATATATTTGGGTGCTCCTATATTGGGTGTCTATCTGTATAACAAGGTTATAGCCTCTTGTATAAGTGGCCTTCCTTGTCTCTTATTATACCCTTCATTTTGAAGTCTATTTTGTCAGGTATCAGTATTGCTACCCTGGGTTTTCTGTGTGTGTGTTTTTCATTTCTATTTACATGAAAAAAATTTTTCCCCACCTCTTCCCTTTTATCCTGTGAGTCTTGTTCTGAGGTTGGTCTCTTGCAGACAGCATATATGTGGGTCATGTTTTCTTATGCATTCAGCTACCCATGTCTTTTGATTGAAGCATTTAAGCCATTTACATTTAAGGTTATTATTGACTGATATTTGTTTGTTGCTGTTTTTATTCTTTGTGCCTGTGTTCCTTTCTATTTCTTCTTCTTATATAACAATCCCTTTAGCATTTATTGCAGTGCAGTTTGGTGGTAATAAACTCCTTCAGCCTCCCCCCCCCCCAAAACAAAATTTTTTTTTCCCTGTATTTTTTTTTTTTCAACAATATATTTTATTGATTTTTTACAGAGAGGAAGGGAGGGAGAGAGAGAGAGAGAGAGAGAGAGAGAGAGAGAGAGAGTCAGAAACATCGATGAGAGAGAGACATCGATTAGCTGCCTCCTGCACATCCCCTACTGGGGATGTGCCCGCAACCCAGGTACATGCCCTTGACCGGAATCGAACCTGGGACCTTTTAGTCCGCAGGCCGACGCTCTATCCACTGAGCCAAACCGGTTTCGGCTCACCTTCTATTTTGAACGATAGCTCTGCAGGATGGTCTTGGATTCAGTTCCTTGCTCTTCAATTACTTTGTATACTTCATGCTACTCTCTTCTAGCCTGCAGTGTTTCTATTGAGAAAGCTGCTGACAATCAAATAGGAATTCCCTTTCAGGTAACTGTCTATCTCTCTCTAACAGCCATTAAGATTCTGTCTTTAATGTTTGCCATTCTATTTTTTCTTTTTAAAAATTGGTTTCAGCCCTAACTGGTTTGGTTCAGTGGATAGAGCATCAGACTGCGGACTGAAGAGTCCCAGGTTCGATTCCGGTCAAGGGCATGTACCTTGGTTGCAGGCACATCCCCAGTAGGGGGTGTGCAGGAGGCAGCTGATGTTTCTCTCTCATCGATGTTTCTAACTCTTTATCCTTCTCCCTTCCTCTCTATAAAAAAATCAATAAAATATATTAAAAAAAGAAAAAGAAATGTTGAAACGGACATAAAACTGGCTCCCCCCCCCCCCCCCCT
>NW_006285917.1:3464630-3480397 GCF_000327345.1 Myotis davidii
GACTTCAGAAAGAGGAAGGGAGAGAAAAATAGAAACATCAGTGATGAGAATCATTGATTGGCTGCCTCCTGGGCATTCCCCACTGGGGATTGAGCCCACAACCTGGGCATGTGCCTTGTCCTGGAATCGAACCCTGATCACCATTAACCACCATTAACCAATGAATGAGCTACACCAGTTGGGCTTTAATGTTTGCCATTTTAATTATGATGTGTGTTGGTGTGGGTCTTTTTGGGTTCATCTTGTTTGGGACTCATTTCCTGGACTTCTATTACTTTCCTTCACCAAGTTAAGGAAGTTTTTTGTCATTATTTCTTCAAACAGGTTCTCTATTCTTTGCTCAGATTCTTCTTCTGGCACTCCTATGATGTGGATGTTGTTAGGTTTCACATTAATTATTTTTCCAATTGCCGCTCTGAATGTTTTTTTTTCCTACCTGACAAGGCAGAAAAAATTTGCTTATTCGGACCTCAGCTTCTTCTAGTCTACTGCTAATTCCTTCCATGGTATTCTTTATATCAACTATGTAATTATTCATTTATGCTTGTTCTCACTAAGTTGTTTGAGCACTCTTATAACCTTTCCTTTGAATTCTTTACTTGACAAATTGTTTGCCTTCATTTAGTTCCTTTTCTGGCAATTCCTTCCTTTCTTTCATTTGGGGGTTGTTGCTTTATCTCCCCATTTTAGTAGTCTGGTAGTCCAGGAAGGGGGGCACTCCACTGATCAAGGGGGTCAGGCAAGTCAGGCAATCTGCTATCCAAGAAGGCTCCACAGGTCAAGGGGGCAGGGCAGCCTGGCTCTCAGCTTGATGAGGGAGTGGGTCAGAAACTCTGATGATGGAGGAGGTGGGGCAGGCACTCTGCTGGTCGAAGGGGCAGGCCCGGAGAACTGGGCTCTGTGTTGGCCTAGGAACAGGGCAGGCTTCTCCGGGGGCCATACCAATCAGGATACTGGTTTGCTACAACCCTCCCCTGGGTTTGGGGGCAGTGGGTCCCAGCAGTGGGGCTTTGGGTGCCTGTATGTGACGTAGGAGTGCTAGGACATGGCTGCTTCCCTGCCAAGCCTCCACAAAGGTTTGCTCTCCAATCTCAAGCAGAGAGCAGCTCCGCAGTTCCTCCATCAGGAGCGCCCAAACTGCCAGCCTGCAGTTCCCACACTGACCAGCAGATGCCCACCCACAGACTCACTCACACTTGCCTGCAGCCATGCTGGTTTTGTTGGTCTGTTCTTGATAAGACTGTGAAAGGTTGTTCTTTACCTTTTAAGTAATCTGCCTAGTAAACAAAGGATTCTGAGTTTAACAAAATGCCTTTAGCAGGTCTTTGATTACTTTTTAAAAAATGGAGGGTTCTCTATTAAAAGAGTTAAGGTTTTTAAAAATAACTATGTTATTGCCCTAGCTCAGTGGTCAGCAAACTGCAGCTTGTGAGCCACATGCAGCTCTTTGGCCCCTTGAGTGTGGCTCTTCCACAAAATACCGCGTGCGGGCGCGCACGTACAGTGCGACTGAAACTTCGTGGCCCATGTGCAGAAGCTGGATTTTGGCCTGGGTGAGTCTATTTTGAAGAAGTGGCATTAGAAGAAGTGGGGGTACGTTCACTGAGGTCGACCCCTCATATTGAGGACGTTTTTAGCAAAGGCCAGCTTAGGAGTACCCTAATTAATAACAATGTACCTACCTATATAGTTTAAGTTTAAAAAATTTGGTTCTCAAAAGAAATTTCAATCGTTGTACTGTTGATATTTGGCTCTTTTGACTAATGAGTTTGCCGACCACTGGCCTAGGATATTGGTCCCAGGTCTGGAAATGGGCAGAAACCCAATACATCCCAATAGATCAAAAGCTCCTACCAGTGTACACAGCTCTCCTCCAGGTAGAGCCTCTCATAAAGGAATGACATATGGTAAGAACTTCCTTTCCTATCTACAGCTGGGTTTTGAGAATACATTTCATCTCACCTCTGCCATGGCTCAAACCCCCACTGTGAGTAAGTGGCACATCTATTTGCAACAGAGCAGCACTGTGCCTGCCAGCCCTATGTCTCTAGAAATGTGGGTGCTACTCTGTAGAATATATAGATCCTCCAAATGCTCCCATTCCTGTACCTGTGGTGCCCCCTGAGGCCTGTAGAGAGGGAATGAGGGGGATTCCTTCTGACACCTGGTATACCGATGCCTTTAAACAGGAACAAACTGTAGTAGCCACAAGCTGAACTCAGAGCAGTCTGGCTGGTGATCACTCATAAGTAAGGGTATATGTGACTGAACTCAGTTCAGACTCCTCCATAAACTTTCAAGAGCTCTTTGCCACATCTACTGCGAGGGTGAAGACCATTCTGGGCAATCAGACTGTGGACACCACTCTGAAGGGATGCACAGTTATTGTGAAGGGCTCCAGAGACACCCTGCAGAGGGACTTCAACCACATCAATGTAGAGCTCAGTCTCCTTGGAAAGAAAAAGAGGCTCCGGGTTGACAAATGGTGGGAAAACAGAAAAGAACTGGCCACAATTCGCACTATCTGCCGTCATGTACAAAACATGATCAAGGGTGTTACACTGGGTTTCTGTTTAACGCTCACTTCCGATCAACGTCGTTATTCAGGAGAATGGTTCTCTTGTTGAAATTAGAAATTTTGGGGGCGAAAAATACATCCGCAGAGTTTGGATGAGGTTAGGCGTTGCTTGTTCAGTATCTCAAGCCCAGAAAAATGAGTTGATTCTTGAAGGAAATGACATTGAGCTTGTATCAAATTCAGCTGCTTTGTGCAAGCCACAATAGTTAAAAACAAGGATATCAGATAATTTTTTGGATAATATCTATGTTTCTGAAAAAGGAACAGTTCAGAGTTAAAAATAAGGATATCAGAAAATTTTGGGATGGTATCTATGTTTCTGAAAAAGGAACAGCTCAGCGGGCTGATGAATAAGATCTAAGTTGTCCAGCTATAGAAACACCAAGATGCCGAATGATTTGTCACACTTGTTTGTGAAACTATTAAGATGTATAATAAAAGCCTCATATTGAAAAAAAACCAACTTTCAAGATTCTGGTGGGCAGGTGGAAGATCTACTCATTATGCAGCCACTTAAGAAAAGCCCCTTAAGTAAGTTCCCTTGCTTATTAAACCTCCCACCTACTAATGTGGAGTGGTCTACCTCTTTCTTTGGTCTCTCTTTGCCCTCTGTATCCAGAGGCCAATTTGCAAACTAACAGACCATTCCTGTCTTATATGTTTTTGCCTCGTATATATATTTCCATTTTGTAACAAGGTTCTAAGTAAGCTTATTGCAGTTGACCTTTTTTTTTTTTATAAACCTCTGCTTCCTCCCTGCACATTAAATTTCCAATTTTCAGAACAGGCCAATCTCTTTTTTATCACACAACCTACCTTTGATTACACTTCCCTCAGCCTAAAAAGCTCGTTTCCCGCCATATATCTCACAAAATTTATCAGATTGGCGGTGATCTAAATGGCATCTTTTATGAAGTATTTCCCACTCATTCCACCAGGCAGGAATGACTACACCATACTTGTAGTTCTCTCATAACATCAAACATCTTATTGCAGCCTAGAGGGGGCTCAGTGGTTGAGTGTCGACCTATGTACCAGGAAGTCACCAGGTTTCGGGCTTGCTCCCCAGTAGGGGGCATCAGGAGGCAGCAATCGATGTTTATGTTTCTATCACTGATGTTTCGCTCTCTCTCTTCCCCTCTCTCTAAAAAAATTATATTAACAAAAATCTTACTGCATATGTTTGTTTCAAACACAGCGTTTCACCGTCTCCTATTCCTCCTACCCATCGTTCTGTCAGTTCTACCACAAACTGTCTCAAATACAGCCACTCCAAAACTATCCCACTTCCCATGTGAAATCACCCATATCATTCCAACAGCCTTCTGTCAGTTGGTTGTACTACTTCCAGTTTTCCATTCACTCAACAATTAATGATACTAATCTTGTATTGTCACTTTGGTAGGCCCTTGGATCAGAAAAAATAATACATGGGCCGTGCCTTAAATAAACTGGATTTCTTGCCAGGCCAGTCAGTGTAGCTCAGTGGTTGAGCACTGACAGTTGACTGATGAACCAGGAGGTCATAGTTCAATTCCTGGTCAGGGCACATACTCGGTTTGGGAGCTCGATCCCCAGAAGGGGCTTGATCCCCAGAAGGGGCTTGCAGAGGAGCCAAACAATGATTCTCTCTCATCATTGATGCTTCTATCTCTTCCCTCCTCTCTGAAATCAATAAAAAATAAACTGGATTTCCAACAGGATAAGTACTGTAACAGAGGCTCAGTAAAAGGATGCCACAGAAGAAAAACTTAACCTAAAGTCTCAGGGTAGGGGGAGAGTTGGAGAGAAGGTAATTAGATCAGAGAAGGCTCCCAGGAGGAAGTGGGGACTCAAGTATATGAAGGAGTTATGCAGAATGTTGAACAATGTGTTTCAGCAAAGGGACACATAGGAACAAAGGCCCAGAGTTAGGAATTTAAAATTTCTAAAATCTATAGTCCTCCTTTCATATTGCTATTAAAGTTAACTCTCTAAAGGTAAATGTAGAAATCTAATACTTTGTCAAAAGATAGGTCTAAATTCTTCTTTAGCACAGCAACTTGGGCCCTTTATAATCTGGCTCCAATCTGTTTTAATAATCCCCTTCTTATATACACACATGCTCCCTCTTTATATAGTTTGTTTTTACACAGCACCACTTGAAATCATTTGGTATTATAGCACACACAGGGTTTGATATGAAAGGACTCACCTATAAGATGGGCGTCTTGCTAGGATCCCGTGGGCTTTCTGTGAGGAGCCTATACTATCAGATGAGTCCTGAGATTCTTCACTTTCTGATAAAGATGATACCTAAAAAACAGAACTAGATTTACTATGATGAACAATGCAGGTGGAAAAGAATTTGATTTTTACTTTTAGAAACAATGATTTAGTCTCCTACTACCCAAATTTACTTGTCAATTAATCTAAGGCCTAAAAGAAAGAAACAAAAGGAAATGGAAAGGAGAAAGTTTATTTCAAGAAGCCAAACTAATTAAGGGAACATATAGTGCAACTACAGAACTAAGAACGTCTATCCCAAAATAAAGCAACGCTATTTTACTAGAGTTGTAATGACCAATCTCTTATCTCCACCCTATTTCTATACTGTTGCACATTACTCAGAGGTGTTTTTTCAAACATGCTATCTGACTTGGATTTTGGACATGTTAATTTTGAAATATTATTAAGTATCCAACTAATATCTCACTATTAGATAATGACATTGAGGAGATTGCTGAATGTGCAAACCTGTGAGTAAGGGAACAAGTCTGGAATACATGTAAATTTGGAAGTCACAGCTCTTTAGATAGTCCTTAAAGCCATTAAAACTGGATAAAAGCTCAATCATGGAAAAATATAGAGAAGAGGACCAAGAACAAAATCCAGGAATACTAATGGGAAGAAGGGAAGGAACCAGCAAATGAAACAGAACAAGCCATCAGTGAGGTAGGAGGAATACTCAGTGAGTGAGATGTCCTTGGAAAAGTGGAGAAAACGGTGTACTGAGGAGGAAACAATGATCAACCATGTCAAATGGTGCTAACAAGTGGAGTAAAACAAGGACTGAAAACAGACCATTAGATTTAGCAAGGTGGAGGTCAATGGCAAGGGCAGGTACAAACATGTGCTACTTTAAAAAATCTGTAATAACTTTACCTCACTTCACAGTTAAATGAGTTAGTAATACATGTAAAGCACTTAGTGCATGGTACACAGCAAGCACACATTAAATGTTAACTAGTATTAGTAACAAATCCTTTAAAACTGTGTCAACAAAATAATCACATGCAAGTTTTAACTTACAATAATATCTACAATTAAGAAAACAAGTTATTTTCAATATCTGACTTCACCTTCATTTAAAAAAATAAAATAATCCAAACAGGCTTCTAGAAAGGACATAACAAATTTACTATCTACAGAAAGTCTTCCCTAATTATTTAGACTTAGATCTTAACTTTCCAGAGAAACTTGTTTTACATTTTATAGTTATTAAATACAAGTTCTAGTGTACAACTACTTATTTATATCTTACATTAATTCTTATTTTTTTGATAGAAAGGAACTGGTCACAACTTATAATAATTAAGAACTAATAAGAGTAACAAATAACAAAGTAATGATTAGATTAAGAAAAATCTCACTTTTTTGTTTCCTTAAGCATCATGGATATACCATTTTTAATCTAAACCTTTAACTGTTTTCACTGTCCCTAAGTTTACTCCAAAGCCTCTCACTGACTCAAGTAAGAAAATAATTTCTAAGACTAAGATTAAGTATTTCTCTTTAATGACAGCACTAGGAAATAAGAGTAAAACCTTCATACAGAAACTCAAAAATCCAATCAGCAGCCACCTTTCATGTACAAAAAACACATAAAAATGCAGCTACTAGAGCTGACAACATTGCCAGACACCATATACTCAGAAGGGAAAATGAGCATTTCTTCTAGGACAGCTGCTTCTAAAAATGAGAGATGTCCAAAGGCATTATGGGATTCAAAGGAGCCATAAGATAAAATAGGGAGAAAGAATAGAAAGAATAGGAGCCCAGGATGGCTCTTTCCTTCCTACTGTTGTCAGGTGTTAATATGAAGGTAGATGTAAATAAGAACTTTCCTCTATTAAGAGAGAACTTTCTTTTATCTGACCTCCATAAAGCATAAGGTAGGTACTTTCTTACTTTATAAGTTGAGTGCTAACATTAACAGCCTTGCTTCAGAATTCTCATTTTTATGAAGGATAGAAACCACTACTGATAATTAAAAAAAAAAAAAAAAGGTGCTTTCCCTGAAGAAATTAATTTCCTTAAGTTCTAAGCAATAATTTCCCCCAAAATTATCTTCTATTTTCACCAGATAGTATATATATGAAACTATAAATTCTAAAACTTTTCTATTTGCTTCATTTGTTTGTCTAATTTCCTTGCCTTTATATCTTGGTTTATAATATAGTAACTACACAACTTCGATGTGTCTGAAGACTCAGGGTATGAAAGTCCCCTCTCTCAACCACTAAGTCTTTGAATTTCTGTACCGTTTGCACGTGTGGTGGGTGAATTACGGAAGACTGAGCTGTCTGGATGACCCCCTGAACCTGTACTTGCTCTCCAGGAAGAGGTACAATTGTCACTGGCGCAGATCCTCTTAGTGACATCTAAGAACAAATAAAAATTCAATTAACAAAATATATACTGTACCTATGCACATAAGATAGCTGAGTTCTTAACACTGGAAAACACATTTGAGAGCTTATTATATTTAACCACACCTATTAACCGAACATTAGGTATCTTCTATGGGCTGGAGACTGCACTAGGGGGTTAAGAGTACAAACTAATTACAACCATCAGAATAAGAGCTATCATATAAGAGGAAAAATGAAGAGTACTGTAGTGTGGGAGCAAAGAAGACATGGTACTTCATCTGGGTTTTGAAGGATAAACCATTCCCTGAAGATGTGTATGGTGGAGAGCATGGGAAGGTATTTTGGACAGAGGAATTGACTGTGCAAAAACACAGAGGCTTCTTTAGAATTTGTTATTCTTAAGAACGCTGTTTGAAAACCAACCAAGAGCCAAAAGGGAGAGAAATACTAACTTTGGGCAATGTCTTAAAAGAAAAATAAGATATTTCAAGTAAATAAATGAATCATGAGATCATAATTTATTTCTGGGGAAATTAAATGGGGTTTCATGGAAATACAATAAAATGCTAAGTCAAGAAAAGCCCACCCATGATCTCTCAAGGCTTTCTTGGACAGATTCCTCTTTCAAGAAGCTTTCTCAGATATTAACAAAGATCTCTCGCCTTCCTCTGGCCCATACCACTTATCTTGGACTTAAAAATCACAAAAAAAACCCAAGTTGCTTCTCAGGTCCTGAAAGTCACCTTCCCGACTGCTCCCATCTGTATCAGGTCCCAAACTATGCCTTATTCTCTTTCATTAAAGACCTTTCCCCTTCCCAGGATTGGATTAAATTCCAGTCTATCATTACCCCAAAATGCCCAAGTAATGAAATTCTGAATATAAAATTTTACCTAGCTACTGAGAAATGCAAGTTCTCAGCACAAAGGAATCTATCCTATCCCAACACACACAATAAGGACATGACTAAATTCTAGCACAATGTCTGTAAGCTCAAGGTCATGTCCCTAGGATGACCACCAGCCCCTTAAAATGCAGGCCCAAGAAAGTTCAATGCTGCAAAAGAATTTACTGTTTGTTTTAGCCAAAACCTGACTACAGGCCCTTGACCTGATTTTCCTTAGACCATTTACTTTAGAAAATTTGCAGTTATAAATCCTTTCTCTGATCCTTAACAGGAAATCTTTCTACAACCCAGATATGTCTTTCTCAAGGATTTCGGGACAATCCCTTGAAATGTAATCACCAGGAAGGATAGGGCTCTTGTCTCCCTGTCTCTGTGGGAGGGTAGGAGCCTAACTTTGATAAGCACCAATTAGTAAAACAGATGCCTTCATCACAAAGACCAACTTCCCTACCTAACACCTAGCACACTCCAGTGTTTAAAAAGGCTCCCACCTTTTGATTCAGCAAAGCTGAGCTTAATTTATGCTGGAGTCTTTCTTCCCTACTACACTAATCTGAATGAAATCCATCTTGCTGTCTTTAACAAGTGTCCAGCTTTGTTTCGCTTTGATAGTACTCCATAGGGGGCTACAGAACCCAAAGGGTAAAAATAAACAGAATTCACAAATCTTAAGGGTCCAAATCTAAAAACAAAATAAAACAACAAAGAAAAACAACAATTGAAAGAACAACAAACAAGAGTCCCCTTACCTTTCAGACTCCAACTGAAGCCACTCACTCAACTAATGGGGAAAACCTTAATGGGATTAATTTACATTTCTAATAGAATAAAAGCAATAATTTCTCCAGGTTTCTGGCAATCTTAGTGATTTTTGTGCAGACTATGCGTCTGGCAGGCAGAAAGGGGGGAAAAAGCACCAAATTTTGTTTTAGTTTGCAGTTATCCTTCCCCCTTACCACTGTTCTAACCTCAAAAATACAAAATGCTCATTACTCAGGCTCCCAAAGCCTGGTGTCTTCCTACCCTCACTCTCAAAGTTGATCATCTAAATCCTGAGATTTCTCTCAAAGGAGCACGAAACACAGATGACTGCCCCCACTCATCACTTTTCAGCACTAACCAAGCTTTCTGCAATGATGAAACTATGTCCGAACTATCCAATATGGTAGTCAATAGCCACATGTGAGTATCAAGCATTTTAAATGTAGCTAGTGTGACTGAGGGACTGATTTTCAATTTTATTTAATTAAAAATTTATTTTTTTAGAGGGAGGGAAGTTGGGAGGGAGAGAGAAGATGATAGATAGATAGATAGATAGATAGATAGATAGATAGATAATCAGTTGCCTCCCCTACATGCCCTGACAGGGAATGAACCTGCAACCTTTTGGTGTATGGGACGACACTCCAACCAACTGACCACATATCTAGGTTATAGGTTCAATCCCCAGTCAGGGGACATATGGGAGGTAACTAAGGAATGTTTCTCTTCCTCTCTCTCCCTAAAATCAATAAACATCCTTAGATGAGGACTAAAAAAAGAAAAAGATTCAAATGACCCTTGGACATCCAGGAATTACATATAATAAACCCTTAAAATGTACTATAGTAAAGAATTCACACTCGCCCTAGCTGGTTTTGCTCATTGGATAGGGTGTCAGCCTGCAGACTGAAGGATCCCAGGCTTGATTCCAGTCAAGGTCACATGCCCAGGTTGCGGGCTCAATCCCCAGTAGGGGGCGTGCAGGAGGTAGCTAATCAGTGATTCTCATCATTGATGTTATAATCTCTCCCCCTCCCTCTCTCTGAAATAAAATTCTAAAAAAATTCACACTCAACAGCATGCTTTTAGGAGAATCACAAAACCATATTATCTCCTATACAATTATTCACTTATTAGTAAACTCAACTGTACTTAAAAAGAAAGCCTTAGCCCTAACTGGTTTGGCTCAGTGGATAGAGCGTTGGCTTGCAGAGTGAAGGGTCCCAGGTTCGATTCCAGTCAAAGGCATGTACCTTGGTTGCGGGCACATCCCCAGGAGGTGTGCAGGAGGCAGCTGATCGATGTTTCTCTCTCATCGATGTTTCTAACTCTATCCCTCTCCCTTCCTCTCTGTAAAAAGTCAATAAAATATGTATTTTTAAAAAAGCCTTATTTTACTATAAAAACCAGTACCACTTGCCATAACTTCATGGTTAACTATAAAAATGAGAGGAAAATGTTTTTATTAAATATTATCTTTTTAATTTTAAAACCAATAATCTAAAAACTCTCACCCTGGTTTACACAAATCCCTGCATAGAATGACTGCTTCCTATCTCCTGCTTCATCTGAAACCATGTTCCCCTAGTTCTGCCCACAGTAGAGAGTGATAGTCCCTTCTACTTTTCATGCTCTTTCCCACCACAAGGTTTTGGCATAGATATTCCCTCACATGCCTAGAAAGGTCTTCCCTTACTTCCTGGAAAGTTAGCAACTACTTATCCTTCAGATCACAACTCAAGCATAACTTCCTTAGCAAGGCTGTCTTATTCCCAACAGGTCAAATTCCCTATTACAGTCTCTCATTCTATCCTATGTATGCTATGTACAATCCTTTGTAGCACTTCTCAGAGTTAGTTTCGCATCTTGGTGAATATCTGGCCTATGTCCTGTCCCCTCCACTAACAGCAAGTGCCATGAATGAGGAACTTGCCTCTTTTTGCTCCACACTGTATTCTCAGTCCGGTTGTTATCCCAACTGGCACATTAGATCCTAAATAAAGCATTAAATTAATGAAATATCTCCCAATTTTGGACATTATAATTTAGTGGAGTTATTCCTATCATTTATTCTGGGTATATCTTTGACTTTTCTAAATTGAATTCTGTATTTCCTCACTTCAGTACATTTGACCAATTTTCTTATTTCCAGCCAACCAACCAACAATAGGGGTAAGGCGCAGGAGATAATGTCAATCTTCCCAGATTCCTCAGGCCACCATGATCAGGGAGAAATGTTTTCTCTCTCTAAATTTTAGTAAGACCGTTCTCATTGTTGACAATCCATCTTGTTTCAGCCAATTTCCCAACTTTCAAATAAGAGATATAATGTCTTTGAATTCAACACAATAAAATAGAAATATTCATCCATCTATCATTATCTAAAGAGATCTGAAATACCACCAATGATGGGGAATGTATACCATGTTTTGAGAACTACTGCTCTAGAGTACTGGAGTGGGGATAGATTAGATAAGCAAATCTAGGCACTATTATATTCTGAATATGAGGACTAAGAGTCTGGATTAAACAGATAATAAAACTCAACAAATGTTACCTACAGGCCAGGTGCTATGACAGACCTTCAAGATAAAAAACAAACAAAAAACCCAGATAACAGCCATAGTTACTGCCTTCTATGCCAATCACAAAGATACTAATTAAAAAGTTTTAAATATACTGTTTCAGTACACACATCTTAACATATGGCATTTATTTGTTCTTAAAAACCTGTCTGAAAAGCAAAATTTCACACTAAACAAATTTCTATGCGAGAGTGTATGGGAGGGTGTGTGTGTGTGTGCAAAAAAGAAGGGGAATATGTATGGCAAAAGTAAAAGAATAAAATCATCTAGTTTGCTGTCATCTAGAAAAAAATGTTGGAAAGAAAGAAACGGAGAGGGTGGGACAAAAAGGAGATATATTGTTACATCCTTCTGGTTGAAAGACAATTCTCTAAGGATGTGTCTGTGAATATTCTGGGAAGAGGCAGTGAGCACTTTTGTTCTGGACTATCTTTTCAAGGATGTTGACATGGTGAACAGCTTTGGGTGACAAATTATATTTCCCTTCAAGGCAAAGGTCAGATTTGTTTGCTTTCCAGAATAATAAAGGTAAGTCTTCCTTGAGGATAAAGGTTGGACAGGTTTGCTAACAGCTCTCTTTGAAAGTTTGGTGTCTCCTAAGCTTGGAGTCCCACTCAGCAATGATACAAACCCACTCCAAGTACAGCATCTGAACCACTCGGCATTACCCCATGGAACTGGGAAGGAAAGGGGAACTGAGCAAACATGAAGCTCATGCTGTTTGCTGTGCAACAAGTTATAAAGTCAATTTTCTCTGAACCCGGATTCTCATGTCTTCTGCCAGCATCCATGAGAGGCAATCCAGCTTATTAGCTTGCAGGATCAAGTCTCAGACACTTCACATTTCTTGACACTTCTCTGTCCTGTGCTTCTCTTATATTCTAAAGACTATTCTAAATTTCCAGGCCAAAATCTGAGCTAGAGCAAAAACAAGTAAAGTAAACAGAATCACCTATCAAGGCAGACCTGAATTGTTCTCAAAAGAGAGAGGGACCTAAAGACCAGGGTTTTCTCTAGGTCAGCAGTTCTCAACCTGTGGGTCGCGACCCCTTTGGCGGTCGAAGGACCCTTTCACAGGGGTCACCTAAGACCATCCTGCATATCAGATATTTACATTACGATTCATAACAGTAGCAACATTACAGTTATGAAGTAGCAACGAAAATAATTTTATGGTTGGGTCACAACATGAGGAACTGTATTTACAGAAGGTTGAGAACCACTGCTCCAGTTAGATAGGAGATCCCTATTAAACTGGAACTTCCAAAGGGCCACACACTCAGAGTAAGGTAACAGAAGGAAAGTTGTGTGGGTGTGGGGGAGGAAGGACTGAGAAGATTTAACTAGCTCTCCAGCAGATTTACAGCCCAAGTTAACATCACTCTGGACGAAAAAGACAAAAGCCTCAAACCCTAAAATAGTTCCTCAGGTATGAGGAACAGTAATTCTTCTGGGAGAAAGGCACTCTCGGCCTTGGCCACAAAGAACTCCCTTTCAATATTTCAAGATTAATGGATAGTAAAGAATAAAAAATAACCAGTCACAGAAGGCACCTGAGCATGAAGCAAAAATAGATAGCAGAATCAGACCCTAGTGATTTTAGATATTGACATCATCAAACAGATTAAAGAACTAGAGGCTCAGTGCATGAATTTCATGCGGGGAGGGGGGTTGGGGGGGCCCTTCAGCCCGGCCTGCATTCTCTCGCAATCCAGGACCCCTTGGGGGATGTCGAGTCTAAACTGGCAGTCAGACATCCCTCTCACAATTCAGGACACTGCATGCACCAGTGACCATACTTTTCATACAGGTGAAAGGCATCTTGCTGTTATATGGGCAGCTACATTTTTTTGCCCTGATTATAAAAAGTAGTACATAACATAACCTTTCTAAGGCAGTAGTACTATTTTCCCCATCTTTTTTATTTATTTATTTATTTTAATTTCTTTATTGGTTAAGGTAATACAAATGTGTCCTCATTTCCCATTAACCCCCAAACTCCCCCCGCCCCCAACTCATGCTGCCTTGCCAGGTTTTAATTTTTAAATCTAAAAGACTGTCCCCAATATATAGGGTAGGATCCCTAGGACTGGCCGGTGATCAGGGCCCTCTGTGGGGCGACCGGGGGGGCAGGGCGATCAGGGGGGCTCCCACTGGCACCCACCTTGGCTGATGGCCTGGCGCCGCCCGCTGGCCCCACCCTTCTCCGCTGCTGCCACCAGTCGCCTCCCTCCCTCTCATGGGGCAGATGCTCAATGGAGGAGCTGCCCCTAACCAGAGGCAGCTCCTGCATTGAGCGTCTGCCCCTTGTGGTCAGTGCGCATCATAGCAACCGGTCGTTCTGCTCTTCAGTCAATTTCCATATTAGGGCTTTATTATATAGGATTATGCTTACTGTGTTCAAAAAAAACCCAGTAGATTCTCTTATTTTAAGACAAACTTTAAAATATCTTCAGGAAACAGAAAACTGTAGTAGATATGAAAAAGAACCAAACAGATGTTCTATAAATGATGATAAAATACTTGAAATTTAAAAAACCTATTCTTCAGATATACCGGCAGTTTAGACAAAGCCAATGGGAGAATTAATGAGCTGGGTGACAGGTAAGAAGAAATTATCTCCCAGGCAGACAAATAGATGGAAAACGTATGATGGGTTAAGAGATAGAAGATAAAGTAGGAAGGACAAAGAGTGGATCAGGGGCAAAATCTGAAGAGATAATGGCTGAAAATGTTATATAAATAATGATAGACACCAATTCATAGATTCAAGAAGCCTAATAACGCCCATGTGGAATAAAAAAAAACTTCCATACCTAAACATAACATAATGGAAGTTGTAAAAGTAAAGAAGCTTAGGTATGTAAGAGGGAATGAAGAGCAACAAACATGATAAATATGTGGGGGTGGGGGAAAGCAATGCTGACTAAATAAAATAAATACAATGTCTTATGGGATTAAAAGGTAAAAAGATAAAATTAAGTCCTAACAAGGATAACAAGTTAGGAAGTTCTAAGGTCACTGGATCATCTGAGAGGAGACTAAAGTATTCATTACTTTTAGACTTTACTACATAGGCATGCTGTAATTGGGATAATCACTAAAAAAGTAGTAATCTTGCCCTGGCTGGTGTGACTCAGTAAGATGACTATGGTCCCATGAACCGAGGGGTCACTGGTTTGATTCCCGGTCAGGACACATGCCTGGGCTGCAGGCTCAATCCCCAGTAGGGGGCATGCAGGAGGCAGCAGCAGATTAATGTTTCCCTTCCTCTCTCTCTAAAAATGAATAAAAACGTATTTTTAAAAAAAAGAAAGTAGAAAAAGATAAAATAAATCCAAAGTGAGCACAGGGGAATAAAAGTTATAAGAGTAGAAATAAAAAAAATTAAAAACTAGAAAACAATAGAAAAACCAATAAAACAAAAAGCTAGTTCTTAGGGAACAATCATTAAAATCTATAAACCTCTGAAGAAACCAAGATGGCAGCATAGGTAAACACTGGAAATTGCTGCCTCCCACAACAACTTCAAAAATACAACTAAAAGACAAAACGGACATCATCCAGAACTACAGGAAGGCTGGATGAGTGGAAATTCTACAACTAGAAGGAAAGAGAAAAGCACAGAGACTCAGAGGAGGTGCAGAAGTAAAGTGCAGAGGTACGGAGGCTCCAGCGTGGAAAGGGGCTGGTACCTGAGGATGCGGCTTTCTTTTTGAATCGGGAGGGAGTCACAAGCCCCCGAATGCTCTGAACTCCACTTCCAGGAAGTCTCTGGGGACCGAGGACTCATACGGGGAGAAATTGGACTGTCTGGCAGCCGGCAAAACTCAGAACTTGAGGGCGACTTTCCCTCAGAGGTGCTTGCAGCAATTACCGGGACACTGAGACGCGGGGCCCATTAGGGCAGGGCTGAGGATCAGCCATAGCTGCTTGCTCTGCCCTGTTGATTTCCTGAGACCCCGCCCCACCCAGGCTGTGGCAGAGGCTTTTGCATATGAATGCCCTGGCCCTTTGCAATCTGAAAATTACCTAACAAACTGCAGCTGGGCCAGACAGACCCAGAACTTCCAGGAGAAGGCCCAAGGTTCCACAGCAGCTTGCACTGCTTCACAGCTGGGCCTCATCTGGGCACCTCCAAACCCCCCAAAAGAGAAGGGGAAATCTGCAGATCTCTTCGTAGCTCCTACTGGGTAGCCTCAGGCAGTGGCTAAATTAGCACCTCCTTAGATCCAAGTGCCAGTGTACCCAGTGGTCAGAGTGGGACCATCCAGAATATAACTCCTCAGATCCATAAGCGA
>NW_006285917.1:3481573-3489045 GCF_000327345.1 Myotis davidii
GGTGGGGGGGGGAGGGGGGTGGGCAGGGTGGGAACAGGGAGGAGGGGAGCTATGGGGGGAAAAAAGAGAAACAACTGTAATAATCTGAACAATAAAGATTTAATTATTTTTTAAAAAAATCGATAAACCTCTGGCAATACTGACAAAGAGAAAAAAGAGAAGACACAAATCACCAAAATAAGTAAAGAAAAAGGGAAGCCCTGGCCGACATTGCTCAGTGGTTAGAGCATTGACCCGAGCACAGAAGGGTCACAGATTTGGTTCACAATAAGTTGCAGGTTCAATCCCTCACTCTTGTTGGGAGGCAACCAATCCATGTGTCTCTCTCACATCGATGTTTCTCTCTCTCTCTCCCTCCCCTTCCTTGCACGCTCTCTACATCAAGGGAAAAAATAACCTCGGGTGAGGATTAAGAAAATAAAGAAACAGGGAATATCATATCAATATAAGTCCCACAGTCATTAAATGGGTAACAAGGGAAAACTATATTTATAAATTTGACAACACAGAAGAAATGCATCAACTTCTTGAAAACCACAACTGCCAAAACTTAAATAAGATGTAATAGCCTGAATAACCCTTCCAAAAAAATTTCCAGGCCTGAGTTTCACTGGAGAGCTTTACCAAACATTTTCAGTAGAAAAATGATTTTGTATAATCTTTTCTAGAAAAGATAAAGTAATATTTTCTAGCTCATTTTATGAGGCCAATGATATTAGAAAATAAGAGAACCATAGACCACCATATTTCTTATGAATGCAGATGCAATAATCCTCAACAAAATATTAGCAAACAGAATCCAGCACATATAAAAGAATGTAACACCATAACCAAGTGCTATTTCAGATATGTAAGGTTGGTTTAACATCTGAAAATCAACCAATGTAATCCACATTAACAGGTCAAAGAAAAAAATCATACAATGACAACAATTGATGCAGAAAAAGCATCTGACAAATATAACATCATTTCATGAAAAAAAACTCTTGTAAAATTAGGAATAGAAGGGAACTTACACAAACTCACAAAGAGCATCTATTAAAAAAAAACCTACCATAACCCTGGCTGGTGTGGCTCAGTTGGTTGAACACTGTCCCATGCACCAAGAGGTGGCTCGTTTGATTCCTAGTCAGACCACATGCTCACATTGTAGACTCAATCCCCAGCAGGGGGTGGCCAATCAGTTCCTCTCTCATTGATGTCTGTCTGTGTGTGTGTCTCTCTCCCTTTCTCTCTCTAAAATAAAATTTTAAAAAGACTGCATAAAAAAATACAGTTAACATCAGACTTAATGATAAAAGAATGAATGCTTTCCCTTTAAAATTAGAAAAAAATAAAAGATATCCATTCTTACAACTCTATTCAACAGAGTTCTGGCCAGTGCAATAAGGCAAGAAAAAAAATATAACATGCATACAGATTGGAAAAGACAAAATAAAACTATCTCTATTTTCAGGTGACATGACAGTCTATATAGAAAATCCCATAGAATAGTAAAAAAAAAAAAAAAAAAATCATCCCTTCTAGAATGAGTTCAGCAATGTTGCAAGGTACAAGATCAATAAACAAAAATCAATTGCCTTTCTAAATACTAACAACAAATAAAGTCCAAAGTCAATAAAACATAATCCTATATAATAAAAAGCTAATATGCAAATTGTCCTCTCAACCAAGAGTTCCACAGGAGTTTGACCAGAGGGCAGGGCCTGCTGGCCAACTGCCTGTGGCCCCTCCCCCTGGCCAGCCTGAAAGGCCCAGATCGGGGTGGGCCGGCTGACCCCACCCGTGCACAAATTCGTGCACCGTGCCGCTGCTGGCTCAGTGGATAGAGTGTCAGCCTGTGGACCGAAGGATCCCAGGTTTGATTCTGGTCAAGGGCATGTGGATCGGGTTGTGGGCTCGATCCCCAACAGGGGACATGCAGGAGGCAGCCAATCGATGATTCTCTCTCATCAATGACTAGAGGCCCTGTGCACAAAATTCGTGCAAGAGTAGGCCTTCCAGGCCCTGGTTGTCTTGGCTCTCGCAGGCCCAGCTTTGTCCGGAAGGTTTTCCAGAAGGACATCCGGACAGTCGTTCCGCTGTTCAGCCATTCAGTCAATTTTTATATTACGCTTTTATTATTATAGATGTTTCTATCTCTTTCTCCCTTCCCATCTGAAATCAATAAACATATTTTTTATTTATTTATTTTTTAAATATATTTTACTGATCTTTTACAGAGAGGAAGGAAGAGAGATAGAGAGTTAGAAACATCGATGAGAGTGAAACATCAATCAGCTGCCTCCTGCACATCTCCCACTGGGGATGTGCCCGCAACCAAGGTACATGCCCTTGACCGGAATCGAACCCGGGACCCTTCAGTCCGCAGGCCGATGCTCTAGCCACTGGGCCAAACCGGTTTTGGCAATAAAAATATTTTTTAAAAATAACTTAAAATGAATCATGGACTTAAATGTAAAATATAGAACTTTCAGGAAAAAAATAGGAGAAAAAAGTCTGAAATATAGGACTAGGCAAAGAGTTCTGAGATACCAAAAGCACAATCCATAAAAGGAAAAACTGATAAATTGGCCCTAATCAAAATTTAAAACTTTGGGCTCTGCGAAAGACCTTGTTAAGCAAATAAAGAAAAATTTATCTTCTACTTCCTTATACCATCTTGCTGGAAACATCCAAATAAATTCACCTACATTTCTAATTCACTCTACAGAAGGATCTGTCTTTACCAAAAAGTAAAACCCAGATGACCAAGAATATCCAAGACATTAGATGGAGAATTTCCAGGTAAGAAAGGATTACCAAAAGTTCTGTTGCACACAAACACATTCTTAGCATATCCCTGGACAAATCTTGGGTTAAATTCTCAAGTCAAAATTATTATTTTTAAAAATATATATTTTATTGATTTTTTTACAGAGGGGAAGGGAGAGGGTTAGAGAGTTAAAAACATCGATGAGAAAGAAACATCGATCAGCTGCCTACTGCACACCCCCTACTGGGAATGTGCCCGTAACCAAGGTACATGCCCTTGACCGGAATCAAACCCTGGACCATTCAATCCGCAGGCCGACGCTCTATCCACTGAGCCAAGCCAGTCAGGGCTCAAGTCAAAATTATTAATGGAATGAAGATCAATATGTTTTAAAAATGTTTTAGAGCTCCCCAGTTGGCATGGCTCAGTTGACCTATGAACCAGGAGGTCATGGTTCGATTCCTGTTTGGGGCATTGCCCAGGTTATAAACTCAATTCCCAGTGTGGGGTGTGCAGGATGCGGCCGATCAATGGTTCTCTCTCATCATTGATGTTCCTATCTATCTCTCCCTCTACTTTCCTCTCTGAAATCAATTAAAAAAACGTTAATGTTTTGGAGTCAAGTCATATGTAATTTTCTTTAGCTATCCTGACTTTCCTCATCCTCTGCCTCGAGGAAACAAAGGACTGGTGATTACAGACTCTGGAGTTGTAGGAGACACTATGATATATTTCTCAGATCCCCTTTCACTAGTTAAAGACTTATTCCCCAGCTGCTGGCAGACAGTGTTCAGTTGTCAGTTCTCTTTGGAACTGCCCTGGATGATGAGAGTCACCTTGCTCCAGGTTGCACATTCCCCCCTTCTCAAATCCAATGACTGGTGCATGCAGGGATACAAAGACCTGGCTGGCTCCTTACTCCAATTCTTAAAGAACTATCTTAGCTAAAGATATGGGGTTAGTTGAGGCCTTCATTGAGAGGGAATCCTCCCTCTGCTCAATCCTGGTTCCTTTTCTTCCTTTCTTTCCATTCCAAAGGTGGTAATCCCTAGAGGACTCCCCAATAAAACTTGTGCATGCTAATCTCCATCTCATAATCAGCTTCCTAGGAAAACCAAACTGTGACAGAAGTCAAATGGCTGAAATTCAAATTTTGTCTCTAGCTTTACTGGTTGTGTGACCTCTAAAATGGGAATTATAAAAGCAGGTAGGGAGGCTGATATGAGGGTTGAAGACATTACAGCATGTAAAATGCTTAGAAATGCACCCGGCAAACAATGGACACTCAATAAATGTTAGCTGTTTCTGCCATAATTGTCACATGGTTCAAGTATGCAAATTCACCTACAACATGAGAATTACTGGAAGTTATGAGCTGGATAAGACCTTCAAGTTCATCAAGTCTGATGCCCTTAATTTCCAGACGACGAATATCAAGTCTAAATAAGTTAAGTGACAAATAAATAAATAAATAAATAAATAAGGTAAGTGACTTAGTCAATGTTCCAGTTACTAACAAAATCACCATTCAAACCAGAGCTGATTGCATCCATTGTTGTGTCCATAAAGCAAGACTGCCTCTCAATCTACATACACTTTGTAATTAAATGAAATTTATTAAGAATTGAGTCCCTCCCCTTGACATTCTTGCCATAATTGAACCTTAGCTCTCCACTGATGAACCCTGCCTCCCTTATGGCTCTCTCCTGCACTTATCTACCATGATCCTATAGATAGGGTGGGTGTTTCCTTTGCTCTTCATTGCTACTCTCAGAGCACTGTCCATTCAAATTCCTTCCAGAAAACTCTTAAATTTGAGACTCATAGCAGCAGACTGTGTAGTGTCGTGTGCCCTCATTTCTTTAAGACTTTAATACCACTCTATTCTCTCCGTTTTTGATTCCTCTCCTACAAAGACTGTTTTTGATTCCTCTCCTACAAAGCCCGGTCTTCCACCCTCCTCAGCCACCCACTCTGATTGTCATAAACAGACATTTCTCAAATGTCTGTTTAGAAACAATTCTTCCATGTGCAGGAATATCTTGCTCAATGCAAAGCATTTAGCATCTCTGCCCCTGTCCATGAAATACCAGTGGCAACCCATCCCTACCCCTACAAATTTCTGGACATCTTGGTGGGGGATCAATACCACTCCAGTTGAGAACCACTTACTTAAACCTTATCATTACCAATAAATGCAACTCTTCATAATCTCAAATTCAAGTATCCCTCTCTCTGAGTACCACTTACTTCTAACTTACTACCTCTACTATTGGACTCTTAACAATTCCTAGACTCCATAGGAAATTATAATCCATTGAGCCTACCCTCTTCCCTGCTCTTGACCCATCCAATCCCCACTTCCTTATACAGCTTAAACTTCACAGTCCAGTATTACATCTGATACACCTCCAATATCCTTGTCTTTTCTTGCTTCACTGTAGTTCTTTGACTAAGCAACAATCCTGCTACCTCAACTACCCTATGCCTGTAACCTGTATTCAATACCTGAATCTGGAGAAAAACACACAATTAAACTTAATCTCTTTAAATCTGTGGATGAAAGGGGCCACATGCTAACCTGACAAGCTCAGGGAAGGCCTGCATGGCAGTCTTGCAAACTCAGAGACCTAAAGTTAGCACAAAGGATGGTCTGAAATTAAACTTTAACTAAAAGCAGTTATAGTTACATTCTAGGCCGGTATCTTCACCAACAAGGTCAACCTTTACCTTAACTGAGCCTGTCTTTTTGCATCTAAGGTAACATACCCTTTGAAATGTCTGGGTAACTTGTAACGTCCTTTTTTCCGGACCCTCTTGGGGCACAACCTAATGTGCCTGGGGCTCCAGGACAGATACCACAAATTCCTTCACCCAACTAAGTATGTGTCTATCATTTTACTTTTTATCCAATCCCAGGGTTTCCCTGCTTTGCTTTCTCCCACATTTCTAGTCTATCACCAATGGATTTCATGTAATCCACCTACCTCCGTTTCCTTTGATTGCAATGTATAAATACAGATGCACCCCGCCATTCTGTGAAGCATTATCTCAATTCGCTGAGGTTCTGCTTCCTGGCATATGTCGACAGTTTGGCTCAAATAAACTCACAAAAATTCTTTACAGGTTTCAGTGGGGTTTTTTTACGTTAACAAATCCATGATCGGTAACCTCAAGTGGACTTTAATGCTCTCCAGCAATCCTACTACATATCCCTAGTCCACTTATGTCCCTACTGTCCTAGCAGACTATTTCATCCTTTCTCCTTCATCTGTATCTTCTCAAAATATTTTATTTCACTGAAAAACAAAGACGCCATCAAAAGAAAACTTTAGATTATCTTATCTCAAATCTACCTGCCTAATCTATTTACTTTCTTATTATGATGTGCCTGTGCTCATACAAAACAAATTTTTCTACTAATTCTCATCTTCCCTCCTCAAGGACATAATTGCAGGATTCCCCTCTCTCTCCTGTATCATCAAATGTTTCCCTTCTACTTTATCATTCCCACTGGTATACAAATAGTCTATTACTTCCATCTTAAAAATAATAAAAGCAAAACTTCCATAACCTACAACCCCCTCCAGAAACTTCACTTTTTAGCTCTATTTTGTAGCAAAAAAAATCCTCAAAGAAGTTGTCTATCCATTTTGTGGTCAATGAGTTTATCTACTCATTTTCTTTATTTTTCTTTCTTTCTTGTGTCTACTCATTTTCTCTCCTCTCTTTTTTTCACGCACTGTTGGATCCAATTAGATTTTCATCCCCACTCAAACTGAAAATAGCTCTTATTGAGATTATCAATCTACTAACTCCCTGTTGCCAAATAGAGTCCATTCTTGTGATTTGTGGTAGCTATGTTCCATAAAGTCACCTTGTACACTGAACTGACAAATTCTGAACCACTGCTCCCAGGGAAAATACACAGCCAGCTTCCTGCAAACCTGGGCACATTTTCACCAACTGGTCAATATATGACCTTGTTTTATGTTTAAAGACACATTATTATTATTTTTTTAAAGGGGAGAATGATTTTTATTTTTTTAAGTGTATTTTATTGATTTTTTTTACAGAGAGGAAGGGAGAGGGATACAGAGTTAGAAACATCAATGAGAGAGAAACATCGATCAGCTGCCTCCTGCACACTCCCTACCGGGGATGTGCCCGCAACCAAGGTACATGCCCTTGACCGGAATGGAACCTGGGATCCTTGAGTCCGCAGGCTGATGCTCTATCCACTGAGCCAAACCAGTTAGGGCAAAAGACACATTATTTAAATACATACATTATTAATTCATTAACACTGAACTCACCGTCAATAGCACTAGAACTCATGCCTGAATGAAACTAATTTAACCCATGTATTTTAACCTTATGTAGATAAGATATATCACAGTCTTTTTGCACTTAGACAACATTCACTGCTATGCCTAGAGGCCATTTTAAACAGCAAAACCACCAACAAAAAGTACAAAAATGCAAAAAAACATGGCACTAACTAGAACACAAAAAGAAGAACTGTTTACAGAATGAGAGCTAAAGCCGAAACCGGTTTGGCTCAGTGGATAGAGCGTCGGCCTGCGGACTGAGAGGTCACAGTTTCGATTCCAGGCAAGGGCATGTACCTTGGTTGGGAGTGTGCAGGAGGCAGCTGGTCGATGTTTCTCTCTCATTGATGTTTCTAACTCTCTATCTCTCTCCTTTCCTCTCTGTA
>NW_006285917.1:3489065-3489770 GCF_000327345.1 Myotis davidii
AGCACTGTCTTTTCAACCTCAGCTGGGAAGGTATACATCAAGTGATTAAAATTTTTCACCATTCTGTGCATCTCCACTAATGACCACAAAAGTGCTGTGAGGTTTTTTTGTTTTTTTAAATATATTTTAATGATTTTTTACAGAGAGGAAGGGAGAGAGATAGAGAGTTAGAAACATTGATGAGAGAGAAATATCAATCAGCCGCCTCCTGCACATCTCCCACAGGGGATGTGCCCGCAACCCAGGTACATGCCCTTGACCAGAATCGAACCTGGGACCCACCCCAGTCCGCAGGCCAACGCTCTATCCATTGAGCCAAACTGGTTTTGGCGTGTGAGTTTTTATTTGGAGGATACAAATAAGTTGATCAAGTATGTGAATTTGCAAATACAGAATCCTTGAATAATGAGGTTCGACTGAGTAATAGTTATTTTTTACTCCTCATTTCACCTACCAGCAGCATTGTACAGTTGACCATCACCTCATTCTTAATTTCCAGATCCCAATTTCTCTCGATTTTCATCTTACCTCACTGACCACCCCCATTTAATCTCCCCAAAATCCAAATTTATTTATTTTTAAAAAAGTTTTTGTATTGATTTCAGAGATGAAGGGAAAGGGAGATATAGAGACATCAATGATGAGAGAGAATAATTGATTGGCTGCCTCCTGCATGCCCCCGCAGCGGAATCAAGCCCACAAACC
>NW_006285917.1:3489795-3495197 GCF_000327345.1 Myotis davidii
CAACCCGCAACTCAGGCATATGCCCTGACTGGAAATCGAACCTTGACCTCCTGGTTCATAGGTCGATGCTCAACTACTGAGACAGGCCCAGGCCCAAACGCCAAATTTAGAAAGCCTCAGAGCGAAATCTATTAACCTCCTTCTCTCTGATTATAACTTGTTTCACAGTAATCTCAGCTAGTCCCGTGATTTTAATTATATTTCTGGTCAATGGATATTGTCTCACAGCTCTGGGATGCTCTGTTGTTGTTCTCCCCACATTTTTTTCTCTTTAAGTTTGGATAATTTCTGTTGACCTATCTTCAAGCTCACCAATTATTTCCTTGGCTGTGTCAAGTCTACTAATAAGCCCCCAAACATACTCCATGTATGTCATAATTTTTATTTCTAGCACCAGAGGGCCAGTGCATGAAATTCGTGTACAGGTAGAGTCCCTAGGCCTGGCCAGCGATCAGGGCTGATCGGGGCCTTCCTTCATTCTGTGCCGCCCTCTGATGGTCAGTGCACGTCATATTGAGCAGTCAAACTCCCGAGGGGACAATTAGCATATTAGCTTCTTATTATATAGGATTTCCAGTTGACATACAGTTTCTATTCCTCTGCTGAAACTTACCATCTATCCATACATGTCCATCTTTTACACTAGAGCCTTTAATACGTTATTCATTGTTATTTTAAATGTACTCTCTTTTTGTTTTAACAGTTGGGTCATCCTGAGTTTTTTATTATTCTTACTTTTGACAATGGGGGTGTGTTTTTTTGTTTTGCTTATCTGTACATGTTTCATAATTTTTGCATGAGTAGTAAAAATTCTTCTACTAGCTTTAGTGGGGGAGACGGGTAAGAGAGGGTAGGGATTGAGTCAATCTACTTACATTGAGTTGGGTTTTAGTTTTCTTGTTATGATTACTTTAAATGCACCTCCAGCTTCAAATTCCTCCCCTGTAACCTACTGTTTAGAGTGGAGGCTGGTTTGCCAGAGTTTTTCTCCATGTTCTTACTCCCCCCTTAACTTCAAGCTTTCTCTGTGCACTTGTCCCAGAGTCGCTATCCATATTCTTGCCCCTCCCCAGGAGTAAACTGCTGTTGATTTACTTGCTAGCAGGGGAAAGGTGCTCTGTTATTTGACCCAGTCTCAGGCCCTACAACCCTGAGTTTTAGTGGATGGGGCTTGCTTCCAGTAGGAAGAAAATTAATGGTCTGAACCTAGGATAGTTTCCTGCCCTTCCCTCAGGGTTTATGGATTTTCTTTATCTTTTCACATCTGCCAGTCACAATGGAAAATGGGATTTATTCCCTTCCCCTATTGCTTAAAACTTCTTTCCACAGGGAAAAGGGGTCCAGGCAGGCCTGTACCACCTAGTGAGGCTTCCCCTGGTCTCCCTTGCTTCTCCTAATCTTCCTCAGGAGCAACTGTTGAAAGTCCTTGGAGAAAAGCCTACAAGTGGGTGTTATCTACCCTAGTGTCTGCAGTTCCCAAGGGTTCTATTCCCATGCTAGCCTACAATTAGACGTTAGCAACTCATTACAAATTTAGCTGAACTGTTCTTTCCCCGTATGACAGACCTACCTTCTTCCTGTCCTCTACTAGAGGTAAGCCATGACCATATCCCATCTCTGATGGATTGAGAAAAGTTAGTTTCTTCTGATTTTAGGGTAAGATCAATACTCTTTCTTTCACCTGGCTGTGAAAGAAACTCACTCAATGGTTGAGCATTGACCTATGAACCAGGAGTTCATGGTTTGATTCCCAGTCAGGGCACATGCCTGGGTTGCAGGCTCAATCCCCAGTGGGAGGCATGTAGGTGACAGCCGATTGATAATTCTCTCTCATCATTGATGTTTCTCTCTTTCTCTCCCTCTCTGAAATCAATAAAAATATATTTATAAAAAATATTTATTCGCTCTGACCGGTTTGGCTCCGTGGATAGAGCGTCAGCCTGCGGACTGAAGGGTCCCAGGTTCGATTCCAGTCAAGGGCATGTACCTGGGTTTGGGGCACATCCCCAGTGGGGGGTCTGCAGGAGGCTGATTGATGTTTCTAACTCTATCCCTCTCCCTTCCTCTCTGTAAAAAATCAATAAAATATAGTTTAAAAAAAATACTTTTTCTTTCTACATCCTAGTGGAAGCCAGAAATCACCCTCATGAGTTTAAATACCACTTATATATCCACAACTCCTAAATTTACATTTCTAGCCTGGACCTCTCCCCTGGACTCCAGACCATATGTATCCAACTGCCAACTGGACAAATCTACTTGTTTCCTTTGGCAGACAAAATCCAAGGTGGCCCCCATTATCCCTTCCTCCTGGTGTTCATGTCTTTGTGTAATTCTCTCCCCTTGAGTTGTGGGAGGGTCCTATGACTTCTAACCAACAAAACAAGGCAAAGATGATGGGATATCATTCCCATGATTACCTTATGTTTTATGGCAAAGGAATGGGATATCATTCCCTTGATTATGTTATATTACATGACTGTCTTGCTAGCAGACTCTCTTCTCACTCTCTTGTTGGAATAAAAAAAGCAGGCTACCAGACTCATAGAGAGCAGGGTGACAGCTGGGAGGGGGGGCAAGAGGGGGAGGCAGGGAACGTGAAGGGATTGAGCAACAAAAGAAAACAAAGAACTCAGAGACAGGGACAACAGAGTGGTGATTGTGGGGTGCGGGGAAGGGAGGTGAGAAGGTATGGAGGGCTAAATGATAATGGGGAAAATTAATATATATTTGAAGCAGGAGCCTGGCCAGTGTTGCTAAATGGTTAGAGCATCAGCTGGAGGACCACTTCTGGGTCAAGCGCATGTACCTCAGTTGCAGCCCCAGTAGGAGTGTGCATGTGGGAGGCAACTAATAGATGTATCTCTCTCACGTCGATATCCGTCTGTCTGTCTCTCCCCACCCCCTCCGCCCTCCCTTCCACTCTCTCTCTAGAAATCAATGGAAAATATATCCTCAGGTGAGGATAGAAAAAAAAGAAGCAGGCTGCCATGCTATGAACTGCTTACGGAGAGGGCCACATGGCAGCAAACTGCAAATGAACTCTTAAGAGTTGACCATGGCCTCCCATCAAGAGCCAACAGAAACCTGAAGCTCTCAGTCCTACAACTGCAACAAAATGAATTCTGCCAACAACCTGAGTGAGCTTAGATTGTTCTCTAGTCTAGTCTCCCGATATGAACCCAACACTAGCCACTTTACTTGTAATCTGGTGAAACTCTGAAGCAGAGATCCAGCTAAGACATGCCTGACTCCACAGAAACTGTGAGATAATAAATGTGTTTTAGGCCCTAAATTTGTGGTAATTTGTTTTTGCAACATAGAAAACTAATACAGATAGTATCACAAACTTTACAAGCCAAACTCCTAACTGCCAACATCTCCTTAAAAAGAAAAGCAAAACATGCCCCAGTGTTGTCCATGTCAATAAATGGCAACTCCATTCTTACAGTTATTCAAATCAAAAACTGTAGTCAATCTTAACTCCTTTTTTATCTCTAAAACCCACATTGAATCTAAAAGCCATCACTGTTGCCTTTACAAATCATATGGAGACACTAGGTTGATCTCAGTACCACTGTCTAAGCCACTACTGTCCCCATGCACTTTGTTATAACTGCCTCCTAACTGGTTTTCCTGCTTCCACTTTCAAAAAGCAGCCAGAGTGACCATATTAAAATATCAGTCAGTTAATGTTATTCTCAAAATACTCCAAAGGTTCCCCATCTCACCCAGATTTAAAAACCAAAAATCTTACAGTCACAGATAAGGCCTACATTATCTGTTGTATAATGTAGGGAAGAGGCAACTAATAAATGTATCTCTCCCCTTCCACCCCCTTCTCTGCCTCATCTGGTATCACTCTCCTCATTCTTCCCTCTTCCACCACATCGGCCTCCTTGCTGTTCCTTAACCATGTCAAGTGCCCGTCAGTCTCAGAGTTTTATAACTGTTGGTCCATATAACTGAAGAGGTATTTCCACAGACAGGACTTCTCTCACTACCTTCTATAAACAGGCAAGCCCCATGTCCCCCCCAATAACTTCCTATCCTTCCTACCTTGTTTTTCTTAGTCTCCACAGCATATCCTGCCAACTGATATTCACTTTATTGCCTGTCTCCCCAAAACTAGAATATAAGTTCCATGAGAGCTGAGACTTTTGTTCACTGCTGTACTCCCCGCTAAAACTGACTGAATAAATATTGCTATATTAGATATTGTTTCCTCACATATGTAATACCCTTTGTAATACTTTAAGCAATAAAAAAAAAGAAAAAAAAATAAAGTAGTAAAGGCAAAAACAAAAACAAACAAAAAAAAGATACTGTTTCCTTACAAAATTTGGAGTCTAACAGTCAAACCACAGTGATGTTATTTTTAAAAATCATTACACAACTATTTACTACCTAGAAATGTACTTATTCTACCTCACTATAAATATGTTTCTAAGGAAATTTGGAATACACTCACAGGTAACCAAAATAACTGAGATACAATAGTAAGCTAACTGCATTAGAACATTTTTGTGAAGGGCTCTAATAAAAGGTAACTGGAAGACTCCACCTATTGTTTTTCCAGAGCCATCTGGAGAAGATACTGTTCTTCACAGATATAGCCGAATAACAGAGAAGGATGCATCAAGCTTGAAAGACTGACCCTTTAGGTGTCTCTCAAACTTTTTTGTCTCAAGACCCTTTTACACTCTTACTCATTATTAATAACCTCAAAGAACTTTTATTTATGTAAATTTTTATCTACCAATACTTCATGTAAAATTCAAACAGAAATTTGAAAAATATTTCAGTTCATTTTAAAATAACAACCATAACTCCATTATGTTAGTATAAATAAAATATTTTCATTAACACAACTAAATTTCTCTCCAAAATTAGTGAGAGAAATAACATTGCTTTACACATTAAAAAGACGCCAGAGAGAAACCAAGATGGTGGCATAGGTAAACACCGGAGATTGCTGCCTCGCACACCACTTCAAAAATACAACTAAAAGACGGAACGGACATCATCCAGAACCACAGGAAGGCTGGCTGAGTGGAAATTCTACAACTAGAAGGAAAGAGAAAAGCATACCGAGACTCAGAGGGTCTGGCATCAGTCGGAACTCGAGGGCAGCTTTCTCGCGGAGGCACTCGCAGTGATTGCCAGGACCTCTGAGAGCAGCCATACTGCTCCTCCCCCGCCCAGTTGATCCCCTGGAACCCCGCCCTGCCCAAGCCTTGCACGGAGGCTTTTGCATATGAAAGGCCCGGCCCTTTGTAATCTGAAAATTACTTAACAAACTGCAGCTGCCCCAAGGCCCCAGGGCAACCTGCATTGCTTTACAGCTGGCTTCTGCTGGGTAGCCTCAGGAAGAGGCTAGATTAGCATCTCCTTAGATCCCA
>NW_006285917.1:3496369-3504940 GCF_000327345.1 Myotis davidii
AAAGGGAATGACTGACTATTCTTGGGGGGACAAGGGGTGTGGGAGATGCGGGAAGAGACTGGACAAAAATCGTGCACCTATGGATGAGGACAGTGGGTGGGGAGGGAACTGGGCGGAGGGGAGTTATGGTGGGAAAAAAGAGGAACAAATTTAATAATCTGACCAATAAAGATTTAATTAAAAACAAAACAAAGAAAAAACATTGCTTTACATTTCTTCAAATCTCCTTAATATTTGAGTTCATAGAAAATGGCTAAATTCTCTTACTGCTTCTACATTAAATATGTTGCCATATGTTATTTTGGTTGAGGGGAGGAGTGTTTTAATAGTCTTTTCAGGTAATTGTAAATATTCTTCTTTGATACCACATCAAAACTTGACAGTTTGTAGTTTCTTAAAGTTTGTTTGCAAGGTACAATCTGAACTTTGTTTACTCTGCTAACATTAAAATCCACTGGTCTGTCTTGCACTCTGAATGGGTCTTGTACCCATACATGACTTTGTTAAAAAAAGTTTGTAATTATCAGGAAGCTTTCAAGTTCACAATGGTGAATAAAAGTTTTCCAAAATCCTACTTTTTGCTTGAATGTTCATATTTCCCCACTGGCAACAAATCCTGTCAGTTGTTGCCCTTGAACTGGGTCAGGTGCACGGATCAGAAAATTTGAAACTTAAAATCATCAGTTCTGCCCTAGCCAGTTTGGCTCAGTGGATAAAACGCCGGCCTGCAGACTGAAGAATCCCAGGTTCGATTCTGGTCAAGGGCACATGCCCGGGAGGGCTCAATCCCTACAGCAGGAGGCAGCCTATCAATGATTCTCATAATTGATGTTTCTATCTCTTTTTCCCTCTCCCCCTCTCTCTGATATCAATAAAAATATATAAATAAATAAAAATATGAGCATCAGTTCTACAGTACACATGCCTGTCCATTTAAATAATCTAATGAATATGACTATTTTCCAGTTCAACAAAAATATTTTCTGTATACCCACAATAAATCTACTGACCTGAAAATCTACTCCTGTAACTATTAGTCTGTTTAAATTAGTGTAATAAGCCAAATAATTTTCACTTTCTTTAGCAGCAACAAAACTGGTCTAAAAAAATCTAAATCATGCGCCACATAAAATGAAATCTACTTCAAGTTTTGAAAAGTATATACAACATTAAATATACATTGTATAAAAGAAAACTGAATGATCTTGACAAGATCTATATATATGTATAAAAGACTGCGCTAGCTGGTTTGGCTCACTGGATAGAGCATCGGCCTGTGGACTGAAAGGTCCCAGGTTCAATTCCGGTCAAGGGCACGTGCCCCGGTTGTGGGTTCAGTCCCCAGTGGGGGGTGTGCGGGAGGCGGTCGATCGATGATTCTCTCTCATCATTAATGTTTCTCTCTCTCGCTCTCCCTCTCCCTTCCTCTCTGAAATGAATAAAAAAATATTTTTTTAAAAAAGGCTAAGTATCTGTCTGACCGGTAGCTATGATGCGCACTGACCACCAGAGGGCAGACGCTCAACACAGGAGCTGCCATGACACGCACTGGCCTTTTCAAAATAAACGGCACCACAGACCTAGCGGCGACAAACCAACACCGGCTTTCCCCAAGTGGGACACAGGCCCCACCACCATCCTGGAGCTACACCATACCAAATCACAGCCAACTCTGCCAAGACCCCATGGTGCAAAATGCAGCCCCCAGCCCGAAGGGTCACTGTGGATGCTGGGTAATGGCATCACATAGCAACGCCCGGCTTCCTCTCCCTAGCGACTAGCCTCCTTGGAGTTTCTTCAGCCCAGGAACACGATTTGCTTTATAGCCAGGTGCAAACATTTTACACTTTAACCAAATGTTTGTGAAGCGTTTTCACATGCCTCATCTCATTTAATCCTCACATAGGTCCTGAGTAGGTAGACAGGAGACTCAGTGGAATCCTATTTTCTTTTCATTAGCCAGAAAACGAAGATGTAGAAAGTTTAGAAACTTGACCAGACTAAAAAGAAGAAATGGTGGGCCTTGAAAATGACTTCAGGTTTTCTCACTGAGCAGAATATAGTCAAACACTACTGTAGCTAAACCCTTTGTTCGCCCTGTGTGATCTACAATAATAATGTGTTTCATGTTGATATTTACTGCTGTGTTGCTGACAATTACTTGAAAGAGAAGTTGGGGTGCTTCACTGGGCTGGAAAAAATTTAGCTAAATCAGAAAGCAGGTCTAATTAAGCAAGTTTATTCTACATATATAAAAGGCTAAGTTGACTTGTGCATGTGCGATACATATAAAGCTCTTGCTGGCGCCAATCACAAGCGTGTGTTCAGGTCTGTCATTGTTGATTGTGAATTTGGTTGACACTTCTATGATAGAGAAAGGGTGAATAGCGATATTAAAATATTTCTTCTAATTAATTTCCTTTCAATGTGCACAAATCCGTGCACCAGAACACTAGTATTTAAATAAAATCTACCTTCCATGTATTTCAACACTTTATAGTTTGTTTGTTTTTGTTTTGGTTCTTTTTAAAACATTAGTAATTAGAGATCTGAAACAACCAATTAATCTGCATATAAAATATTCCTAACTGGCTCAATATGTTGGCTGGTCCTTGCCTTACCTGTTGAGCAATATGAGAAATATGAGCTCCGTGAACTGTTGAACCAGGCTGAGATGCTGTCTCTGAAGTGTTACTCTTGCGGGAATCTTCCATAATCAACTATAAAGAAAAAAAGTCAATTAAAAGATGCTTTCTAGTCATTTTTAAGAGATCTGAAGACATTTCTTTTCTTAACATCCATACATTTTCAGAGGAATAAGACAAAGCTTTTCTATACGATGGGCTGAGCTCAATTTAACCAGACTCAATATGTTCCCACAACTCTGCTCTGGGAGTGTAGCAATCTAAGCATAGGATCTTAAAACTGGTAATGAAAAATACTGTAGAATATGTATAGTACACTGCATAGTTGTGTAAGAATTGATAACTTGGTTGCCTCCATTAAAGAGAATTGGGATGCCCTAACCAGTTTGACTGAGGATAGAGCATCAGCCTGTGGACTGAACGGTCCCAGGTTCAATGCCAGACAAGGGCTCATACTGTGGTTGTAGGCTCCTCCCCTGCCAGGGCCCTGAATGTGCCGTGCAGAAGGCAATCAATCCATGTGTTTCTCTCACATCGATATTTCTGTCTTTCCCTCTCTCTTCTACCCTCTCTCTAAAAAAAAAAAAAAAAAAAAATCAAATCAGTGGAAAAATATCCTTGGGTGAGGATCTAAAAAAAGACTTTTCCTTACATATTATTAAGTACTAGAGGCCCAGGGTACGACATTCATGCACTTGGGGGGAGGGGGGGGGAGTCCCCTTCAGCCGGGCCTGCACCCTCTTGCAGTCCAGGATCCCTTAGGGCTGTGGTTGGCAAACCTCGGCTCGCGAGCCACAGTTTGCCGAGCCGCAGTTTGCAGACCACTGCCTTAAGGGATGTCCTTAGCACTGCTACGGAGCAGGAGAGGCTCCCGCCACCACTGCTGCACTCACCAGCCATGAGCCCGGCTTCTAGCTGAGCAGCGCTCCCCATGGGAGCCACCCACCACCAGGGGGCAGCTCCTGAGTTGAGCGTCTGCCTACTGGTGGTCAGTGTGCATCATAGCAACTGGTCATTCCGCTGTTCAGTCGATTTGCATATTAGGGTTTTATTATATAAGATGATAGTCTTCCTGTCCATGGACATAGCACAGCATTCCTTTCTCTAGCCTAAGGACAGTTTCTAATTGTCTAATTTCCACAAAAACATATAGTTTTATGTGGAAAATCTGAGAAGTTGAACTAAATAAATAACTAAATAAACCTTAGGTAGGAGGCTCTAAAAAATCTAGCTGATCTAATCAACTGGAGCATATGGCAGCTGGTTAAGAATGAGAATAAATGGGTTATATGAGATGGAATACGTCAAATGAAGAACTACTTAGAAAAAGACTGGTAAAAAAACTGGGTAGAATTTAAGGTTTTTGTGGTTTTGTGCAATGACATAATAAAGAAAAAAAGAGAAGGCTAGCCTGCAAACATATGAAAGGATGCTTAGTATCACATCACTAGGAAAATGCCAAGTCAAAACTACAATGAGCTACCACCTCATATCCATTAGGGTGGCTAATATAAAACAAACAAAAAAGAAAATGTGTTGGTGCGGATATGGAGAAATTGGAACATTTGTGCACTGTAGTGGGAATGTAAAATATTGCAGCTGCTGTGAAAAGCAGTATGGTGGTTCCTCAAATAATTAAAGATAGAATTACTATTTGATCCAACAATCCCACTTCTAGGTATATATCCATTAGTTCTGTGAGCTATCTGTTCATATTACTTGTCCATCCACCTACCAGAACTTAGTGTTTTCCTTATTAGCCTCCGTTATTTCTTCACATAAATTTATTTTAATCCTCATGTGAAGACATGTTTTCACTGATTTTTTAAAATATATTTTTTATTGATTTCAGAGAGAGGAAGGGAGAGGGAGAGAGAAACATCAATGATGAGAGAGAATCATTGATTGGCTGCCTTCTGCACGCCCCCTATTGGGGATCGAGCCTGCAATCCAGGCATGTCACTGGGACCCTTCAGACCACAGGCCTTCGCTCTATCCACTGAGCCAAATCAGCGAGGGCCATTAATTTTTTTAGAGGGAGAGGGAGAAGGAAAGAGAGAAAGAGGAACATCACATTGATCGGTTGACCATGCACACAACTCGACCCCGCAACCTAGATATGGGCCCTGACTGTGAATCAAACCTGCAAACTTTCAGTGTATGAGACGTTGCTCTAACCAACTGAGCCACACCAGCCAGAGCTCTTCATGTAAATTTTATTTCTATTGTGTTGATACAAACACTTTCTCAATATCATTTAACCATGCTTATTTTTAAAAGTTTTCATATGCTTTTACTGATTTTTAGAGAGAGAGGAAGGGAGAGAAAGGAAGGAAGAGGAAGAGGGGGAGGAGGAGAGAAAGAGAAAGACGGGTTGAGAAAAAGACAGGTTGAGAGAAAGCGAGAGAGAAGACAAACATCCTGTACTGGGGATCAAACCGCAACCTTTAGGTGTATGGGACAGCGTTTGAACCAACTGAGCCACACCAGCCAAGGCTATTTTAAAACTTTTGATTTTGACAAATTCATCTAGTTATTTCCTTTGTTCTTTCTTCAACTGCTTTTAAGCCTACCTAATAGTCTCTTCTTCAGGAACAGTGCCATGATTTTTTTCATCTACACTAATACAAATGTAATTCCACAAAGTAAACATACAGACAGCGCCAAAGATAGAATTACATATTTTCTACATACTATTTCTAGTGAAATAGACTTTTTTAAACACTCCATTTCAGAAGACATGGTTAGAATATAGAATTAAGAAGAAAAAAGATGTAGTGCTAAAGCACTGAAATAAGATTTTTGAAAAGCTTGTTAAATTACTGGAAATGCTACTCTTCTGTTCGTTCCGCTGTGACTCACTGATTTTCCCTCCCTAACATTATGATGAAATCCTATATCTAATGGAAACTAACATGATCAACAAAACAACAAACATTTCCTACAGTTAGCAAATAGCATCTTGGACAGTTATTACAACTATATTTCCTATGGAAAAGAAGAAAACCCATTTTCAATGATTTTTTTTTAAGGAGGAATCAGTTTTGGCTGGTGCCATTTTGGGGCTCAGCCCATCAGGTCTATCAGGTGACCTAAAAAATTTATAATCCCTTAAAAAAAGGGGGGGGGGAGGAATCGGCTTCTTTTCCCCCAAAATGAAAACAGCTTTATAGTTTCATCTCATTATAAACAATCTGTACTTTAATGACGTTATCAGAATATAACCTTTATTTGTTCACTTATTTTTACTTATTATTCCTAAAACTGAGGTTGAGATAAACAATCTGTTAAAAACTTGCTCAACACACAATAAATTTTGTGTACAAAGGCACTTAAGTAAAGTAAGCCCTGGGCAGCTGCTGGAAGCTCAGATGAGACAACCTCAAGTAGGGCAGAATCACAAAGAGGCAGTGAAACAGCTTCAAAAGTACCAAGTATGTGGAGAGCTGAGAAATAGCAGCAGGCTGTGATCTTGCTGACGACATAGTGAGAAATATAAGTAAAGGCATGGTACTTTTTTTTTTTAAATAGAGATAAGGAACAGAGAGAAACATGGATTTGTTGTTCCATTTATTTATGCATTCACTGGTTGCTTCTTATATGTGCTCTGAAGGGAAATGATACCCGAAACCTTGAAGTTGGGATGATGCTCTAGTCCAGTGATGGCAAACCTTTTGAGCTCGGTGTGTCAGCATTTTGAAAAACCCTAACTTAACTCTGGTGCCGTGTCACATATAGAAATTTTTTGATATTTGCAACCATAGTAAAACAAAGACTTATACTTTTGATATTTGTTTTATATATTTAAATGCCATTTAACAAAGAAAAATCAACCAAAAAAATGAGTTCGCGTGTCACCTCTGACAAAGGGGGCCTTAGGTTCGCCATCACTGCTCTAGTCTAACCAATTGAGCTAACCAGCCAGAGCAAAGCATAGCACCTTAGAGAAAACTTTCAAAGAAAAAAAAAATATGTGCTAGACACCAGGAGCTTTTAAATATATTATCTGGTGGATTCCCTAAATTGAGGCTCAAAAAAATTGTCATTTACTGTGGATCTCTCAGTAAGATGTGAATGCAAGACCTGCGGCCAGAACTGGTTTAATCCAAAGTCTGTGTTCTTTTATTCTGTATTGCCCCTCTACTCTCACGTTCCCAACTTGTCCACCTGACAAACTTCTCTGTTTTCAAGTTACATCCCAAACATTATGTTCCCTATTGATCCAGGTCCCTCCTTTCTTAATGCTTCCACGGTGCATTGCAGATATTTCTAAGGAGGTTACTTAACACTCTGAACTGTGTTTATTGGCATGTCAGTTTCCCTTAGTCTTTTTAAAAACTTTTATTTATATTTATCATCACAATTTATCCCCCATACCCTCTTCCACACCACCCCCACCCCGCCACTGTTTCCCTTAGTCTTAAGGCACCTAAGGTCAGTGCTTGTATCATGTGAATGAAATGTTTTGTGCCCAGCAGAGACCCTCACATATACAGTAAATAGTAAACATCAGCAAATACAGTGTAGTACTCTCATATGATGAACGAAGAGAGTCTTAGTCCCTCACCTATAGAGGATGTTGAACTATGAGAAAGCTTGAGGCAAGGCATCTTCTTGCTCACCTTTTCCACAACTGAATTCATGATCTCCCCTCAAAATTGCTTCTCTTAGTCATACTGAATTTCTTTCAGATCTTCAAACGTGCCTGCCTCGCTTTCTCTCACCTTCAGGATTTTATACATATTCCCTCTGCAGAAACACTATCCCCCTTCTCTCCATGTGACCCGTTCCTATGGTTATAATTCAGGGCAAACTCTCCTACCTCCCTTAGGCTGGTCTAGCACCTCCTGCACTTTCCCCCTCTTCGCGCGGCACTTATCACAGTATTTAATTGCCTGCTTTCCGTCCCACAGAATGCAAGCTCAAGGGAGTCAAAGACCACATCCTGTTCCCAATATAACACTAATACCTTATACATTTACTAATGTTGAATAAATCCATGTGTTTAGTTCGGCTTACCTACTTAAAACTGATAGAAACAATGATTAAATAAATATGTTTAGACAATTATCTCAACCCACCCTTAGAAACAGGGACAATTCAGGCACAGGAAAACACTCTATGTTAGAGTTGGAAATTCATTATAAATAAATGGGGGGGAAAGCACGTTAAAAAAAAAAAAAAGCAGCGCATTTTAAAAGTATTTTTAGATGGGACTACCTCCTACTGGTGATATAGTAATACTGTAAGATGTATCACAGACCAAACATAACCTTAAAGGATATCTACAAATAACAGAGCGAATACATTCAGCTTCTGAACAAAAGAATTATCCTGATTGAGCCAGAGGAGACCGCACGCTTTCATGTATAAGAAAAATAGCGTTTTAATAAAACGGCGTATCTCTGTTGTGTTGGTAACGGAAGTCTCAGGATAAAACACGTTTTGCAAACATAAGAGTACGAACTCTCATCCCAAACGGCCAGTTTGACGAAGATGCTTGCCAAGCCCGTGCCGAAAAAGCCTCGGAAGGCAAAGGCTCTCAGTGCCCACAGCCCCCTGGCCTCGAAAGCAGACATTCTCTGACATTGACCACAATTTCGGAGCGACGATGCTGCCCGCTGCCCGGCAGCTGACGCTCTGGAATCCCGTGCTTAGGTTCACGACTGGGGAGAGGACCATCAAAGACGCGTCCTCGGCTTAGTCGTAGGTCCAGAGCTAACAGACGATCTTTTGCGGGTCCACACCCGCCTTCTCGCTCATCACCTACATCTTTCCGTGACTGTTGTGTGTCTGTCTATTTTACTGTCTCCCCCCTCGACTGTCAAGTCTAAGAAGGTAAGGGCCGTTCCCGCCCTGCACGGCGGGCCGACCTGGGGCCAGGCACCCCGAGGGCGCCCGGGGCCCGGCCGTGGGCTCCCCGGAG
>NW_006285917.1:3505164-3505455 GCF_000327345.1 Myotis davidii
GTTCCAGTCTTTGTTTTTTCTCTTCTTTGAGGTTTTCCACATACATAATCATCTTACCTGCAAACAAAGACATTTTCATTTCTTCCTTCTCAAATCTGTATACCTTTTATTTCCTTTACTCGCCTCGCCGCTCTCCGGGGCGGGAACTTCCACTCCCCCCTCCCAGGTGGCTCCGAATTTACTACCTACTTCCCCACCCCGTCACGCGGCGGGGGACGTGCCTCTGAAACGCCTGGCGGGGCGGGGAGAAGCAGTGTCACCGAACAGCCAACTGTCCTAGGCGACCGTTTC
>NW_006285917.1:3505846-3523454 GCF_000327345.1 Myotis davidii
CGGGAGCTGCCCTCCCTCGCCGCCTCCCTCGCCGTGACGCGTCCCGACCTGTCCGCTCTCGGTGGAGAAGCGGCTAAGAGCGGGGAGGTTCGTTCCCCTCAGCTCCTTAGTTTACCCAAGACGGGTTTGAAAACGACGTCATGGCCAGTGGGCTGTGTCACTCCGGAACTCAGATTTATACCAACAGTTAAACCAGAAAAGTTCCATAATGGACTGTCGTAAAATAAGATGTCATACCGTCCTTTTAATACATTACAAAAACTTGTATTTTATAATGTGTCTACCTTTCTGGATATTTTTCTTTTTATCCATTTACTTGCAAGGTGTTCTTTTATGGCTTTATAGTGATAGTAATGATAAATGATAAACCTTTCATTTTTTAAATTTCTTTATTGATTAAGGTATTACGTATGTGTCCTTATCTCCCCACCTCCCCCACTCTGCCCTCAGCCCCTGGTTCTGTGTCCATTGGTTAGGCTTATATGCATGCAAGTCCTTTGGTTGATCTCTCCCAATGATAAACCTTTTAATGTGTTCTTGACAAATTAAAAAGTTCCAGAGTGCTTCTAAAGTTTTACTAGTTTGAGCTCTCCAATGAGGGAAGCTGATTAGAAAGATAGAACCCATTCTGGTTTTAACCTTTAGGGCCAGACAGTGTGATTTAAAGCTCAGGAATAAATGTGTGCCAGACACTCCTAGGCGCTCACAAACGTTTAGACATCATCATTCAGCAAACATTGACTACCTGTTGAAAACTAAAACAGGTTGACTGTCTTTATTTAGATTTTTAAAAATTAACTCTTTACTGTTGAAAGTTTACTTATCCCCCCTTTTCCCCAATTGACCTCTTCTAGCGCCTCCCCTGCTTCTCCCCCCCACATTCCCCCCTGCTGGGGTCCACCCCCAGCAGGTCCAGGGGTCCCCAAAGGTGTGGACGGAGTCAGCGAAGAAGGAATGACACAGAGACAGTGTTCAGTTGATCAGCAGCCTAGCCAGGATCTCCAGCGAAGTTCTGGTGTTTGTCTTGTTACATCTGTATTTTTACCAGTTGATTTTAATCCTGTCAATTTCTATTGCAAAGGTTAGGGCGTTTCTTATCCCTTCCAGGGAGTAAAGATTATGTAGCTTAAGTGTGATTGTTTGTAGTTAAAGTGATTAACTACCAGCCTGGCACTTAGTTAAGGGGTTTTATCCCCTCCCTAACTTCAGGGAAAAATCCCTACCTGGGGAAACAACCTTTCTCTGGCAAGGTGACCTTGGTTAAAACACATAGCGCTAAGGGGAGCAAACATATTAAGAACAGTATGCTATATACGCCAGGTCCCTTGAAACATATGCTGTGCAGATGTTTCTTTCCTGCAGCGACTGTGTCAAGCAGCAAGGATGGACCGGCTTCCGGCACTCCCCCCCCCCCACACACACACCCCAGGCCTTCATTCCCGTATTGTCTGCGTCCATGGGTTATGCATATGTGCATACAGGTTCTTTGATCTCTTTCTACCCACCTACACACCCCTGCCTTCCCTCTGAGACTCCGCTGTCTATTGTGTCTATCTTTCTGGATCTATTTTGTTCAGTTTATTTTGTTCATTAGATTCCACATATGAGTGAGATCATGTGATACTTGTCTGAGTGCCTTCTTTTGCTTAGCATGATACTTTCCAGGTCCCTCCATGCGGTATCAAAGGGCAAGAGATCCTTCTTTTTTACAGCTGCATAGTATTCTATTGTGTAAATGAACCACAGCTTTTTTATCAATTCATCTACTGATGGGCACTGGGGCTGTTTCCAGATCCTAGCTATTGCGCTGCTATGAACATACATCCTTTCTGATTGGTGTTTCAGATTTCTTAGGATATATTCCTGGAAGTGGGATCACTGGGTCAAATGGCAGATCCATATTTAATTTTTTGAGGAAACTCCATACTGTTTTCCATAATGGCAGCACCAGTCTGCATTCCACCAGCAGGGTTTCCTTTTCTCCACATCCTCACCAGCGCTAAGGATGTCCGACTGCTGGCCTAGGCCCTCTCCCTGAGAGGGGTGGGTCTTAGCCGTAAGTTGGACATCCCCCATGGGCTCCCAGTCTGTGAGAGGGCACAGGCCAGGCTGAGGGACCCTCCACCCCTGCCGAGTGCACGGTTTTTGTGCACCGGGCCTCTAGTTTTGAATAGAAGTGGTGAAAGTGGACATCCCCTGTTGGGGTCCTGCCCCAGCAGGTCCAGGGGTTCCCAAAGATATGGACGGAGTCAGCAAAGAAGGAATGACACGGAAACAGGGTTCAGGTGATCAGCAGCCTAACCAGGATATCCAGCCAGGTTCTGTGTTTATTGTTTGTTACATCTGTATTTATTCCAGTTGATTTTAATCCTATCAATTTCTATTCCAAAGGTTAGGGCGTTTCTTATTTCCATTCCAGGGAGTAAAGATTATGTAGCTTAAGCGTGATTGTTCGCAGTTAAAGTGATTAACTACCTGCCTGGCACTTAGTTAAGGGGTTTTATTCCCTCTCTAACTTCAGGGGAAAATCCCTACCTGGGGAAACAACCTTTTTCAGAGAGGTGACCTTGGTTAAAACACATAGGGCCAAGAAGGGGAGCAAACACATCAAGAACAGTATGCCATATACGCCAGGTCCCTTGAAACATATGCTGTGCAGATGTTTCTTCCCTGCAGTGACTGTGTCAAGCAGCAAGGATGGACCGGCTTCTGGCAATCCCTGTCATGTTCCTGTTCTTAGAGGAAATGGTTTTAGTTTTTGCCCATTGAGTATGATGCTCACTGTAGGTTTGTCATATCTGGCCTCTATTATCTTGAGATATGATTCCTCTTTTCCCACTTTGCTGAGAGGTTTCTTTTTAAATCAAAAATGGGGCCGAGACCGGTTTGGGTCATCGGCCTGTGGACTGAAGGGTCCCAGGTTCGATTCCGGTCAAGGGCATGTACCTGGGTTGCAGGCACATCCCCAGTGGGGGATGTGCAGGAGGCGGCTGATGGATGTCTCTCGCTCATCGATGTTTCTGACTATCTCTCTCCCTTCCTCTCTGTAAAAAATCAATAAAATATATATATATATATAAAATGGGTGTTGGATTTTGTCAAAAGTTTTTTCTGCATCTATTGATATGATCATGTGATTTTTGTCTTTCAGTTTGTTTATGTTATGTATTACATTTATTGATTTGCAAATACCGTACCAGCCTTGCATCCCTGGAATAAATACCACTTGATCATGGTGTATGATCTTTTTAATATATTGCTGGATCCAATTTGCTAATATTTTGTTGAGGATTTTAGCATCTGTGTTCATCAGAGATATTGGCCTGTAGTTCTCTTTCTTTGCAGAGTCTTTATCTGATTTTGGAATTAGGATAATGCTGGACTCATAAAAAGAACACAGGAGTGTTCCTTCCTGTTGTATTTTTTTGGAATAGTTTGAGGACTATAAGTGTTAGTTCTTCTTTGAATGTTTGATAAAACTCTCCCGTGAAGCCGTCAGACCAGGGTTTTTGTTTGCTGGGAGTTTTTTTTTTAATTACTACTTCACTTTCATCAACTGTTATTGGCCTATTCAGGTTTTCTGATTCTTCCTGATTCAGCTTTGGGAGATTGTATTCTTCTAGGAATTTTTCCATTTCATCCACATTGTCTAGCTTGTCATATAGTTGTTCATAGTATTTTCTTACAATCCCTTGTATTTCTGTGGTGTCAGTTTTTACTTCTCTGCTTTCATTTCTGATTTTATTTATTTGGGCCCTCTCTGTTTAATGAATGGTTCATCAATCTTGTTTATCTTTTTAAAGAACCAGCTCTTGGTTTCATTGATGTTTTGTGTATACACACACACACACACACACACACATACTAGAGGCCCATTGCAGGAAGATTCCTGCAAGAATAGGGCTTCCTGCAGCCAGAGCGAAGCAGCGGAGAAGGGAGCTAAGCCTGCCTCGGCACGCTTTGTTCCCTTCTCCGCTGCCTCAGCTCTGCTCCCGTGTCCACTGCCTCAGCTCTGCTCCCATGTCCACTGTCTCGGCTCCCCTCCTGTCTCCACTGCCTCGGTTCCCACCCTTCTTTGCCGCTTCGCTCCCTTCTGCAGTGCTTGGCTTCCTTCTATGCTGTCTTTAGTCTTCGCTCCATGCCTGCATATGCAAATTAACCACCATCTTTTTTTTTGCGCAAAAGTCATGATTTTGTTGAGTGCCACACAGTGTGCTTCGACTCATATCTTTTCCCAGCCCACGAGAGCGCGGTGCAAAATACGGAATGCTTCACGAATTTGCATGTCATCCTTGTGCAGGGGCATGCTAATCTTCTCTGTATCATTCCAATTTTAGTATATGTGCTGCCGAAGCAAGCACTAACTGCCATCTTTGTTGGGTTAATTTGCATGCTCACTCTGATTGGCTGGTAGGCGTAGCGGGGGATAGTCAATTTGCATGTTTCTCTTTTATTAGTGTAGTTTTTTTTGTCTCTATGTCATTATTTCTGCTCTCATCTTTATTATTTCCTTCCTTCTACTTACTCTGGGCTTTTCTTGTTGTTCTAATTCTTTAAGTTGTAGGTTTAAATAGTTTATTGTTGATTTTTCTTTTTTTTTTTTTAGGTAGGCCTGTAGTCTTTGACCTTCCCTCTCAGGACTGCTTCTGCTGTGTCCCAGAGATTTTTGGTTGTTGTATGTTCATTTTCATTTGTTTCTAGGAAGTCATTTATTTCTTTCTTGATCTCATTGGCAACCCATTCATTGTTTAATAACATGCTATGCAGCCTCCACTCATTTAAATGTTTTTGAGTGTTTTTACTGTCGTTTATTTGTAATTTCATTCCATTGTGATCTGAGAAGATGCTTGATATTATTTCAGTCCTCTTGAACATATGGAGACTTGTTTTGTGTCCTAACATATGGTCTGTTTTTGAGAATGACCCATGTGCACTTGAGAAGAATGTATATTCTGCAGCTTTGTGTAGGAATGTTCTATAAAATGTCAATTAAATCCATCGGATCCAGTGTGTCATTTAGAGTTATCGTTTAATTTTTTTATCTGGACGATCTATCCAGTGAAGTCAGTGGGATGTTAAAGGCCTGTACTATGACTGTATAACTGTTGATCTCTCCCTTAAAGTCCTCTAGATGTTTTTTTGTTAAAATTTATTTAGGCGATCCTATATTAGGTGCATATATGCTTACCAGGGTTATATCCTCTTGTTTGATTGGTCCCTTTAGTATTATGTAGTGATCTTTGTTATCTCTTGTGATGTCTTTCATTTTGAAATCTATTTTGTCAGGAGTATTGCTACCCAAGCTTTTTTTGTTTGTTTGTTTCCATTGGCATGGAAAATGTTTTTCCATCCCTTCATTCTCATCCTGTGTGAGTCTTTTTATTCTGAGGTGGGTCTCGTGTAGACAGCATATAATTGGATCATATTTTTGTATCCATTTAGCTATCCTATGTCTTTTGATTGAAGCATTTAATCCACTACATTTATTATTATTGATAGGTACTCATTTTTTTAATTTTTCTTTTGGTACTTATTTATTGCCATTTTAATTCTGTATGCCTATGTTTCTATTTATATTTCTTCTCATTACAGCAGTCCTTTCAGCATTTCTTGCAGTGCTGATTTGGTGATGACAAACTCTTTTTTTTTTTTTAATATATTTTATTGATTTTTGACAGAGAGGAAGGGAGAGAGATAGAGAGTTAGAAACTTTGATGAGAGAGAAACATCTATCAGCCACCTCCTGCACACCTCCCACTGGGGATGTGCCCGCAACCCAGGTACATGCCCTTGACCGGAACCGAACGAACCTGGGACCCTTCAGTCCGCAGGGTGACGCTCTATCCACTGAGCCAAACCGGTTTTGGCGATAGCAAACTCTTTTAGCCTTCTTTTTTTGTCTGCAAAGCTCGCTATTGTATCATCTATTTTTTAAAATATATTTTTATTGATTTCAGAGAGGAAGGGAGAGGGAGAGATGGAAACATCAATGATGAGAGAGAATCATTGGCTGCCTCCCGCATGCCCCTACTGGGAACCGTGCCTGCAAACCAGACATGTGCCCTTGACTGGAATCAAACCCAGGACTTTTCAGTCCACAGGCCGATGCTCTATCCATTGAGCCAAACCGGCTAGGGCTGTATCATCTTTTTGAATGATAGCCTTGCTGGATATAGTAATCTTGGTTTCAGATCCTTGCTTTTCATTACCTTGAATATTTCATGCCATTTCCTTCTGGCCTGTAAAGTTTCTGATGAGAAATCAGCTGACAGCTTTATGGGAGCTCCTTTGTATATAACAAATTGCTTTTTTCCTGCTGCCTTTAAGATTCTCTCTTTGTCTTTTTGGCATTTTAATTATGATGTATCTGATCATGGGCCTGCTTGATTCTCTGGGCCTCCTGAACTTGTGTGACTTTTTCCTTCACCAGGTTAGGGAAGTTTTCTGCCAGTATTACTTAAAGCATGTTCTCTATCCCTTGCTCACTTTCATCTCCTTCTCAAACTCCTATTGTGCAAATACTGTTACACTTTATGTTGTCCCACAGCTCCATTAAGCTGTCTTCCTGTTTTTTTAATTGTTTTTTCTTCTTGGTTCTCTGAGTGATTTTTTTCTACCCTGTCTTTTAATTCACTGATCTGATTCTTGGCTTACCCTAATCTGCTGTGTATTCTTTCCCATGTGTTTTTTATTAGTGCTGTGCCATTCTTTATTTCCGACTGGTCTTTTTTTTCATAATTACTATATCTTTTTCTCATGTTTTGAGTATCTTTGCCGTGATTATTCTGAACTCTATCAGATAAATTTATCTCCATTTTGTTTAGCTCTTCTTCTGGTGGTTCTTTGGGTTTTTCATTTGGGGTTTTTTTTTTGTCTCCCCATTTTGGCTGCCTCTTTGGGTTTGTGTTTATGTATTAGGTAGTTCTGCTATGAATCCCAATGTCTAGTGCAGGACAATGTCAGATGCTGTTTCTGATTGGCCCTGAGTACCTGCTTGGAGCTATCAGCAATCCACAGCTTGTGGCTCCCTGTGCTGGGGCTGGGTGTCTTTAGAAAGGACCAAGATGTATACCAGGGTCTTCTTTTCCTAGCCCCAGGCCCAGAAGGAGATCAGGTAAAGATTCAAAGCCTCCAGAGATCTGCCTCTGCCTGCAGTCTGATTGTATTCAGGCTTGATTAGCCTCAGGGTATCGACCACAGGGTGGGGCCAAAAGTCTTCTAATAGGGTGGGGCAACTGCCTTCCCCTCAGGCTAAAACTGCTTGGATAGCAAAGGTCTGTGGAGAAAGATGTCCTCCGTAGATGAGGAAATGATTCAGCACAGGTAAATGGGGTGGCTGCCCTCCAAGTTCCAACCCGACTCTCCTCACACAGCTCCAGTCTACTCTGCCCTCCCTCTGCCAGAGCCCAAGATGAGTGGCTGCACACAAAATCTTGTGCATTGGCCCTTTAAGAGAGTGCCTGCATTTCCAGCATGTTATGGCTAGCACACAGCAACCCTGCTGCTTTTCACAGCCAGATGTTATGTGGGTACCTTTCTCAGTTCTGGTTCTCTGGGCTGGGGAGCCCAGCTTGGGGTTTAGACCCCAGAGTTCTCAGTGGGAATCCCCCATAGCTAAGATATCCCTCTGGACCTTGAGCTGCTATCTATGGGAGCCTGGCCAGCCCTTTTAGATTTCCACATGTCCTACCAGTTTCGATGTGGTCTCCACTTTCCGAACTTGGTTATCAGTGTTCTCTCCAGTCTACAGTCGGTTTTTCTGTATTTTAGTTGTATTTCCAGTTTGGTACTGGGAGAGTATCAGTGTAGCTTCTACTTACTCTGCTGTCATTATTTCCTCCCTGCCTTTAGGTTTTTGATTGGGCACATTACCCAGCCTCTCTAAGCTTGTCTCCTCCTTATCAAAGTTGGGAAAAACAAGGCTCAGCCCATGTCTCAGCGTTATTTAAAGAAAATATCATATATCATAGGGAAGCAAAGTACCCTATAAAGGTAAGGCGTGGGGAAGAGGGTCTCAGACATCAACCTTTCCTGATTAACAAAACCCACTGGAGCCTGGCTGGTGTGGCTCAGTGGTTGAGCATTGGGAGGTCACTGGTTCCATTCCCAGTCAGGGCACATGCCCAGGTTGCGGGCTCCATCCCCAGTAGGGTGTGCAGGAGGGCAGCTGATCAATGATGTTCCTTTCTCATCACTGTTTCTCTCTATGCTCCCTTACTCTTCTCTAAAACAAAAACGTCCACTCTAGCTCGTTTGGCTCAGTGGATAGAGCGTGGGTCCACAGACTGAAGGGTCCCACGTTCAATTCTGGTCAAGGGCACGTACCACGGTTACAGGTTCGATCCCCGGTCCAGGTTGGGGCAAGTGCAGGAGGCAACCAATTGATGTCTCTCTCTTTCTCTCTCCACTTTCTCTAAAAATCAATGGAAAAATAACCTTGGGTGAGGATTAACAACAACAAAGTCCAGTGGAATCCAGAACATTAGTGGCTGGAAGGCTGGTTCTGTTTACTGCTCTTTTGTGTGTGTTTGTTTCTTCCTTGGAACACAGAATACTTCACAAATGTTAATCAGGAAAAGAATGGGGAATTGAAAAGTGTTACCATCAAAATAAACTAAATTTTACTGAAACCTTCCATCTGCATGGGAAAGAAACAAAACAAAAACGAAATGTGCATTGGTTGCTCCCTCTGTAGCACCTCTTCCATCTGTAAAATGTCTGAATCATATTTTATATGGTACAACACTGCCACTCACAGATATTCCTACAGTCCTTGTTTCTTTCTCATGGAAGTGTCACAAGCTGTACCTACCACTCTTCCGAAACTCGAAGATCAACTGTAAATGGGGGAAAAAAGTCTTGTGATGCACACTGTTCTATTTGAACAGTGACAGTTTTATAAATCAGATAGACAGGTTTTTAACTTCAGAAGTGAGGAAATGAAGAGAAGCAAATCTAACTTTCAAGAGCCAAAGGCAATTGTTTTCAAAAGAACTGGTCAAGCCAGTGGTGGCACCTCTTTGACTTTCTAGTAGGGAGAGAGAAACATTATTAATGAAATTATATATATACCTATCCCAGAGTTCTGTGGATTGAATGAGTTTAACACGTGTAAATTAGAATCATGCCTGGTAGACCAAGCACTAAGTAAATGTGTATCTTTGTGAACTGAGAGTGGAGATTCAGAGACGTGAATGAGGTCATTAGCTGGGCCTCTACCAACTACCTGCTATTAGCATCTTGCCTCTACATAGTTTTTTTTTTAAATATATTTTATTGACTCTCCACAGAGAGGAAGGGAGAGAGACAGAGAGCTAGAAACATCGATCAGCTGCAACCCAGGCACATGCCCCCAACCGGAATCGAACCCGGGACCCCTCAGTCCGCAGGCCGACGCTCCATCCACTGAGCCAAACCGGCCCCGGCGTTTCTACATAGTTTTATTTGACAAAACATGCTTCCTTTCTTCAAAGACTAATCCTTCCACCTGTTCTCTGGATCCTTACCCCTCCGGCTTCATCGGTGACCTTGCTTTGTCAATTACCACTTATTGCTATATTTGGAAACTCACTCTACTGGCTTTTTCCCCAACACAGGAATATTTTTTAAAAATATATTTTTATTGATTTCAGAGAGGGAGGGAGAGGGAGAGGCAGGAACATCAATGAGAACCATTCATCAGCTGCCTCCTGCACACCCCCTACGGGGGATTGAGCCCGCAACCTGAGCAGGCACGTGCCCTTGACCAGAATCAAACCCGCGACCCTTTAGTCCGAAGGCTGACACTCTTATCCACTGAGCCAAACCAGGCAGGGCAGGAGTATTTTATTTCTTCCATTTTTTATTAACCTCTCTCAATTTTACAACCCTCTTTTAACTATGATGCCGTTTGTTTCCTTCCTATGGACAGATAAAGCTTCCGGAAAAAGTAGCCTCCATTTAGTTACACCTCCCATCACTCCTCGCCTGAACCAGTTTTCTGTCTTCTCCCTTAACTGCAACTGAAATCCTCTGACCAAGGTAACCAGTGTCTAGATGCCAGATGCTTAGCTAGTCCCCATTTTACTCAGCTTCATTGTCGCCTTTGGCATCATTGATCCCTCTCCTCCTCTTTAAAACACTTCCTATAATTTCTATGCCCATGCTTATTTTTTTGCTCCTCTCCAGTTATTCCTTCTCCCTTTTGTGGATTCTTTGAGTCAGTGAATAAGTGGTGAGTGACTGTGAAGGCCTAGGTGTGGGCAAACTTTTTGACTCGAGGGCCACAATGGGTTCTTAAACTAGACCGGAGGGCTGGGACAAAAGCATGGATGGAGTGTTTGTCGGAACTAATATAAATTCAAAGTAAACATCATTACATAAAAGGGTAGGGTCTTTTTTTCAATCCGGATAGAACAGCCGAACAGGCCGGATCCGGCCCGCGGGCCGTAGTTTGCCCACGGCTGCTTTAAATACTGGTGGTGTTCCCCATGACTCCCATTAGTGATCCTTTTTTCACTTTACATGATTTTCCTTGGTACTATCTTTCACTTTCACGGCATCAACTACCACTTTTACAAGGAAGTCTCCCAAGTATCTAGTTGTTGACTCGAGTTCTCCTAAGGCAGAAATCTAAATATTAAGCTGTTGGGCCTCTTTTCACTTACATGTTTCATAGCACCTCAAATAAACATGACCAAAATGGAACCCAGCATCTTCTTTCCCAAATCTATTCCTCTAGGTAAACGGTCCTACATCTACCTAACTCCCCAAGTCAAAGCCTAGGAGTTATTTGAATTCCTCCTTCCTTACCGTGAATAGTCAGTAGTTGAAATCTTACAGTCCCTTACATTTGCAAGCACTGTCTCTCGTCTCCATCCCGTCACTACCCTGGTCGAAGTGCTCTTGCTTTACCACTGCAGTTATTGCAAAGGCCTCTGATTTTAACTTCTTTTCCCTACCCACACTATTTATTAGTCAGGATAATCTGAGCGTCTATTCCCTTGCTATAAATTCCTCATTGGCTCTTTTTGGCCTCCTGCATAATGGTCTAAAGTCCTTAGCGTGATATATAATACCGTCAGTGATCTATTTTTAGCTTAAGCCTCTATCGTTTACTTTTCTCCCTTCAAACCCTATAACCTAATAACAAACTACAGTCACCAGAACATGCAACTCCACCTTCCCCCTTGTTGTCTTGATCTTATCTGGCTGTTTCATGCTTCAAAACTCAGTTCAGACGTTACCTTCTCCAGCATGTATTCCTCACTATTCTCCCTCATTGTTGGATCAGGTGCCTATCCTACCTGTTTGGACAGTCCACCACACAGTACTACAGTTTGAATTTGACATTGTAGCCCTTAATTATATTATACTAGAGCAGTTGTTCTCAACCTTGGCTGCACATTAGAATCACCTGGGAATCTTTTTAGAATCCTGATTTCTGGGTCTCATCCTCCGGAAATTCTTTGTTATGGGGTGGGGCCACAACATTAGTAACAAAGAAACAAAATTTCTAGAGGATGAGGCCCAGAAATCAGGATTAAAAAAGTTTCCCAGATGATTCTAATGTGCAGCCAAGGTTGGGAACCACTGTACTAGAGGCCTGGTGCACAAAATTTGTGCAGTGTGTGTGTGTGTGTGTGTAAGTCCCTAAGCCCAGCCTGCCCCTTCTCACAGTCCGGAAGCCCTCAGGGGATGTTCTACTGACGGCTTAGGTCTGCTTCCCTGAGGGCTTCCGGACTGTGAGAAGGGGCAGGCTGGGTGGAGCCCCAGGCCAGCCCTGGGCAAGTGGCAGTGGCCATTGGGAGTGCTCACAGCCACCACCACCATGTGGGGAGTACAGGCTGCCCTCCATCAGGCCCCGCCTCCCCCGCCCCTGTCACTGCTGCCGCCATCATGTCCCCAACATTGCAAGTCCCTGCGCACTTGCTGCACACACAGCCTGCTGATCGGTCGTTACTGTGATGGCGTCCTGACCAATTTGCATATTACCCTATTATTAGTTTTCCTGTATTTCCTTGAGGGCAGTGACTTGATATTTTTCTTTCTAGCTTCAGCTCTTATTACAGTGCCTTGTGCCTAGTGAGTAGGCACTCAATAAACATGTGTTAAATGAAAAAATGTTCTCAGCTGCCTAAATAGCTTGGACCATAATTCAAAGACCAATTTTAGTGTCTGAGAACATGCAAAATTTGATGGGCTCCCATCAAGTTTCTTGAAACCAAGAAATGGAAGAACAAATTAAGTATTACTTTAAGGAAAGATGAAGTCCAGCCCAATTACACATTAGAAAAATATTAAAACTGACAATCATAAGTTTAAAACTAGCAAATGCCACATGAGTAGGAGGAAAACTAAGTTATAATTGTTACTAACAAAAGGCTTTTTAGTTTTCAAAATGACTCTACTGTTTCTTTATCTGGCCTCCTTTCATAGCACTAATGTGTTATGATCTCTGTGTTCACTTTCTTAGATCACTCTATCTTTGGGTATTACTACCTGATGTTAGATTTAAAATTTATAAATTATAATTTATCAATTCTCCCAATGTGTGAAGCATTAAACACAATCAGGCATCAATATTTATTAACACAAGACAAAGAAAACACATTCAATGAGTTAATAGAACACTGTCCAGCCAGATGTTAAATTTAAAAATGTATATCTAGTCTAATTTCAAATAAATAAAAAAACTTTATACATAATTACACAGTACTATAGTTTGAATTTGACACTGGTAAATATTTTGACAGAAAGTAAACAAAATGGCATTTAGGACTAAAAAAAGTATTCTTATATCTTTACACTCTCTTCCTCTGGACAAATAGCATGGCCATCTAACATATACCTAAACCAGAAATGTATGAATGATAATGAAAAGGCCTATTGTGTATTTGGAGTACTGCAGCCTCTTGTCCCAAATACTCTTGCTTTTACATCAAAGCAGACAACAAAAACAACACTAAGGCATAGATCATGTTGGAGTTTGAGGGTGAGGTGGTAACTCCTCATTAGCTTTAGTCTAAAGGATTCCTGGATATTTAAGAAAGTAATTTATTTGGCCAAGATATTGAGCACCATGCCTGGGGCAGAGACCTTAATAAAAAACCTAAGGCCTCAGGCCCTTTGTTGAGTCAACAAAAGCGTTAAGCAAGCATTGCCCAGGGACTAAAGGAAACACTCACAGGACCTGTGAGTAGGCAATGGTCCCTACACAGCCTGAGGCAGCACAGCTTCCTAAGGACAGGACTTGGTACTGGGGTAGGCGGGGCCCTCGATGAGGAGAAGTGCAGACTGGACTCACTGGTGCCCATGAGCATGCTGGTCTTCCCCAGGGTCTCACTGATGCAGGAGATGGCATGTGTATAGCTCTAAGAAGCCGGAGGGCCTAGGATTTTTCCTGAGGCAGCCCCTTTCCTGCTCTACCTCACTTACTTCCGCTGAGAGGCAGAAACGGGGCCCAAAAACTTTCACATGAGTAGATTTCTCTTAGATGAACGGGGGGCTTGCTATTAATTTAGTTTTCATTTTCACAGCATAAAATCTTGGACAATGTATCCAGAGTTTTGGCAAGGCTCTTTCTGTCAATAATGGCCTTTTGGGTCTGTCTTAAGAGTCAGTTTTACCACAAAGGTTCTACTTACTGTGGAAAGAGCAAGAGCACTGGGTCATCAAGAGAAGGTTTTCTTATCCAAGTCTGCACCAGACTGAGCACAAACATCTCTAAGCTAATGAGTGGGCTCTCTTCCCCTTCCAGAGGTACTTTACCAGAGCTACTGACGAAGCTCCCAAAGACACGTCTCGGCTTTCTGTCCTCATCAGGCATATTCTGGCTTTTGAGGGCTACGCAAAAGATCAATAAAGCAGCCACAGGCAAAAAGCAAAAACTAAAGATGAATCAGAAGCCTTAGGAACTATAAAACTAGCTAATTGGCCCCTAAGTAACTGGGAATTGGCCACATTTTGAGATTAATAGATTATCTTTTTTGAAGGAATGAGTATAGATCTGCACTGTCCAACATCATAGCCATTCCCCACATGTGGCTACTGAAAACTTGAACAGAGATGTGCTTAACAATACTGAATTTCAAAGAGTTAATAGGAGAAAAAAGTAAAACATCTCAGTACTTTTTTATATTGATTTCACATTGCATGGTAATTTTTTTTATATATTGGGTTAAATAAAACATATTAAGACAATTTCACATGTTTCTTTTTTAGTTCTTAAAATGCGATTACTAGAAAATTTAAAATGACAGATGTGGCTCACATGATACTTCTAGCAGACACCCTAACTTGTGCAGTAAAGAATAATCCAACCCACAGAATAGACTCTGCCTATATTTTTTTCTGAGAACTTACTATTTACTTCTCAGGGTCCCTTGTTTTTGTTTAGTGAATCAGTAAGAACTGTTCTCAGAAAATTACTTTCCAAAAGAGCAGGCTGTTTTCTCTGCCAAACAAACTGTTGCTAGTCGCTAGGATTTCTTGCCCCAATGTAAGTGCTTTGTTTCTGTACATCCTAGAACCCCTCTCATCATGTATAAATTAATTTCATCCAAAATGTTGGAAAAGAGATCTGGAACTGGTAAATGTCTTGAGGTCTGCCCTTGTGGAGAATGGGTTGGGAGAAAGGAGGATGATGTAAAAGGGAGTCATAAAGTGGCTTTGAGTCACAGACTGTAAGGGCAGCCTCTAAGAATGCTGCCACAGCGAAGGGTCTGGCCTTTGCATTACAAACCTTATTTTCAGGGTAATTACAAGTCTTAAAAATTGTTTAAAAACGTATTTAGTTTACATGATGTTACAGTGGGGTAAATAATATGTATTATTAAAATAGTCTAAATAAATATTTACACAATAGACCAGAGTGGGTCAAAGAGAACCATTCTGATTTAACATGTTAACTCTGTTCACTTTGATTTTTTTTTAATTTTTAAAAATATTTCTGTAAGAAAAAAATAAATTCAACTATATTCAAATACATGAATTATCAGACCAAAGAAAGAAACTGAGCCGGACGGAGGCCACACTCAGTCCCAAGCTCAGTCTGCTTGGCCTGGGCACCACAGTTATTTCAAAAGAGTTCCTTGCATACATCAAACTTCCCCTATCTCAGCATAAGCCTGGCTATTTTGGCAAGTCAAATTGGTCAGTTTTGAGATGTATAGTTATGTGGCCTTACGGTTTCATGTGACTTTGGTCCCACTGTCTTCCCAGCCTATCATGCTTGTTCTTAAAATCCTGGCCCTCATGAACTGGAAGAACAGAGGACACTTCAGCTTTCAGGAAAGAGAAGCTATATGTATAAACTGTAGACACAGTTTACACTGAACCTGGAAAAGAGGAAATTCTAAATTCTTATGTAGTCACTCTTAATTTGAAACACAGTTTCAACACTGGGGGCCAAAGTCAGTTATTGTGGTTCCTTAGAATAGGGTGGGATCGAATGAATCTGAGCTTTTTCATAACATTTTGATTTTTAAACTGAGATTTTTCAGCTTGTAGAATTCAGGTTGAATTCTTAAAAGCTTAAAGCTGATTCTGGGAATGCAAACTTTAAAAACAAACATAGGCAGCTTTAGTTTATAAAATACACCAGCCAATAGAGACATAGTACAATGTGCAGCGAAATCTGCAAACAATTTGCATTTTTAGTTACCTATTTAGCTACACCGCATTAAGAGCGTATCTGAAATTCTCTCCAAGTAGAAATGTTTCTGCTCTGGTGGCTGTAACTATACAAGCCAGTCTTCACTTTTTAAAGCTAAATTATGTGTATTCTTATTTACATGTTCAAAACAATGGTCAAAATGTTTTACAGTCAAGGATTATATATATAATTTTCATATTCAGTGAGTTATCCAATTTGCTTATGAGCCGACTGAAGTAAGATGAGTAGTTCCATGTTAACAAAACCCGCAGAATGTCTAGCTATGGTAAAAGGCAAAATACAGTACAGAGCGGGGAACTGGGTACCTCAGACTACCCCCTTATGTGAATTCATTAAACTCCCTTACAAAATTCTAAAATGGCATTAGATAAAAATACAAGTATATACAACAGATGAAAAATATGCAACATGCATGTAATTGCTTTAGTAACGTGCTGCTCACGCTATGTCAAAGCTCATGACTGTTAACATTTTTTTCATTTGCCATCACAGAATTCCCCTTTTCTGTGTGTTGTGTGATTGCAGAATCCCATGGGATGAGATGAAGGATACAATGTAGCCATCTCAGCTTATTTTACATCATTGGAAAGCTTGCTCCTGTCGCCGGGCTCTGGTCCTTGTGGCTTCCCAGGAGGCCCCGGTAATCTCCGCGAGGCCGGTTACATGTTATAAGCCACGTAGATGGGGTCCAACTGGTCAGCGAGGAAGCTGTCGCGGAGGTGCATCCTTTGCTTCTCTCCTCTGGAGTTGATGGGGATGACGCCTGGGTCCACCACAACCACGACGCCAACGATGAGGTAATGCTCCTCCAGAACCACATTTGTCACTAAAGGAACCAGATCTAGAGCTTCCTGTTCAGAGCCACACAGTTCCACAACCACCACCAGCAGGTTGGTCCACGTGAAGACAGCACTGAAATTTCAATGACATTCATTTTAGATGTCAGTACATTTATTCAGTCATCTTGTACAGTCATCTACCCAAGACTTAGCCCCGTTTCCCTGAGAACTGCCTTCTCTCTTAGCAGCCACGTCTGTAATATATAACCGTCCCCTACGATTACAGCTGATTAGCTGAGCCATCCAAAATCTCTTGGGAGTTTGGAACTGGGATTGAAAGTTGTTAGCTTGTCACCTGAACAGGGGACACGTGGACTTGAAAGTTCTGGGGTAGCCACATGTGCAGAGAATCACAGAGAATGGCTCTTCAGGGAGAAGAGAACGAATGAAGTGGATGTCCACATGGCTCTAGCAAGTAGGAGAACAGTGGTTCCCGATGGCCTTGTCTCTACCTTTCCTGGGACCCAGAGTTAGTTAGAAATGTTTAGGAACCTCTGAGATAGGCAGGTATTCTTTCCATTAACTTCCTCTTTTGCTTACGTTTTCTTTTTTTGAAAAGTTTCTGTTATTTGCAGTGTAAGAACTTTGACTAAGATAATATTCTTGTACCCAACAGGAAGGGAGTCGACTAGGCTTCCTCTGAGCTTGGTGCCCCACACAAGTGTGTCTCCTCTTATGCCACAAAAGTGCCATGAGGTAGTAAGTTGCTTTTCACTGAGTGGGATTGCTGGGTTAGGGGATATGACCTGACTTGCGATATGCAACATTAAACTGTTTTAATACACAGAGTCCAATCATTAAAGAAAAATGTTCATAATATCTGACTGCATTAAAAGTGGAATGTCAACCAGGCTGGGTAGCTCAAGTGGTTAGAGCATATGCCAAGGTTTTGGGTTTGATCCCCCATCATAGCACATACAAGCAGCAACCAATGGCCCAGCTGGTGTGGCTCAGTAGTTGAGCACTGACCTATGAACCCGGAGGTCACGGTTCGATTTCCGGTTGGGAAATATGACCAGGTTGTGGGCTTGATCCCCAGCAGGGAACATACAGGAGGCAGCTGATCAGTGATTCTCTCTCATCATCGATGTTTCTATCTCTTTTCCCCTCTCAC
>NW_006285917.1:3523546-3524966 GCF_000327345.1 Myotis davidii
TCTCTTTCACTCTCCCCTCTCTTTCCTCTCTCTCTCTCTCAAATCACTTCAATTTTTTTTATAGTCAATTATCTAAAATTAGAGGGTTAACCATGGCACCCAGCTTCTCTGCATTTTCTTACACCTCATGGACATTATTCAGGTCTGGAGAGAGAACATTTTGAGACACAGAAGCATCTGGAAAGCATGAGCAGCTTTTAAAAGCATTGTGGCCTTTTAGCAAGGGGAAAAAGAAAGAAACAAAAAACGAGTGAGGACACATTGATAAATATGTAGAGAAAAGAAATTGGGTGAATTCTGTATTGTTAATCCAGAATAAAGTCAATATGAAAAAACGACAAGGTTTTAAGAAATTTTAAGTCAATGTGAGGTTGGATGATCCCTTATCAGGGATAATGTAGGGGGATTTCCTACACTGAGAGGGAAATCAGACCATATAAAAGTAATGATCCTGTCATCTGCTTACCATTTAACAATTTAAAAGCACATTCTCATTGGATCCTCCCGATAATCAGGAAGTGACAGAGGACGTATCTTACAGATGGGGAAGCGGCCTAAGTGGGAGAGCAAGGCCTTTAAGCTCTTGGTCCTGTCCACCATTCTACTCTGACGCTAGAGCAGCGGTTCTCAACCTGTGGGTCGCGATCCCTTTGGGGTCGAACGACCCTCTCACAGGGGTCGCCTAAGACCATCGGAAAACACATATATAATTACATATTGTTTTTGTGATTAATCACTATGCTTTAATTATGTTCAATTTGTAACAATGAAATTGGGTGTCACCACAACATGAGGAACTGTATTAAAAGGTCGTGGCATTAGGAAGGTTGAGAACCACTGCTCTAGAGGCAGGAAGTCTATCATCAAAGAGGACTCGACTTTAATGGTCCTTAGAGCCGGTCTCAGGTCTCCATGGCCTCATCTGCCAAAGCAGATGGCACACAAGACAGAACCAGTCTGCTTATTCTCTTAGGCCCCGAGCGCTATGTCTGTAGGTGGTAGGTGGTGCATTCAGCTGACTACTTAGTTTTCCTCAATACGACAGCGGAGGTGGAAGCCTATTCGGGGGTGGGGCTTACCATTCGGCAATGCTCCTGTGGATCCGAGACACTGAGGTCTCAATATCGATTGGGTGGTATCGTAATCCTCTCAGCTCCAGCGTTTCATCCAGAGCTCCCACCACATATAACGCATCATGACGCTCTGACAAAGAAAAAATTTGGTTTATCAGACACATTTTGAGTACAACACAATATTAGAGTTAAGAGCAGAGTTCAGACTGCCTGCCCTGTCAGGTGGCTACATCACTCGCTGTGTAACTTCGGGCAAATTAGTCAAGCCTCGGGGTCCTGCTTCACCCTCTGTGAGACAAGATAAAAACATGGCTGTGGAGACCAACCAAAGGACTTGTATGCATGCA
>NW_006285917.1:3525020-3536967 GCF_000327345.1 Myotis davidii
CAAAACATGTCTGTGCCCTGGCTGGTACAGCTCTTTTGGTTTGAGTGTCAACCCTTGCACCCAAGGGTCGTGGATTCGATTTCTGGTCAGGGCACATACGGGAGGCAACTGATTAATGTTTCTCTCACATTGATGTTTCTCTCTCTCTACTGCCCTTCCTCTCTCTCTAAAAAAATCATTGAAAACATATAAAAAATAAAATCAATGAAAACAAATCCTTGGGTGAGGATTATCAAAACAAAACAAAACATGGCCGTTATTAGGATTAAATGAGATAATCCATGCAAGGTAGTTTATATGATGCCTGGTACATTGTAAGAGCTAAAAAATTAGCTATTATTATTACTACTACTACCACCTGTACCAGGAATTGTACCAAATGCTGGGGAGACAAAGATGACAAAACAATTCCTGCTTTGGATACTATCTACTGGAGAAATAGACACACAAACGGGCGTTCCATTGTAACGCAGTGAGCCCAGTGACAGGAGTGTGCACAAGGCAGAGGGAACAGAGGACATGCCCAAGCTCTGCTCACAGGTTCAAGGAAAACCTAGAAGAGCCGAAGAAGAAATGAACATGTGTCACTGTGTCTAGACATCTTCAAGGAGTCCAAGTATAAGGAGTAGGATTAGAGAATATGGAGAGACTAGTTCTGGTTATTGATAGGGTTGTAATCTGTATCTATATTACCAGTGAGTGCATTCTGTGTGCCAGGCACTGCTCTGGGGACCTAAATGCATCAATCCCCTGACTGGGGATTGAACCATGACCTGGTTCATAGGTTGACTCTCAACCACTGAGCCATGCCAGCCGGGCTAGAGTTGGGTATTTTAAAATGCCTATTCATGCCACCAGGAATACAGGTTGAAGGCAGCAGTGAAGCCATGACAATGGACTGGGCAGAGGATGGCTGGGGGACTGCTTATACCAGAGTCTTGCCAAGCATTCTTCAGTCCAACATGCGACACTAAAGGGACAGAGGAGCACTTCTGCAGATGGCTCCTCTGCACTGATTCCCTGTCAGGGATTAGGGCTGGTACACGAGAATAGAAGAGCTAAAAGGTGAAATACCTGCCCCAAGGGCGTAGGGTCTGTGTTCTGCCTTTCACTGCTCATCAGGCACACTCCAGGACTGAGGCTGCGCTGACCCACAGGTCAGGGGTGCTGACGTGGTACCCTGGGAGCTTACCTCCTAGGTGCTTTTCAGGGGCAAAGTCTTACTTTATATGCAGATGGATTCACACATGGATTAAAGGGTTGTAGGAGGGAATAATTAAATACACACACACAATGCAGAGCCTAGCTGAAATGCAAAGCAGGATGAAGGGGAAGAGCTGGCGTGGGAGATGCATACCTCCAGTGGCCGCTGTGAGCTCAGTTCGGCGGACAAAACCAAGGTATCCTGTCCGAGCCCACAGTGTCTGAGCAGCATCCCCAAAGCTGAGGCGAGTGTTGAAATGATCAGCTTGAAGAGTCTCACTATCGTAGATGGTGTAATAGCCACTGGCCGTATGGGGACTGTTTACCCAAATCTACAAGAAAAGGGCACTGGTCACATTTCCCAAGAACATATTGTGACTTTAGTTTTTTAATCTCATTTTTATATTAATAGCAATAACACAACTGCAATAAAGGCAGCTGACATTTCAAGTATTCAGTAAGATAAGTACTTTATATGCTTTATCCCATTCATTCCTGCCACATGACATGACAATATAGTTCACACTACTGTTATTCCCATTTTACAAATGAAAAAACAAGGAGTTAAGTAACTTGCCTAAAATGTGGAAACTAGGAGACTCACACCCAAGTCTGGGAGGCAGAGGCCATGCTCTTAACCACGACACTACACTGCCTCCCTGGCTCGTTTCTCAGCCTCTTCCAGAGTCTCCCAAAGGTGTCATTCCTGTGCTTCTGAAACAAGGTATAGAGCCCTCAAGGAAACAATCCAGGGTTTCAGAATTTACCACATAAACCACCAATAACTAAAAATGGTTGGTAACACTAAATAGGCGCCATTCTATGTGCATTACAGATACAGGTATTAATGCATGTAACTCACACAATTCTACTACGTAGGTGCAAATATTATCGATGGATGAGGAGACTGAGGCCCAGAGAGATTAAGTAACTTGCCCAATATTGAGAAGCTGCTAAGTGGTAGAGCCCAGGTCACCTGGCTCCTGTACCTACAACACTCCTCCCAGTATGCTATGGGATGAAACTGTGTCCCTCAAAGATTTGGGGGCAAAAAAATTAAGACTTTAAAAACATTTTAATACTAATACAAAAATTAACACATTTTGGGATAGAATATAAAATTTGCATGAATTTCTGAAATTTAATCTTTATGGCTCCTTCAATAGGTGGAGGAGGTAGGATTTGCCCATTTTCCTTTTCAACTGAGGGATTCTCAGTGGACAAATCTGGGACGAGTTCTAGTTTGGGTGCCTAAATCTTCTCTCCATCCTGGTCTCAATCTTCCTCTGCTGTCCATTTCAGTCTTGTGCTTTACAGAGGAAGATTAAGACTCTTTTAAAAGATGAAAATTCCCAATGGGGGAAAAGCACATCCACACTTTCTCTGACTTTGAAATATGAACCCTAAAGTTGTTCTCTGCTGACTTTCAGAGTAAAGGTGAAAGGTACACCTACCTCTCCAAGGTGAGAGTCTCCAACAGGCCCTTTGGTCTCGGGATTAACAATAACCACTTTCACTCCAGGTAAAATCTAAGAATCAAAGGGAAAACACAAAGACTCAGTTAAAATCTAATGACCTGCTCTCCCTCTAGTGAGGTGAGGAGTGCACAAAGGCAGGAGCTAACTGAGATGTTGCTCACAGAATCGTCCTCAGTGGAGACCAGAGGTACAATATGGTTCATCCTCAAAAAGAAACCAAAGAACCAACCAGTCTACTTCCTTCAAAGGAATGAGGAACTGCAGATCAGAATGATGTTAGGAATTTATAGACGGCCCTGGCCTGTGTTGCTCAGTGGTTAGAGTGTCCTCCTGCGAGCACGAAGGGTTGAGAGGTCATTCCCCATTGAGGCACAAACCTGGGCTGCAGGTTCAATCCCCACCCTGGTCAGGGGGCATGCGGGAGGGAGGCAATCGATATGTCTCTCTTACATCAATGTTTCTCTCTATCTCCCTTGCTCCTACCATCCTCTAGAAGTCAACGGGAAAAATATCCTCAAGTGAGGATTAGCAACAACAATAAAACAAAACAAAACAAAACGAATTTGTAGACTAAACCTGTAACTGTCCTTTCCCACATCTATCTTGTTCACTGGATGATGGCACTAAACTCCTTAAAGCAGGAAGGGCAGCAGTGAGGGGCTGCCTGTGAGACCGCACTCTGGTCCACAGTGAGTGCTAGAGTTGAGGGCCCTGGAGAGAGACAGAGGAAGGGAGCAGTTTTGCAGGAGACTAGAAAGACACTCGAGTGCCCCAGGACCTCCCTCAACATGGAGGAGGAAGCAGCAGGTGCTGGCCGAGAGGATGGCTCAGGGCCTCTCTGGTCACCTGCATTCTCTCTTAAGCCTCCGTTTTCATCTTGGGTTTCTGGATGATGCAGTTACCTGAGAAGCCCTACAATGATTATCTGGGCTCGTACATCTAAAACTTCCAGGGAGGAAGAGACAGGGCCAGGCACTGGTGGCAGCCACTGCTAGCTGAGGCAGACGAAGATTTGACAAGATGAGAGGACCAACCTAAGCCCACTTCGAAGGGTTTAAACAGAAGAGGGAAACTGGAGGTAGTTCTCCGTGGGGTTGATCTACCACAGGAGGCTGGGCAGGTTCCCTCTTTCCCCCATTTTCTCCTCTGCCTTCCAGAATTCCTAGAAGGGATTCTGGGGCATCATCACTTCTCTTCAAAGGGAGAAGAAACTTGAAAGCTTATGCTGATGTTTCATCACCCTCAGTAAGTTGTTTAAAACCGATATAGACTGCTTGGGTGGTAAACACACAATACAATATACAGGTGATGTATTGTAAAACTGTATATCTGAAACCTATATAATTAACCAATGTCACCCTAATAAATTCAATTAAAAAAATAGAACTATAGCCCTCGTCAGTTTGGTTCAGTGGATAGAGTGTCGGCCTGTGCACCGAACGGTACCGGGTTTGATTCTGGTCAAGGGCACGGACCTCGTTGCAGGCTCCTCCTGGGCTCGGGCCCTGGTCAGGGCTCATGCAGGAGGCAACAAATCGATGCATTTCTCTCACGTCGATATTTCTCCCTGTCTTTCCCTCTCTCGTCAACCTCACTAAAATCAATGGAAAAATATCCTTGGGTGAGGATAAAAAAAAAAAACACTATAAAAAAACCCTGCTGTAGATTGAATGTTCCCAATGAGGACTGGAAATCCTAATCCCCACTGTGATGGTATTAGGAGGTGACTTTGAGCCATGACTAAGTCAGGAGGGCAGAACCCTCATGGAGGGGATTAGTGAACTTATAAAAGAGACCCAGAGATTTCCCTCGCCTCTTCTGCCAGGTGAGGACACAGTGACAAGAGGGCCATCTATGAGCCAGAAATCCCTTGCCAGAACCTGCTGGTGCCTTGATCTTGGATTTCACAGCCTCTACAACCGTGAGAAGTAAGTTTCTGTTGTTGATAAGCCACCCAGTCTCTGGTATTGTTACAGCAGCCTAAATGAACTAAGATAATAATGAAATCTCTCCTTGAACATTTTAAAGCCTCATTCTAATCTAAATCTTATCCCCATAGATAATCACTGCAATATTTTTAATCTCTTCCCCATTTTGGTTTCTCTTTGAAATATATGTGTGTATATATATATATATATAAAATTATATATAAAATCTTCCCTAATCTTAAACCACACCCCTCCCCTATCTGCCACCTATTTTTCTCCTTGTAACACTTATAATGATAGAACTGGCTCTTGTTCATCTCTCTACTTTGAATAAATGAACATTAAATTTTGCTGGTTTGTCAAATAAGAATTAACATGTCAGATTTTTAAAAATCTATGGAAATTAAGAAAATTGAAACGGAGTATTCTTCTTATGTATCCATATGAATTTGAAAGTATTGGCTCAGTTGAAATTGTTGAGTTATCTCCAGATTTCAGTTAAGTTTTGCCCTGCGTATTAATATGTTAAATGGCTTCAGGTTTCTTTAAAATGAACCACTTCTCCACAGAGACCACCTTCCCAATGGTTAACAAAACAAATTACCTTTCCAGACTCTGAGAGGAGCAAACTCTGGGGGGCACCCCGTTCCACAAGACGAACCCTGTAGAAGAACGGTATTTACTATATGTAAGCCTTTCACAAGTGATTGCACCATGTCAACTATAGCTATATAGTGCCTTCCCAACACTCTAATTTGTCTCTCCTTCTTATGCTAGAGCAGGTTCTCAAACTTAGCATTACTGACATTTTGGGTCCGATAATGTTTTGTTACAATTTTTTTGTGAGGGGCTATCCTGTGCTTTGTAGAATGGTTAGCAACATCCCAGTCCTCTACCCACTAGATGTCAGCAGCAGCCCACTTGTTGTGACAATCAAAAATATCTCGACACTGTCATAAGTCCTCCAGAGGGAGAATACCCCAGGCTGAGAAACACGGAACTCGTGAATGCACTACCTGTGCAGGCGGGGCCAGTGCCACGGCACCCCGGAGAACACAGCTGACGTCAGTGGGACTTGGGAAAGGGTCACAGAGCCCGGGGCCAGGCTCACCTTGGGATACAGTTAAAATTCCTTTCTAAGTTGATGAGGGGAAAGGCTTTACTCCTGGGGCTCAGATAAAGTACTGTTTCAAAAACCCTACTCCGCCTCATTTATCTCATCTGTCCCATCTTTTATTTTTAAACTTTCAGAGGGAAGAGTCTGCCCATTTTGGTTTAATTTATATCAAAATACTTTTACACAGGCAGGAACTAAGTATTACATCTTAATATTAAAGAATAGTGCAGAACCTGTGAGAATTAAACTTTTCTTCTTATAAATGTAAAAATTTTTCAGGTATTAATAATGAAAAATTATTTCTCTCTTCCCATGCCCCCTGGAAGATACAAACAAAGGATGAGGAAGGGGCTGGCTTTCTTGAGGCTCAACTTTTTATGTTTAGGAACTCTAATAAGAAATGATCAAAATAAATCTACTGTACCTGTCATGTCTTAATGATTTCAGATCTACATACACAGTAGTTGGATCAGGCCCTGAGGTTCCCTAAAGAAAAATAAATCAATGCATGGTTTATTTAAAATTTAAATTACTGTCTCCACATTTCATATATTTAAATAAAGAAAGAAGTAAGTTAGACATACACATAAAAATGCAAACTCTATTTTGAAAGCTCACCCTCTTCAACCAGATGCGGCAGGGTGCAGTCAGTGCCTGGAAGAGGCGCCTGGCTTTGTCCTCATGTTTCTCTTCTCCTCCCTCAGGAGAGTGGGCCAGGGGCCTTCTCACAGAGGCAAGAGAAGCACTAAAAAGTTACCAGGCGAAGGCCGGTCCTCATCCCTGGACTTTAAAGCAGGGACGACTGCCTGGCTTGTGTGGCTCAGTGGTTGAGCATCAACCTATGAACCAGGAGGTCACAGTTTGATTCCTGATCAGGGCACATGCCTGGGATGCATGCAGTCTTGATCCCCAGTAGAGGGCCTGTGGAGGCAGCCAATCAATGATTCTCTCTCATCACTGATGTTTCCATCTCTCTCCCTCTCCCTTCCTCTCTGAAATCAATAAAGATATATTAAAATAAATAAATAAATAAACAAATAAATAAATAAATAAAGCAGGGACGACACCGGTCAGCACCCATGGGGATTTTCAAAATTAACACTGGCCCAACCTGAAAACAAAGGGCCCACAATTGGGCTCCACAGTTAAAGCTACGATGCTATTTAAAAGTCACCTGACCATGGTCATAGAAGACCTGAAAGTATCTACCCACGTATGCCACCTTCGTTTACTCTCACTCTTGTCCACGCCTATGTTTTCCTTATTAGTCTCCAAGCTACATACAATCAGACTCAGTTCTTTTCTGTTATTTACCCAGGAATAACATGGCAAAGTTGCCATCTGGTTGGAGAAAAGAATACAGGCTTATTTGTACTTCCTTTGCAAAAAAGTTATAAAATATGGAGGAGACAGGAAAACAGAAGGGAAGACATAAACAAAATTCAAATAGGACTCAGAGTCTTCTTCAGTCATTGCTGTGGACCATAAAACTACTAAACAGTTAGCACATGGGTGCTCAACGGCCAGAAAAAGCTCTGTGTGTAGCATCTAGCAACTTAAGAGATTCTATGGAACGACTCTGTGAAGATAATACTCTTCTCTTCATCTTACAGATGAGCAAAATGAGGCACAGTGAAGTCAAAACGAAATGGCCAGGGCCCCAGAGCAGGTAAGAGGAACGGGGGCTCACACCAGGCAGACTGTTGGAGGCCTCTGCTCCAGAGCACCACACATCCCCCTTGCATTTTTTCCAAGCACAATTTCACGAAAGTCACCTGTAAACATATTGCTACATTGACTCTTGATCCGAAAGTGGTGCTGACAGCTCGAGGGGACAGACCGATGTCTTTAAAGAGCTTGGAGAAGGACTGCTGGAGGGCAATACGGGGTCGCTCCTCGGCCACTACCACACACGTCCGGATGCAGGAGAGGTTGATCCCTCTGGTCTGTAAGACACCATGCACGCGAGCTGAGGTTAGCAAGACCATCAGAGAACTGAATAGCTAGGACCAGTGCTGTCTCTTTGGTCAGGAAAAGCCAACGAACTGTGTATTCTCCTCTCAGACAACCAGAGAAAAGACAGAAGTTTCCAGAAATGCCAAGGCTTCCACTGAAGTCATTACCCCCTGGTAAATGTGCTCACTCTATTTCTTTTCTCTTTCCTCTAAAAGTCTTGGGTTCCTCAGCAATCCATTTTCATCCCACCCCGTTTCTGTGCCTTGCATTTCTCCCTACTGCAAACTGGAGGCATGGGACTATGAGGAAGGGAACCGAGCACCCTGGAGATCAAATCTCTTGTCTTTTTTTCCTTCTTAAGGTCACATTTCTCTATTTAAGAAAATCTGGTGTCTTCTGACTCTCCCACATGCAGTCAGACATATGATCACTGGCTACACACATGAATGAGCTACCCCTTTGTCTCTGGGGCCCTCCCCAGTCTCTGATGTTCTGAGGTTGCAAATTCTATTGGAAAAATCCTACTGGAGGTTAACAGTTCCTTTCATCTTTCTATAAAGTCATTTCCATTCAGCCTCCCAACCAGTTTCACCTTCTTCGCCACAAATTACGACTCACATTAAACTCTGAAAGAGTGCATTAAAGTAGAAAGTGGAAGAGATAAACTTCCGGAGGTTTACAAAAGCACCTGTTTGACTGCCTAGAGAAAACCAAGCAGGCATGTCTGTCCACCCCTCCTCAGCGTCCTACCCGTCCCATTTCTTTAAAACCCCCAGGACTGCTGTTTGTTGCAGCGCCTTCTTACCTTCAGCACCTCCACTTGGTTTCCAAGCCCCTTGGTGCAGAGCTCCATTACTGAATAGGAGCAGAATGTATCCCGTATTTTGTACTGGTTGACAGTGGCAAGCCAGAGGAAAAGGTTGTTTTCTAACTCCATAGGAGGAATTAAGATGGACTGGTGACCTGAATAGACGCTGCAATACAGGAAGGCAAGAGCTGACATTAGCAAAGCATCCTAGATATTCTGATGTTTTAAAACATCATCAATTCAACTGAGTAGGAAGGACACTGTAGGGCCATACTAGATATAAGGTCTAAGAATCAGCCTTGTTCATATGCAACTCACAACACAGTGTAACTATAAAATAGAGCAGACTGTGATACATGTAGTAACTGAGATGTGAAGAAGGGACATCAACAAGATCACAGAATAAAGGGCAAGGTATCCAAACTGGGAAAGCTGGGGCTGGTGGGGGGCGGGGGCAGTTCAATGTGCAGGTGACAGTTGTGCTGGGGCTTGAAAAACGAGCAGGAATTTGACAGTGGCTGGAGGAAGTGAGGATGGTGATGAGGGTATTCCAGGCAGAGGAACCGCATATGCAAATGCAGAGGTATAAAATTACATGGTGTTTAAGGTTGACAGAAATAGTACCCCAGTGTGAAATACTAGAGCACAGGATGCATGGGGGAGTGATGAGACATGAGGCCAGAAGCGCTGGGATCAAACTGTGAAAGGGCTTAATTATCATATGAGGGATTTAGACTTTACCCAGTAGGCAGTCACTGCAGCTTTAAGTTGGGGCAAAACTAGCAACATGGAGGAGGGACTGGAGATACGAGACACTGAAGGCTGAGAGACAGTTAGCAGAGACTGCAATAGTCCAGCTGAGAGATGATGAGGGCTTGGACCCCGACAGTGCAGTGGGATAAAAAGGAAGGAATAGTAGAGTCACATATCATATGTATAATCTGCAGCCATGAATCCTCAACTTCCTAAGCCTGGGTATAGATCAGAATTACCAGGAGCCTAAGAGTCCTGCATTTGAAAAATACTGGAATTGGGGTCTCCACTGACAGAGATCTAAGTAAGTGTGTGGAAGGCCTATTAATTTTTTTTAGACCCCTAGGTGATTCCTATGTACAGACAGGTTTAGGAACAACTGAGCCAAAGGACATGACATTTAAATGGATGTGAGACATAAAGACAGAGAAGTTGGAGACAATGCCCGAGTTCCTAGTTTGGGTCCCAAGGTAAAGGGCCCATCCTAACAAAGATGGAGACACGGAAGGGGCTGTTGAGTTGCACGCAGCTGGGAAGGACCCACAGAGATGTCCACTAGGAGGTGACAATGCAGGTATGAGGCGAGGTTCCCTGGGCAGCTAGTGGGAGGAGGGGCAATGCTGTTCCATAAGGAACAATCTTGCCGGGACGAACGCGCTACTTTCCAGCCACATGCTACTGTCCCACCTCATTATATTCCTTCCTGCCAAGCCAGGGGGTGCATCCTGGCTGTCACAGCTCACATATGTCACCCAAGTATCATCCTTCTACTTGGCTCTACTTCTAAAGAGAGGATTACAGGACAGAGCAGAGAGCAGGTAATAAGATCACTAACCTTTCGCATGAGGCATAAAACTACTGAAAAGAAAAAGGGAATATAAACAAAACTACATCAACATCAGAGATATTTTAGAAGTAGAAATTCTGGAAAGATCAGCATCTTATTGAAACTCTCCCAGACTAAGGGAGCAAAGGGAGGCTGAGATGGTGTGGCCTCCAGACACGCCCACACCTTCTGTGTCTTTGCTTCTCCCTTCCTACCTGCAGAGACACCAGAGTGCAAAGCCAAGTCCACAGTAAGGGTCAAGGCAGATGGCGATCTGCCGAGAAGAGTACAATTCACACTGGAGCTTGATGGCTCTGCAGAGAGCATTGACTGCCGAGTGGGACATCTGGAAAGCAAGGAACATGGCACAGGATGGAACAGGCATCCCACAGGCAGCTTCGAGTCCCCCAAACTCCTCAAAATGATGTATATTTTTCATTGGTTCTAAAAGCTTAACCTCTCACTTCAGGTAACTAATTTCTGTTCATTAGTCAACCGAGTTTTATGAAATATGAATCTAATTTCATACTGTCTTTAACTGTAACTCTTATTATCTGTTAGCTTCTATGCTAGGTTCAGAACATGGCATAACTAATTCCTTGGGATAACTTATTCCGGAAGAGCCGATGCTCTTATTTAAATATAGCAGGGACCCTTGATCCTCCGCCTACCCTCTCTGGTACAACCAGCTGGCCTCTACAGCTGTAGTCCCTGGGGCAGTGGTCATCTCTATTTTCTGCAGGCCTGGCATTTGACCAGCATCCAGTGAGTGAGTGAATATACACAGACTACTCTACCTTCACTCCTGTAAGCATGCCCGTTGTAGAGACACTGAAGTCAAGATACGCCAACATCTCAGGAGTGGGTGGTTTATACAGCTGGGGCAACTTCTTCCTGGGTAAATCGTCTGCAAGGAAAAGAAAAAATCTGATGTCAAACACAGATGCTGGAACATGAAACCCGTTGCTCTTTTACTGGTTTTCTGTGGCCTTGCGATGGCCACATTTAGCTTCTGGGATCTGGGAAAGCTTAGGCTTCTCGTATTTAACCAAGCAGCTTATGTGTGTCACTCCTAGACGTGGGCTGGAGTTAAGGGCACCGCTAGGCAGTATGAACAAGCAAATCTGTATCGGGCAAATGTATTTACTAGAAGGTAAGTGAGGGGCATAATAACATAGTACTGTAGTTGAAAACGAAGAAAGCGTACTGCTGGCATTCAAATCCCAGCTCTGCAATTTTTCAGTGATTTGACCTTGAAGTTATTTAACAACTTTGTGTCTGTTACCTCATCTCTAAAATGTATTAATACCTACCCTTGCCCTAACTGGTTTGGCTCAGTGGATAGGGCATCGGCCTGTGGACTCAAGGGTGCCAGGTTCGATTCCGGTCAACAGATGCACTGAGCCTGGGGCCCTGCACTCTCAAGTTTGAGAACCTCTGCTCTGTGTCATCTCTCCGTTTTTGTCGCACTGCCATAAACCAGTTCCAGCATGTCATAATTTCAAGCGTTTCACCAAAAGGTTGATGAGACTTGGGGACTCAACAGGGTTGAGTCACACATGTAGTCCCCTGTTGGGAATGGCTAAAGGCATTTCCCCAAACCTGGATAGGAAACTGATTGTGGCTGCCAGACAGCTAAAAGGGCAGCTTAATCTACATGTTATTGCCTCCTACTGGCCAAACACCTGAACAGCTGTAGGCTATTCCCCAAACTGACAATGCCTCTATACCCTTTGAAACCTTACCCTTTGAGGTGTATTATCTCCACCTTGCCTTAGGACAAATTGTGTTAATAAAAGCAAGGGTCCTAGACAAGGAGGGAGTCTTCAGTTCCTTTAGCTGAAGGTCCTCTGACCCCCAAGGCCTTTCAAAATTATT
>NW_006285917.1:3537590-3538739 GCF_000327345.1 Myotis davidii
GTACCAGGTTCGATTCCTAGTCAGGGCACATGCCTGGGTTGCAGGCTGGATCCCCAGTAGGGGGCGTGCAGGAGGCAGCTGATGGATGTTTCTCTCTCATCGATGTTTCGAACTCTCTGTCCCTCCCCGTTCCTCTCTGTAAAAAGAGAACAATAAAAAAAAATACCTACCCTCATAGAATTGTTGGGAAGTTAATTCACACAAAGCAATTTGAAAATAACTGACTAAAATGCTCAAATAACTTCTTATTATCATGCTGGTTTCAAGTTAAAGTTCATTAATTACAGTTTAAGTACATGTTATATTAGTCATGGACTGCTTTAAAAGTTATTCTTCTGCAATTAACTTGGCAGGTTTTTAAAAATTATAATCTAGAATTAGGAATTGAGTTCCTTTCTCATTTATTTATATACTCATCCCTTTCCCCCCAAACTTGCTTTATAAATATGTCAAAACCAAGGCTATCAAGTATATCTCTGGCCCAACGATGTCTCTTCAATGGCTCCTTTGGCGTTCTGGTTCGAGAAACAATTCTGACTTAAAATATATATATTTTAAGTAAATATATAAATATATATATTTATTTATTTAAAATTTTTTTATTGATTTTCAGAAAGAAGAAGGGAGAGGGAGAGAGACATCGATGAGGGAGAATCATCAATCTGGTCGCCTCCTGGACGACCCCTACTGGGGATTGAGCCTGCCACTCAGACATGTGCCCTAACCAGGAATCAAACAGTGACCTCCTAGTTCATGGATTGATACTCACACACAAGCTGGGCTTGACTCTAACTTTTAAATCTCTTTATTACTGGGTGTCTCTGGTCAAACCAAAGACCTTCTCTATCACCTTCAACCCACCTTTGAGTATGAGAGGGGCATTTATGTGCCTAAAGAAACTTTCCTAGAAAAAAAAGGAAAGAACCCTTTGTGACCCAACCAGTGTTGCTCAGTGGTTGAGTGTTGACTCATGAACCAATAGGTCACAGGTTCGATTCCTGGTCAGGGCACATGTCCAGGCTGCGGGCTCGATCCCTAGTAGGGGGTGTATAGGAGGCAGCCAATGAATGATTTTCTCGTATCATTGATATTTCTATCTCCTTCTCCCTCTCGGAAATCAATAAAAAATATGTACATTCTCATTTCTGA
>NW_006285917.1:3539591-3542105 GCF_000327345.1 Myotis davidii
CTCCTTTTTTTCTTTTTTTTTTTTTATTCTGGGCCAGCTTTAGCTTGAGGCTTTGCTTCAGCTCTTAGGCCTCTGCTGCTGAAAGTAGGTTTCTGACCTTTGCATACAATGTTGTGATCCTGCTGGCTGAAGTCCGGCGGTATTTGTTACATAGTTTTTTAAACTGCAGGCTCAGAGGCCTGAAGCTGCAGGTGGGGAACGTTGGTTTCCTCCTTCACTGAAGCAAGCAAGCCTCATGTTAGTTTCAAGCTGCCTGGCTGCCGGCCGCCATCTTGGCTGACAGTTAATTTGCATATCTCGCTGATTAGCCAATGAAAAGGGTAGCGGTCGTACGCCAATTACCATGTTTCTCTTTTATTAGTGTAGATGACTGTGCTTATGTCCTTAAGTTACAAACGCAAAAAAAATCTAGTTTAGCACCTGGCACACAATAACCACAAACACATGTCATCCCTGCATTTAAATCCATATAAATGTTCCTGAGGTGGATACCACGTGGTACTTACTGAAAGCGGGGTAGGGAGGAAATTAATGGTTAAGAGGCTGGAAACGGAGCCAAACTGACTGGGTATGTCAGTGCTAACCTCCCTGTGCCTCAGTTTTCATATTTGTAAGATGAGGATACAAACCGCATCACTTTACTAGGGTTGGCGCAAGGATAAAATTAGGTTTTACATGTTAGATGTCTGACACATAGTTAGGGCTCAACTAAAGATGTTATGATTATGTGTGAAGTGCTTTACATTATGTCAGTTTAATCTTTAAAACACCACAAAATAGTTATTACAACCCCCATCGTATAGACAGTTTTGCCCAAGTTACTGGTGATATGCAGAGAGGGACAGAGTATTAGGATTTAAACCCTGTCTGCCAAACTCCATAACTCACACTCTCCCCTATCCCACCGCTCTCCAGGTGGCCATGCGTCTTATTCCCTTCTTTAGTAGAAATGCCGATTAACATTCATGCAAACTTTATGGTTTTCGAAGAACTTTCATATTATATTGCATTCGATATTCTCACTAAGTATGTGAATCAGGCAAGGGCAGGTAGTATTTTAGAAAAGGGTAATCTCAGACAAGATTATATAGAGAACTAGAAGCCCAGTACACGAAATTTGTGCACTTGTGGTTGGGGCTGTCCCTCAGCCTGGCCTGCACCCTCTCGCAGTCCAGGAGCCCTCGGGAGATATCCGACTGACGGCTTAGGCCTGCTCCCATCAGTTGGACATCATTAGCGCTCCCACCACTGTCATTGTGCTTGCCAGCCATGAGCCCAGCTTCTGGCTGAGTGGTGCTCCCCCTGTGGGAGCACACTGACCTCAGGGGACAGCTCCTGCATTGTATGTCATAGCAACTGATCATTCCACTGTTCGGTCAATTTGCATATTAGCCTTTTATTATATAGGATAATACTAAAGCTTCAACTACAACCAGGTCTTCTGACTCCTAGTCCAATGCTGTTTCTGCTATATCACATCTAGATCAAGACTGTATCAGATCTGTATTTTACATGGCCCTACATGTACATGGTCATATCCAGCATAAAAACCTAACCAACATTTGATGATGCCTAGAGTAACAGCAACATACTGTCTTGGGAGGCCTTAGCATGTTGTGATGTGCTTCTCTGGGTCTGGCTGTTGCAATTGATACTCACACACAAGCTGGGCTTGACTCTAACTTTTAAATCTCTTTATTACTGGGTGTCTCTGGTCAAACCAAAGACCTTCTCTATCACCTTCAACCCACCTTTGAGTATGAGAGGGGCATTTATGTGCCTAAAGAAACTTTCCTAGAAAAAAAAGGAAAGAACCCTTTGTGACCCAACCAGTGTTGCTCAGTGGTTGAGTGTTGACTCATGAACCAATAGGTCACAGGTTCGATTCCTGGTCAGGGCACATGTCCAGGCTGCGGGCTCGATCCCTAGTAGGGGGTGTATAGGAGGCAGCCAATGAATGATTTTCTCGTATCATTGATATTTCTATCTCCTTCTCCCTCTCGGAAATCAATAAAAAATATATACATTCTCATGGCTGAATCACAGTCCATATTTCAGGTCTTCCTGAAATATGAATGAGTCCAATAACTATAGTACATCTATCTGCATCATTAACACCAACACATTTATTATATACTTGAGGTCCAGTGCACAGATTCATGCACCAGTGGGGTCCCTTGGCCTGGCCTGCGGGGATTGGCTGAAACTGGCTCTCTGACATGGCCCGAGGGGTCCTGGATTGTGAGAGGGCACAGGCCAGGCTGAGGGACCCCATCGATGCACGATCAGGGCCACGGAGGGACTGCGAGAGGGCTCCAGGGCATGTCTGGCCCATCTTGCCAGGTCCCAATCGGCCAGACCCCAGCAGCAAGCTAACCTACCAATCGGACACTTAGCATATTAGGCTATTATACTGGACTAGAGGCCCAGTGCACAAAAATTTGTGCACTCGGGGGGTAGGGGGGGGTCCCTCAGCCCGGCCTGTGCCCTCTTGCAGTCTGGGACCCCTCGGGA
>NW_006285917.1:3543087-3545428 GCF_000327345.1 Myotis davidii
ACACCCTTCAGGATGGGGGTACCCACTGGGGTGCGTGACCAGTCTGGGTGAACGGCTGAGGGCTGTTTTCAGGCTGGTGGTTACTGAAGCTCCCTACTGCTCCATGTTTTCTTTCTCTTTTTTTATTCTGGGCCAGCTTTAGCTTTGAGGCTTGGCTCCAGCTCTTAGGCCTCCGCGGCTGAAAGTAGGTTGTGATGTGCTTCTCTGGGTCTGGCTGTTGCAGAATCCAGCCTTTTGGTAAGGCAAGCTGACTGGGTATTAAGTTCTGTCTCTGTCTTATCAGAGGGAACGTGTTGTGATGTAAGAGCTATGTAAACATCTTTGGCTAAGAATCTAGGAACTTTCAGGGAATAAATGCTCTTGTTCCTTCAACTCTGGAGGAATCTCCCCTTCACCTGTGTCAATGATGGTTGGCCAGGTTTTCACATCCACAGTTGCAGCTGCCTCTCGCGACTTCAGTAACCTCATTAGCATCTGCGTGGTGAGAATGCAGGCGGCTTTGCTGACCTAGAAAACAAATGAACAGAAATAAGCACCAGGAGGCTTAGCCCACATGTGGCACCAGAGACGCTGGCTGCTGCTAAGAGCAACTCGCACACCACACTGGACAGGGCACATCAATGTTTTAAACACACACACACAGGGCAGCGGAGGTCAGTGCTTCCCCTTACATCTGTTCTCTGGTGATGTGTAACTCAGTGATGGACTTGTTCATGCACACGTTTTTGTTGTTTGTTTGTTTAAGTACCCACTACCCCAAATCATGCAGTCGCGTTTCCCACATCTGGGGAAACCGCACATCTGGGTGCAACGGATAAGCCTCGCCCTGGGAAAACCACCTTCATGATCACGGCATCTCGCCTGCAGGTAAGTACACAGTGTTGTTTACAGCAGTGATTCTCAGGGGGTGTTCCATAGTTACAACCTCAGTCTGGATCCCGCACTCTTTGAGTTTCATGAAGACCAAAATAAAATAAAAACATGGAATTGTAGTACTCAGGGAAGGAGTTGGTGTTTGTGACAGTTTGGTGAATGGTTGGTAAAACTATGCTGAATTTGAGGGACTCTGTGCTCTCACAGAAACACAAAACAACTGGCCTCCCCATAAACCGTGTCAATGGGAGGAAACCCCTCCCTGCTGCTCTGGTCTGCCTTGCAGAATATGACAAGGGCATTTTGTTGAACTGAACTTTGTAATAAAATCATCTGTGGTGAACACAGCTTTTATGCTGCAAGCTCCAACTGCTGACAGAGCAAAAGTGATCTAACACTGGGGAGAATTCAGTTTGGCAAATAAAATTACCTTGGTTATTGTACAGAAAAAAACCCAGAACACTTTTTTAAAAGAAGGGATCAACCAATGAATGCACAAATAAGTAGAAAAACAAATTGATGTTTCTCTCTCTCCCTCAAATCAATCAATCAATAAAAATAAAAAAGGGGAAAAACAAGTTTTATAGAGAGTTACTATGATAGCTTTGCCTCTTTAATGTTCATGATAATGCACACAATTCTGTATCTCACCAATAACCACTTTCCCATACTCTTCCACTGAATAACACTGGTCAATTTGGTCAGATTAAGAAAAAATAAGCTGTTTTTAGGAGAAAGATTTGACTTTCTGACTCAATAGAACTGGAGAATTAGTAAGAATCCTTAGTTGTCTAAATCGGGATTTTATGAGATGAGGACAAGGTAAACCTGGTACTCACATCAACAATCATGCGGACGGTGGGCAATGTGGCGGTAAGGTTCTGAGCATGAGGAGGCCGGACAGTCACAGGGACGCACCCCGCATACAGGCAGCCATAGAATGCAGCGATTAACTCGATGCCTGCAAGACAGTCAGTTGCTTAGCTGCCTAGCATCACTGTGAAACTAAAAGGCACACCTTCCCAAACTAGTTTATTAAATCATGTGTCAAATGGGTTATTCAGACTGTAACATAACAGAGACACTAGCAGAAGAAATTCCTGAGAAGGAATAGAAGGGGAAGGAGAAAGCACATAAAACAACTTAAAAAAAAAAGAGAGAGAGAAAGAAGACGAGAATCAATAAGAAGAAAGGAAGTCAGAAGTAAAGAAAACTCTTGAAAGATACCCCAAGAAAGTGTTTTGGTTTCATTACTTGATGTCACATAGGAGAATTAACTGTAGAAATTAGGGATGTTGAACTTGGTAAATAAAAGAAAGGGAAAAGGAGAGATGAGGAACACACGAGTTTTCTCTAAATCTGTAGAAGGCCACCCCAGGTGAAGAATAATTTAATTTCTAACACATTTCTTAAACAAATGTTACATAAATTGGAATTTTGTAACTCTTTGCTTTAAAAGAAATTAGGA
>NW_006285917.1:3545589-3547629 GCF_000327345.1 Myotis davidii
TCTCTGACTTCCAGAGCAAGCTCTGGACACTTTTTTAAAACTATGCTGGATACATACTGAATTTATAAAATTAACCAAAATAAAAGTGATCTAACACTGGGGAGAATTCAGTTTGGCAAATAAAATTACCTTGGTTATTTATTGTACAGGAAAAAACCCAGAACACTTTTTTAAAAGAAGGGATCAACCAATGAATGCACAAATAAGTAGAACAACAAATTGATGTTTCAACAAATTGATGTACCCATCAGTGGGTACAAGTATTAGGGAGGTCATATGAAGAAGACTCTGCAATATCAGGACTTAGCGGGTGGCCTCCTCAGAAAGTGTTCTGCTCCATCACCATGTCATAACAAACTGGTCGATGGAAGACGGTAAGACAGGAACACCATAGGAAGGATTCCTTTACCAGCTGACCTTTTAAGAGATCTTACTATCAATGTAAATAAAATGGCATAGTAATCACAAAGCAAAATGAAATAAAAGACCAAAGAAGGCTGGATATATGAGTGGGTTAGGTGGAAGAAGAATAAAGAAAGAGACAACTCAAATATTTCACCTAAAATTTTGAATATTTACATCTGTCATCAAATAATTCAGAGTCCCTCTGTGAGGAGAAGGTTGTTGAATTAAATTAGAGCATGGAAGATGAAAACAGCAATAAGAGAGGAATACTACACATCAATTATGATATGAACAACTTAAAGTCAAAAGAGTTCATGGACAACTTTCTTTTGGAAGCTGGGTAAAATGGTCCCATTTCTCAACATTCCTACAAACAGAGCATCTCAAAAGTCAGGAAGTCTTCATTTATTCATTCATTCATTCAATAGTTACCACAATGCCAGGCACTATGCTAGAGAATGAAAATAAAGAGTAAATACAAAAGACCCAGTCCCAGAAGAGCCATTATGCTGCCTCACTACATTAACTCACATCTTAGCCCATGTGCAAGGGACTTTGGAAATCGGGAGGTGCACAGCCTACGTGGTCATGCGGGTGGCCCTGAGTTCCTGTCCTCTTAGCCTGTAGCCTAGTAATGGATCTTAGGTGCAGTCTCCCAACTCAACACTTACCAGGTGGATAGAGCAACACCACATTGTCGCCTGCATTTAGATGTCCCTTATCACCGAGAACTGACGCAATCCTCTCTGCTCGCTTGTGAAGCTGGAGGCAGCTGGCTGTGCACACGGTTGTGCCCTTTAAACAGGAGGAAATATAGATCATTAAGAAAATAAAACAGTAACAAGTATAGCCAATTTGATATTATACCTAAAAGACTTGTGCCATGGTAGATTGGTTTTAGCTATTTATCAATTCCAGTGAAAATCCCTCTGGTGCCAAAGGACATTCTTTTTCAATGTCTAAAGGTACTTAGGGAATATCAACATTAACTTAAATCAAACATATGTACTTACAGTCTTTCTTGCTTAAAATAGTTTTAGAAATACACAGGGATTGTTTTTATTTAAATGAGGAAATAAGAGTAAAGGAAAAATAAAGGGACTGCTAAGTAGGTTGAGGGCAGGACAATCAATGCTGGCCATGTGGTCATGTGCATTTGTTGGGCATTAAGCACATATTTGATTGAGTTTCTAACAGCAAAGATGTAAACAAAACAAAAACAATCAGTGTTACTAGCTAATAATGACGATTAGCAGATCAGAAGATGGCCAAGTATTACTGATCCTGAGAATAATTTCCCCTGGGGTCTTCATAAATATCCTTATTATCAACTAGAGGCCTGGTGCACAAAATTTGTGCACGGGGGTGGTGGTGGGGCGGGGGGCAGAAGGCTATCCCTCAGCCTGGCCTGCACCCTCTCACAATCTGGGACCCCGTGGGTAGGGTCCCTAGGCCTGGCCTGCAATCATGGCCTATTGGGGCTTTCCTTCCCCCTGCTGCAGGCAGCTGGCTCCACCCCCGCTGCTGCCACTGCTTGCCATCTGTGCAGCTCTGATCCCCCCTCCCCTGCCACTGGTGGCCTTCTTCTGCAGGCAATAGGTGTGGGGTGTGACGGCTTGGCTGGCCTGGGCCCTC
>NW_006285917.1:3547730-3552589 GCF_000327345.1 Myotis davidii
GGTGGGGCGGGGAGATGGATCGCAGGGTCCCCAGATCGATCATCCTGTAGAGGGAGGCCCTGTCCACCTGCTGCAGTGCTGCCAGCTGGATGGTCTGGGTCTCCCTCCTTGAGGCGATCAATTGTGGGGCTCTGCTATCGATCGTCCAGCAGAAGGAGGGCCTGCCCCCCTGCCCCCCGACCCCTGATCGATTGTCCCATCGGCTGGTGCCTGGTGGGGCGGGGGGCAGAAGGCTATCCCTCAGCCTGGCCTGCACCCTCTCACAATCTGGGACCCCGTGGGTAGGGTCCCTAGGCCTGGCCTGCAATCATGGCCTATTGGGGCTTTCCTTCCCCCTGCTGCTGGCAGCTGGCCCCACCCCTGCCGCTGCCACTGCTTGCCATCTGTGCTCTGCTGCTGCCCTCTCCCCTGCCACCAGTCACCTCCCTCTGCAGGCAACAGGAGTGGGGTACGATCGCTTGACAGGAGTAGGGTGCGACTGCTTGGCTGGCCTGGGTCTCCCTCTGCAGGGCGGGCTCTGGCTGGCCCTGCACACCCACCACAGCATTGCAGGCTGGTGCTGGCCTGGTGCCAGTGCGTGTCATAGTGTGGTCATCCAGAAGGTCATTCGGCTGTTCAGTTATTTGGTCAATTTGCATATTATGCTTTTATTATTACAGATTCAAGTTTCACTAGCCTGGGCTTTTTAAACTCCTTTCCCTTGTAAAAATTTCTCACAAATGGGAAAGTGCATAAAATATAAAGCAGCCCGGCTACTGTGGCTCAGTGGTTGAGCGTCAACCTATGAACCAGGATGAGAGAATCATTGATTGACTGCCTCCCACTGGGGATCAAGCCCGAAACCCAGCATGTGCCCTTGACCAGATTTGAACCCGGGACCCTTCAGTCCGCAGGCTGACTCTCCATCCACTGAGGCAAACCAGCTAGGGCCACTCTCAGGTTTAATGTGATAAGAAGCCCAGGATCATAGCTGTGCAGCTGGTCTAGATAACAAATTTTACAGAACCCAATACTCAAAAAGAGGTGTCATTCAGGAAAGTCAAATGAGATTGATAGATTATCTGTTGTGTTTGATTTATTATTTTACTGTGAGGAATATTCATAGGCCAGAAGAATTTGGTAATTAGTAATTGGTATATATAAAATAAGCAAAAATGTAAAAAGAATTCCAAGAAAAACAAAAAGCTTTACAAGAAGTAGAATATCACTATATTACAAACTCAGCTGATGACAATATTAATGGAGTCAAAGGAATGTAGACAATATTGACTTAAGCAAAAATTATGCTATAACTATTTTGGAAGTGATGGGAAATGGAAATTATGGGCACAGATGGTGAGTGGTGACCAGGATGAGAGAATCATTGATTGACTGCCTCCCACTGGGGATCAAGCCCGAAACCCAGCATGTGCCCTTGACCAGATTTGAACCCGGGACCCTTCAGTCCGCAGGCTGACTCTCCATCCACTGAACCAAACCAGTTAGGGCTGAACAGTTTCTTTTAAAAATAAGATTTTAAAAAAAAAATTTCAGTAATATAAAATAGGGACATGTTCCATATAGAAAATTTGGAAAATATAGATAAATACAAGATGTAACCACTATTATATATATTCACAAGAAACATTTTAAAAAAGATATCATATCTGCCCTGGCTGGTGTAGCCCGGGTGGCTGGAGTGTCATCCTGTGCACAGAAGGGTTGTGAGCTCAATCCCAGTCAGGGCACATGCCCAGTTGTAGGCTAATCCCTAGTTGGGGTGCGTGTGGGAGGCAACCTACTGATGTTTCTCTCTCTCTCCCCCTTCCTCTCTCTCTAAAATCAATGAAAACATATCCTCAGTGAAACTTGACTCAGTTATTGAAACACTTTTAAGTACGTTTGGAATAACTTGGGCCTTAATCTACTTTTTCAACTACCAATTGTAGGATATGTAAATATAGGCCAAATATTTCTGGTGCAAATTTAGCATTTGAGTGAAAAAAGTACTCTAAGTTTAAAAATACACATAGACTTAGAAGATTTCACATATACATGTTAAATATATAATTAATAATTTTTATATTGACATGTTGAGTTGATACTATTTGGGAGATATTTGGTTAAATAAACATTAATTTTAACTGCTTAAAAAACACATCTTAGGGCGAGGACTAACAAATACATACATAAATAACTGTTTTACAAAGGCATCATATCATACTGTCTCACAGCGGCTGTCTAAATGAAGAATGCGGGCTCTGTCCAGCTGGTGTGGCTCAGTGGACTGGGCATGGTCCCCTGCACAAAGAGGTCACCAGTTTGATTCCTGGTCAGGGCGTAAGCCCAGGTTTCGGGCTTGATCCCCAGTAGGGGGCGTGCAGGAGGCAATCAATCAATGTTTCTCTCTCACTGATGTTTCTATCTCTCCCTCTCCCATCCTCTGAATACAATATTCTGGTGAACCATCATTAGAAAGCAGTAGTTAAATGCATTCAAATAATTTTCAATTTGCTTCTTATCTATCAGCAATAAATTACTTAGGTATGTACCAAAAATAATTGTTTTAAAAATGCTGATCTAAAGTCACTTTCTTCCTGGCCGAAATCAAAGAATTAAAAGTCAAACTGGGTAAAAAAATTACGTGACATAATGCATTCCATATATCTGTAGATATATGTAATTGCATTGTTAGCCCCACCATTCCTCACAGAACTGAAAAAAGATGACATGATTGTAACACAAGAAAAGGCAGTATTAAATAACACTGCAGGAGGTCTCATTTCAACCTTGAATTGCACAACTTATCCTCATAATGTCAAAACAAGGAGAAAGCAGTAACTCTTTCCTCAGAGTTGGCAACAGACATTTTCTGATGAAAGAGATCAAAAGTGCCTAAGATACTCCCACAACATTCACCTGATTTGATATACGAATGAAGTTTTCGTACCTTTGCATTTAACAGCATGAAGAGTACATGGTCAGGGGTTGCCTGGGCTCGCCACTGTAGTATCTCTGCCAGAAATTGGTGCTAAAGTCACAAAGCAGAAAAAAGAATCAGGTTCAGCAACCTTTGAAAAGTTGGGTAACACTCCCATCTGCTACCTTGAAGTTCAAGTTTGGTCCCTGATCTGTTTGTAAAAATCAGCCCTTCTGGAAACGTACCTTCCTCACCAAATCATTCTCTTCAATTTGCCCAAGATCCCTTCCTGCAGCTTGTGCTATGCGTTTTCCAGCGACCAGATTCCCAACCATCACAGAAGCAGGGCCTACACCTGTAAGTAAAGGCAAATTCAGCCAAGGAGATGGCAATTCAAGCTACATGTCCCAATATACTTTAGACCGACCAAAACTGGTGCAAATAATTGAGCATTCTCCTAGGCACTGGGAACACAGGGGCAAACAAGACGAAGGGCTTGAATTCTAGTGGGGAAAGGCAACTACTAAGCACATACACAAATAAGTACCAAACAAAACAGGCCCACAGGAATTGGGGAATTGGGGGGACAGAGGAGAGCAGGTGGGTATAGGGAAGTTTTTACTCTGAGGAGGTGACAGTTGGTTGCTAATGCTCCAATCACAACACAACCCTAAAAGTGGGTTTATCAGTAATGAATATCTGGTCTGGAAAGAAATCTGCTTTCTACGAGAACTGAGAGTGAGTTAGTTCATCAGGAATATCAGAAGTGCTTTATTGAGAGTGAATAACAACTAGGTTATGGGATATTCTATAAGACAGCTAGCCTGGACTCCTCAAAAACATCCACGTCTTGAAGACAAAATATGGCTGGGAACTTCCAAATTAAAGAACATGTCACCCAAAGGCAATTCGTGACCTTCGCAAGATACTGGATCTTAAAAAAATCAGCTATAACAAACAAGTGGAGAAATCTGAATATGGGCTTTGTACTATCAGATGAAAGCATATATTAAGGTTGAATTTCTTAATAGGATAATGGTTGATTAGGAAAATTTTGGGAGAATGTTTTTGTTCTTTGGAGATACACTGCTGAAATACTTAGGGGTGAAGGCCCATGATGTCTGCAATCCACTTTCAAAGAGTTCACTAAAAAAATGGTAACAATTGGTTAATCTAGAAGATGGTAATCGGGTGACCATTATACTATTCTTTCAACTTTTCCATAGGTTTGACACTTCAAAGTAAAAAGGGAGCCCGGCAGGTGTGGCTCAGTGGTTAAGTGTCAGCCCATGAACCAAGAGGTCACCAGCTCCATTTCCAGGCAGGGCACATGCCTGGGTTGCAAGCTTGATCCCCATAGGGGGCATGTAGAAGGCAGCCATCGATCGATTATGTTTCTTGCTCATCGATGTTTCTATCTCTCTATCACTCTCTCTCTCTCTAAAAATCAATTTAAAATTTTTTAAAAATTAATAAATAAAAAGGGAGAACTCTCCCTCTCCCCTGCCCCCACCCTCTTTTAAGAAAAAGGTGCTAGTGTTCTTTATGCCTTTCTTGGTGGGTTGGTCACTTAAAGATTAAGACTCTACTGAATCAAGCTAAGAAAATGGCTAAAAGATAACAAAATGTATCATCAGTTGAGTTTTGATTAATGGTGATGCTATGCTTAGATTAATATTAAATATCTTTTATTGCCAAAATCTGTTGCTCTTGAATATATTGAAGCTGCTGGAAAAAAAATCGCTTAAATCATAGAAGCACTTTAAAATATTTGGAAAAGCTGGGTAAAGGATACAGGGAATTCTTTGCATTATTTGGCAATTTTTGTGTGAAATTATTTCAAATAAAACATTTAAAAATTTAAATTGAATAAAAAATTCAAAAAGTGTAAAGTACCCCAACACTCTGAGTGCTGAACACTTTCTCTTTTAAATCTTTATTGTTGAAAGTATTACATAGG
>NW_006285917.1:3552746-3593592 GCF_000327345.1 Myotis davidii
GTGTCTGTCTAATCCTGCTTCTAACTCCTATAAGCAAGTTGCCCCTACCATCAGATGTACAAAAACCCTCCAGCCCCCCTGCCCCTGCCCCTGCCCCTGCCTCAGGCCCTCACCACCCCACTGTCTGCATCTATGGAGTGCTGAACACTTTGTTTACAAAAGTGCCTTACTGCAATTTTAAGTCCAATATGCAAAATTCCTTCCTAAGAAACTGCATAATAAGTTACAGATATCATGTTGGGGAGGTTTTTATATAGGCAGGGCTCTGCAAATTTGACTGTGTTAGTTGCCCAATCCTGTATTCACATGTAATATAATAAAAGTGTGACATTTTTAAAAAGTAAAATTTTCAGAGTTAACTTAAAACAAAAATAATTCAGCAGCAATTTCTTCAGATCCTACTATGTACATTTCTTGAGCCCATGGGTCACAGAAAGTAAAAAGTAACTGAAAGCAGGAGCATCTAGGAGGCTAATTGCTGACATTTTGCTGTAGCTGTAAATATGCCTTATTTTGCCCACAAAACTCTGTACATTTCCTGTGGCAAAGACCACTAGTCATCAAGCCCAATGTCTCCTCTCCTCCTTTGCCTTAAAAACAGAACCACCAGTTTGTCGCCTGGAATAAAGACTGTATGCTTTAGCACTGGATAATAATATGTAAGAGAAATGATATATGTAATTTCTAGAGAATATGCTTAAAGGGGGCGGGTATTCCCTCCTTTGCCTTTTCCTCCCACCTGCTGGCTAGAACGCAGGAAGGACGGCTGGGGGTCAGGAAGCCTAGGGATGGTGTGGCAGGCCGGTACTTTCTTGCAGCCCTTCCTGTCCGTGCTGTGACTCATGGGAGGAGTCTGCCGCTGTGCTCCACTGACTCTGGGTCGGTCTGACTTGTCTGGGACAATGAAATGTTAGAAGACAGGACATAAACACAAGTTTTAAAGATGCTTGTGTGATGTGGCTTGCCTTCTTGCTTTTGCCATTTGCTTTGACAAAAATATGGCCCAGGTAGTTGCTGGTCCCATGATGAGGAGACACATGGAATGACTCTAACCCAACTTACAGCCTGAAGCCAAGGCCAGCCAGCTGATCCCAGCCCACAGCTCCACAGCCCATGAGTGAAAAACAAATGCTTCTTATTTAAGCTGCTGAGCGTTAGGGTTATGTGGTATGCAGCACAGCTATAGTAACAGTTGACTGATGTAATACCAGAGCAGAGAGGTGGGACATTGGAATCATAATGACTGAGGAGCTGCCATCCTAGTCCTGGACTGCCTAGCCCTGCCTTTCCATTACCTTAGAAAGAGATAAACCTGTCTCCTGTTTAAGTTGCTGTTATGTTTTTCTGAAACTTGCAGCCCAAATCAGTCCTTAGACATTCCCATTCTTTAGACAATAGCTCCAACAGATAGGTATCTCAATGAGATTCCCGCCCCGCCCCTCACTGCCTTAACACTTTTTCCATCTTCCTTTCCCTCTCTTTTTACCCATCTCAACTCTCTGTATTCTTCTTAAACCCCAACCTGTCATGCAAACCCCACATCATCTCCAACTCATCTATCCCATGATTTCCAAACTGCTTTGGTCTGACCATTATATCCCACTTAGATCTTAGCAGGTAATCACAACAGACAGCAAAAAATAGAGCCAAACCTAATGCTTTCTTCCAGAAGACATGTGGATGTTATGTCCATGTGGGCTTAAGAATAAATTTCTGAAATAGGTTTTATCATTTAATAAAATTAGGTGAAATCTGGCTAGCAAAAGCAATGTTTTTAGGTAGCTCCTATGTCTCTAAGTAGCACATTTTAAGCATCTATTATGACACAAATGTTTTGTTAAAGGAATTCTAGATTAAATGCAATTTAAATAGAATTTTACTCACATGACAAATGACTGTAGGACTTCAGTGTAACAGGATTTGAGATGGAGAATGATTGTGTATTTTATACATCTGTCAGATACTTAGGCAGGTAATAAATGTATACCTTTTATACATTTCTTAATTACTAACATACAAACTTCTTGGTTTTAATTGTCCCTTTAGAATATTAGCCTCCTTAAACTCTTATTTCCACTAGCAGAAACTAATAAATGTCATATATACTTTAACTCGACACACGTAGTTACTAAGATAAGGTTAGTTGGTGAGCTGACAATAACATCCAGATAAACAACTGTGATAGATGATCTTAGCCACAAGAACCCCGATGCAATAACTACTGCAGAGCATATTAACATTTTAATATCATGATAAAAATACCTAGAGTCAGAGACGTACTTGTATTTTGTTACTGAGCATTCATGTTTCCTTTTCAGTAAAAGCGGTCTTACAGACGTATAATTAAATACCACGCTTCCCTTTCCCTCCCTATCTTCCCACTGCTCCTTCTCTTCCCAGCACAGATGGAGGCTGATGTGTACATCGTGTGCAGGATCTGTAAAGGCTAGTTTTGGGCTCTCATGTTTTAAGGTCTCCACGAAACCAGGAGCCTCTCACTGACTTCTCAGTGAAATGAAGAAGCATCATTAAAACTTAATGATTTCATGTTGGATTGAACCGACAGTTTAACATGACTGACCATTAATCAATTACTCCTGCCTTTAGCCTCCTAACTCAGCGCTATAACCTATGTCTGCTCAGAAATTAGGCAAAAGGGGGAAATTGACTGTTTTGTTTTTCTTTTCCATATGGCAATTCATATACTTATTTGCGTCTTGAAGTTATAGGAATATGGCAAATGCCAAACATGCTATTTACCTGTGCTTACAATTCAGAAAATTTCAGAATTAAACACTTTTCCCCTCAGAGCTGTTAGAGGCCCAAATCAGACACCGAAAGCTAAAAGGAATGAGGGGTGACTCTAGGTAAGAGAGTCCCAACCGAAAGGCAGTGTGATTTAGCAATTCAGAGCATGGATTTTAGAGTCAATTAGTGTGACGCTCACCTCTGCCACTATCTATCTGACTTTGGGCATAATTCTTAACTTTCCTGAACTTTACTTTCCATAGCTGAGCACAGAGCTGTAGGATCACATTTATAAAACATAAAAATTAGCTAATATTTGGTTTTTAGTAGGCACTCAATAAATACTAGCTATCTTATTAAAACCTCCCTGTAGGACTTGCTTTATTCTGCTTCCCAAGTGGGATTCTGAGTGTCTTGACTCCGTGCCTCACATCCCGGGGAAAGGAGGAACACTACTAAGAATCACTTAGGAGGGGGAGCCAACAGGGAGCAAGAGAAGCCTTCCTGCAGGGTCTCAGTCCTCCCTGCCTTCAGTCTGATGATAACTATTCTCGTTACTAACTTTTGTAAAGTCTGATTTTAGAGAAAGAATCACGGGGGGAAAACTCAGCTTCTTGAATTTACAATCTCACCATTACATCTTCAAAGCCAGCACATTACCTGGTTGCTTTTGCCGGGGTTTTGGCAAATTGGTCACGCATGTATGTGGGCACATGAGGATATTGCACGGATGTAGAGATCCTTCTAGAAAGAGCTGCTTCGTTTGAGATATGTGGATTCCTCCTAGTGGAGTTTTTGGCAATGTATTGGCAGGCACCAGAGCAAGACAATAAACCCCCACTTGATGAATGCTATCGATTGCCTGGAAAAAGAGAAATATTCTGTGACATTAATTTTACACAATTCATTATTCTATTCTAGAATTTTCTTTCTCTATACATTCTATTCTAGCTCTGGAATCTGGAAGATTATTAAGATCCCATATGTCTAAAGTTACCTAATCCGTTCAATGGTGGTAGAAGTTAACAGAAGGGTAAGATACTATCTAAAAGGGCAGAGGTAAACACTGACTTACAAGCCTCAATATGTTGAGTGATAATGTGAAAAACCTAGTAATGTGTTTTGGTTGTTTTAAACAACTTAAAAGGGCAAAAAAATAAACGTAAAAATCAATACTCCTCCAACTACCCTCCTTATCAACAGCAACAAGTGGAAAGTCTGGCAGAGTTCCTAAGTCTCCAGTATCTCAGAGTTACAGAAAGTTAACAAATGTATTCCTGCATGTAGCCTTGATTTCCTACTGAATACACCTTCTGGTAAGGTGTCTACTGACCACCTTCCTTAGTTAGGTATTTACTTTATTACACATAGACCTGGAATTAACCACCACTGGGCTCTACCTACCAGGACATATGGTACCCTTACTGTTCTACTATGAATCCAAGTGCTCCAAGCTGCAAAGCTACAGAGACTGCAAAAATAATGCCCTTTTATTTCATGCGCAAATCAGACTCCAAATGACTTTTACAAGAATATGAATTAGCATAGCATTTAATTCCTATAGTTGCTTTCCAAAAGAGTAACAAATATCTTGGGGAATTTCAGTTTCCTGTGACAGGAAAAAACATAATTCACTACAAGATTCAACCATTATGCCCCAAAGTTCATTGTGAAGGAAATAAGCAGTTTATGTGTTTGAAAATAGGAACAGTATAAGAAATACTCTCTTTGCAAGTCTGGTTCTTATCCACCTTTCAGAGACCAGCCCAGGCCCACCTTCTTCAGAGTCTTTTCTGTCTAGTGTATCTTCAGTAGATATCCTTTCTTTCCCTGATTTCCACTACAAATAGCCTATGTTATGCCAGCTGATAATCCAGAATCACAGACCCCAAGGATAGGAAGAAATCTTAAAAGTCACCTAGTCCTATCATTCATCCCATGATTGCATCATTTCTACAACATTACAACTACACTGGCAATTAATAAATCCAAACGGCCCAAGCTGACCAGTTATGGATGTTGGGAACACTCCCAATGACATATAAGTCGCTATGGCCAGGACAGGCCATGTTTTCTTTAGATCTTTCACTACCCAACCAACACTTACTAAGCCTACTATGATGATGTGCTGGCATAGCTAACAGGTTCTGGGGACTGAGCAGGGAACAAAAGAGATAAAGTCTTGGCCTTCATAGGGCTTATAATATAGTGGATGTAGAAAACAATAAATATAAACACACTTATCCTATCCTAGATGCAAGACGGGCCAGAGCCCTGGAGCCCTCCCTGGCCCTGATCATGCACCAGTGGGGTCCCTCGGCCTGGCCTGTGCCCTATCATAATCCGGGACTCTCGGGGGAGGCCGGAGAGCCGGTTTTGGCCTGATCCCGCAGGCCAGGCCAAGGGACCCCACTGGTGCACGAATTCATGCAATGGGCCTCTAGTATGGTGATGAATACTAAGTAGAAAAATGAAGACAAGTGAGGGGACAGAGAGTAAAATGAAATGTTATTTAGTCATCATTTACTAAATGCTTCAATTAATTATCTAATTACTATCAATTAATCCTCCTAATAGCTCTGTAATATAAATAATTTTATGCCCACTCTATAGATTAGGAAATAGGCTCCCTGAGGTTAAGTAACTTGCCTAAGGGCATATATGTGGTGGGGAGTGGAGCTGGCATTCAAATGAAGACAAGTAAGCTCCTTTCATCACTCTAGCCTGCCCCCTCTAGAAAGATATCCCTTATACTGAAACCAAATCTTTCCCTTTCCCTAGTGGTTTATGTCACCCAGATTTCTAACTTCACAATAAAGCCCTTTCAAAGTAAGAACAACACCCTATATTTATTTGGATCCCTTGCACTCTATGCACCACTTTTAACATGTAGTAAGACTGTAGCTGTTGACAAGTGGATTGATTACTGCCGAAGATGTGTTCCACATACGGACAGTTAAAATTTTTATGGGTTGTAAACACTTCGGAACAAAAATGTGAAAGAATTTGCTGAGGCAAGTTAATTCAATTCTTTTTGGCAACTTGAGCAGAAAAATACTATGTGGTCCACAAGGAGAAAAGGTATTAACTATCTAGTTTTGTTAATAGCACCCAGCATATTTAAGTAGTGATTGGCAAGAAAAAAATACGGTGGTATAACTAGTCCACCAAAGAAAATGTCAAGCATTTTGCTGCCGCCTTTGACAACGAAGCTCACCTGCAGCACCCGGCTCATCCACTGGAAACTGTCTTCCTCGGAAGCATCAGGTCTTTGTTCCGCAACCACCACAATGCGCTCATCATAAAATACAGACACAGAAAACACAGCAATTCTAAGAGAGACAGATCAAACACATCAGGACTCCCTTCATAACCAGCCCTGTTTACTTTGCTCAGTTGGAATACAGAGAAGGGACATCCCCACCACACTAGCCAAGAATGAGTAGTTTAGTAAGAAAATGTACAATCATTACTATCAAAACGAGGACTCAAAAAACATGTATTAAGCACCACTGTTGTGAATGTTGGGACACAGTGATAAATTAGACAAAGGCCCTGTCTTCATGGAGTTTGCATATCAGAGAGACAGAACAAACAAATATAATGTCATGTTGTAATATACACTAGGCTGAGGCAGGGTGAGGGGGTGGAGTGGTGTGCTATGAAGGCAGTGGTTGGGGAGTGCTTTCCAGAGGAGTGGACACTGGAGCAGAGACCTGAATGAAGTGAGGACGCGAGCCACGCGGAGATCTGGAGGAAGAGGTTTCCTGGCAGAAGGAACGGAAAGCGAAAAGGTTCTGAGGTAGGAACGAGCTTGGCAGGTTTGAAGAACAGCAAGAAGGCCAGTGTGCCTGAAGCAGAGTGGTGAAGCAGAGAGCAGTGGGGAGAGGTCAGAGCCAGGCCAGGTGGTCACAGAGGACCTGGTAGGCCAAGGGGAGGGGTCTTTTAAGATAGGTCTCCGCTCAAACGTCCCTTACTAGTAAGGCATTCCCAGACCACCTAATAGAAACTGGCAAGCACACCCCCACCCTCTATGTTTTTTTTTTGCATAGCATTTGTCATCATCTCATACGTTATCTATTTCCCTATGTGGTTACTGTCCGTTTCCCCCAATGAGAATGTGGCTTCACAAGGCCTGTTTTGTTCAACACCACACCGTGAACATCAAGAACAGTGGCATACAGTGGGCACCCAATAAACAGTTGTAGAATGAATGCATGAAATAATGGGAAGTCATTGGAGAACTGAATATACCCACACACCTGACCGTTTCCCTTCCTTCCTTTCATCCACACATATTTATTGAACACCTACTGTGTGCCAGGTGCTCTGCTGAGTGTTATGGGTATAGCTGTGACCAAAGTCAGGTCTAGTGCCCCACAGAGTTTATATCTCACAGGAAGCTACACCATGACAAAAACTACACATTTCAAGAATTGGTTCTGTATTGGTTTAATTCCTTTTTCCTCTTCAAATACTAAAGGGACACCAAGATTGCTTTAAAACATATATCCATGATTGTAAACAACCGAATAGGACATCCATTATTCAAATATGTACCAAAAATCTTTTCTTCAATTAATAAGCTAAGAAAAAAGGGTATCTAATTGACTTCACCCATGGAATTTGAAATTGGTACTTAAGTGCTATGCCAATCTCTGTGTTAAAATGATATAATAAATTAGAGATGAGTAAGAGAAACAATTCTTAGATGTAAAACTCCTACAAAGTAGCATCTTTCTCAATTAGACTGAATGGGACTACTTTTGTATTGAAGGAATGTAGGAAGTTCAACATTTTAGAATCCTCCTCAGTCCTCAACAAATAGTGACAATTAAAAACTGAAACACAAGGATATCATTATGTCTTATTTCTCTCAATTACAGCCAAAGAACCAGACATTTTAAGACAAATATTCAAAGCTTGGTTTCTGCTAGGCTTAACCCAAAATAACCCAATCACTTGAAAGAGAATCTACAGAATATAATCAAATCACCTGATATATTCAGATTCTACTGAAAATGTTAACATTTGAACTTTGCACTACTCACCTTCCTCTATAAACAGTCTTTATTGATTCCACAGCCAATCCGGTAGCAACAATGTCATCAGCATTATGTCTTCGACCACTAACCATGAGTAACCCGTCCATTTTTCCAACCACAAACACCAAGCTGCCCTGAAAGATAACAGTGATTTACCTTGATTTCCATAACTTAAATAGTAAAACAAACATTTTACTTCTGCCTTGAAATAAATCTCATGAAAAATGTAAGAAACAATACCAAACTTTACGGATTCTGAGAAAATATTTCACATCAGAGCATCTTGGAAATCAGTGGGAAAAAACCTGTGGTATCTTACAATTAATGGGGTCTTAAGGGAATCTATTCATATTTATTCTTATAAGAAAGCAACTAGGATGGCATATAAGCATAGTTTATTTTCCCAGTCATGATTATGTATTAATTTATTTTCTGTAACTATTCATGGGATGGATGCAGAGGAGAAAAATGTTGTCAATTAATACTGGAATTAGGAAGAGATAAAAATAGTTTTGATGTTAGAATGACTGTTTCAAGTTTATAAGGGTGATGCTTTTTCCATCTGGCAAGATCACAAACAGGCTAATAAAGAAAGGTCAAAGGAAGACTGCAGGAGTTTGTCCTCTGCAGTAAGATGACAGAGCTGCAGGAAAGGATGCTGTTAATGCCCTAAAAGCACCACTGCCTAAATAATTTTATTTGTTATTTAATATTATTATCAATAATTCCCCAGACCCACTTGCAATAAATTAACTTTTTCCATTCACTATAGATTTCCTAAATTTCTTGTAAAATTTACATATATTCACTATCTAGTTGTCATCTCCATGTGAACATCACTCACTGGCTGACTGGGCAGAACGCAGTGCCATACACTGACCGGGTATGTAAGTATGACATAACCTCCAGTCTCAAGAAGTCACTGGTCCGTTTCGGAAAACAGAAGGGAACCATGCATTTCCAACATAGTGTGAAAATGCTAAGATGGAAATAAAGAAAATGAGAGAGACACTAGTCTCCTACATCTGTTTCTTCATTCTTTCACACTATCAGAATTTTTAGCTGGGCAGTGCTGATCAGAGTAAGGATGGCACTTCACCCTCCCTGGCAGGTAGGTGGGCCACTTGGCTAGTTCAGAACAATGGGATATAAGTGGAAGTGTTGTCAGCAGCTTCAGGGAATCTTCCTTACAGGAGAACAGGACTGCACCCTTTCCTCTGTCCTGCTTCCTGGAATGCAGATGTGATGGCTGCAGTGGTAAGCTACAAGGAGCTAGGTCATTGAGAACTTCTTGGTGCTGCCCTGGCTGGTTTGGCTCAGTGGGTGGAGCGTCGGCCTACAGACTGAAGGGTCCCAGGTTTGATTCCTGCCAAGGGCACATGCCTGGGTTGTGGGCTCGATCCCCAGTAGGGGATGTGCAGGAGGCAGCCAATCAATGATTCTCTTTCATCATTGATGTTTCTAACTCTTTTCCTCTCCCTTCCTCTTTGAAATCAATAAAGATATATTAAAAAAAAAAAAAAAGAACTTCTTGGTGCTGAGTGAGGAAGTCAAGACAATAGGTGTAGACTTCTCTTTCTAGAAGAATGATTCTCTTAGAGGTATTCCTTTCCCCCCACCATTCCCCATGAATATTGGGAAAGGACTATAATAAAATTGTATCTTTGCCCTGAGTGGTTTGGCTCAGTGGATAGAGAGTCGGCCTGCGAACTGAGAGGTCCCAGGTTCGATTCTGGTCAAGGGCATGTACCTTGGTTGCAGGCACATCCCCAGTAGGAGATGTGCAGGAGGCAGCTGATCGATGTTTCTCTCCCATTGATGTTTCTAACTCTCTATCCCTCTCCCTTCCTCTCTGTAAAATATCAATAAAATATATTTAAAAAAAATTATATCTTTTCTTATATAACTTAAAGCATAAAGAAGAGAAGCGAGAGTAAGGAGGTAATTAGAGACAGAAGGAGGTATATGGGCCTAACTATGATAAGGAATAACTATTACTTATAAAGTAAAATCCATACTTCCCATTATGTCATGCAAAGCCTTCCTTGCTGGCTCATGAAACTAGCTATAAGCTCTTTGAAAACAAGTTTCGGGTCCCAATTGTCTCTACAAACCCAGTGACGCTAAATACCATGTGCTGGAAAACAAATTGCTTTCATTCAAAGAATTTACTACTATACAAGTTGTATTGCTGATAATCTGTATGAAAATGCTTTGTACACTATTTATTATGGTTTCCCTTTGCTATTAAATAAAACAGCACTTATAACTTATTGACGCATATTAACACATTAAGCCCCATGTCAGTCACCGGTGACTGACACTATACTTTCCGTCTGGAAGACAAACCAGGCTGGGCGCTTAACATGTTAATCGAATGAAAGAAGGGTAGCAAGAGTAAGTAAAAAGAGTTTTGAAAATAAAAAAATAAAGTCTCAATTTGGAGGAGTCAATGAACTTGGGTAACAGAAACAATAAACTTTAACGCATTTATTACATTCTTATAGAAAATGTTTTAAATATAAGTAAGCAGCCCTATAACACTCTTGGATTAATCAGAATTTGTTCTGTTCTGTGGATCAAAGTCCAAATATCTGAATAAGATGCATCAAAACAAACATGAAAACATCACTTACGGGCCCTACAAACCCCAGCAATCCTGATCGGATGAATGGCACATCCCCAACAGGAGAGCCTGCAGAATTCACTGGAATTACCTAAAACACAGAAAAAAATAAAGTGACAATCTGAGATTTTAATTTAAAAATGTATTTAAGAACCTCTCATGCATGTGGGATCTCTGCCTTTCATGTATGCAGGGTTCCCATACTTGTGCATATATTAAGTTTGGTATTTTCTCTTGCAAAAAATATGTATTTGTTTTAATTGGTTTGTGAGAGAAAGAGGGGAAGAGAAAGAAGGAGGGAGGGAAGGAGGAAAACAGAGAGAGAATAGGAGGGGAAAGGAGGGGAGGAGAAGAGACATATAGACATTGATTTGTTGTTCCACTTATTTATGCATTCATTGGTTGCTTCTTGTATGTGAAGATACACTAACTAACAGAACTACTTGAGTTACCTGGCTAGGCTGTTTTGGTTTTTGAAGTCTTTAAGTGTTGTTTTTGTTTGTTTGTTTGTTTATTTTTTTCTTTTTCTTTTCTTTTTTTTTTAGTTACATACAACAAGTAACACATACTAATATTATGTAAATAGTGAATACAGGAATACTACCCCCCTTAAGAGATAACAATCATTTACAATTTATTGTTCATCTCTCTGTATTTTTTTATTAAGAATTTTTTTTAAAGGGATCATATGACATATACTGCTTTGCAACTTGCCTTTTCATATAACATATCTTGGATACCTTTAGAAGTTGGTAATAGTCTATATGGCTCCCTTTGTACAATAGTTCTGTAATATACCATTGCTCAGAGGACAGCAGGCATAGCCGTTGGAGTCAAATGTAAGTCAATACCTGGCTCTGCCACTTACTAATGTGGATCTTGGGCAAGTTCCTGGACGTTCCTAAACCTCTGTTTCTTTTGCCATAAAATGAAGTTCCCAATGCCCCTCACACACAAGCTTACAGTAAAGATTAAGGGACTGTAAACAGATTTGTAGACATCAGCACAGTGGCTGGTCCAGAGTGAGTTCTCAGGAAACTATTAGAATTAGCAGTTATCAGAAAGTAACCAGTCTGCATAGCTGTGTAGGTCAACTAATTTTTCACTATTACAAGCAGTGCTATACTGAATACTCCTATACCCACGTTGAAAAATTCTTCAGGGTTTATATATAAGATTCCAGTGAGAAAAATATTAGAAATGTTAATTTGCAAACCCAGGCAACAGTTTTCTCCTTTTTTATTTAGGATTTTTATTCGACTTCACTATCATTAAATTTATACTGCAGATTTCAAAATTTCTTCATTACTATGGACCTAGCAGTTTGGTATTAAGTCTAAGAATTTTGATTAGGCAGTTGTCCTTGTAGGAAAGGCAATATAACCAAATATCACCAGTATCTTCTAACACTGCTTGAGAATCTTGTTTATATAAGGCAAATGCAACAGAAAAATTCAGGTATTCAAAATATATGTAGCCCTGGCCAGTGTTTCTCAGCGGTTGGAGCATTGGCCCATGCACCAAAGGGTCACGGGTTCGATTCCCCACCAAGAACACATACCTGGGTTGCAAGTCCAATCCCCAGCCATGTTCCCAGGTATGTTCGGGGGACAACCAATTGATGTGTCTCTCTCACATCGATGTCTCTCTCTTTTCCCCTCCCTCCCTCCATTCTTCCTTCCACTCTCTCTAAATATCAATGGAAAAAAATATCCTCGGGTGAGGATTAACAAAAAAAAAGAGAAATATATGTAGTCCAAACACTTTTAAAATAAAAGAAATAAGGTAAGATTTGAATTAGTGACATGTATATACACTCAGCAGAGGTAATTAGTCACCTGAAGAGTTCATGAAAGTCTACTCCTATTAAGGTGACTTAGTCTTAACACTTGACGGTAGGGCAAGAATATAGCAATAACAATGATGATGACGGTAATAACTGACAGACATTTAATAATTTATGTTATACCATTTTAGGCCGTGTAAATACAAATGATGGTGAGCTCAGGAATTCTAAATTTTTTTCAAATACCACACCATTTACATAGATAACACTCTCCCATCCGCTACATCTAACACTACTTAATTATAAGCACTGATTTTCAAATGGGATGGTAGATAGATGTGCCCTGCCATATTGAGAGCCAGTAGTCTAAATTATAAAAAAAGGGAAGCTTGAAGAACTGAAATTGGTTGTAGTCATATAAGCCCTGTCTAGTATAAAAGGGACATGGCCCATAAACTGGAGTTCTCTGTTCCCTAAAAGGTACCCTGAGGTAGGTTAATCCCAATTATAAAATATAGACAATTAATTATGCCTGTTATGATTTCCAGGCTCACCAGGCAAATTTTCATTACAATTTTGATTTCACATGCAGAACTGCCTGCAGGAAAGCAATGTGGTAGTTACACTGGAATATGAGCTGTTTGAGGAGCTCTGTTTGTTTATTCTCTTGATGTACTCCAAACCTCTAGAATGGTGCCAGACACATAGAAGGTGCTCAATAAATACTTGTCTCACTGAAAGTTTGAATGATAGGAGCAATCTGCCCGTGACAGAACAGTTCTTCATTTTCTCTTAGTGACCTGACATTCTGGTTCACATCCGTCTTTGTGAGCTCAGTTCACTTGAGTCTACACTTAAGAGATGGATTCTCACTATATTCTGTTAAAATTAAATATTTGGGCTTATAAAGTTCAAACCATGGCATATTCACCAAAGGAATTTTTGTAAGGCCTCTTATTTATTAACTTATTAATTTAACAGTAGCACTTCCTGTGTGCCAGGTGCTGCTCTAAGCACTTTATAAATATTAACTCACTTAGTTCTCAAAACAATCCTATGATGTAGTTACTATGGTTACTGATTTTAAATATAAAGAAATTGGGGCACAAAGAGGTTAAGCAACTCACCTAAAATCAGCTAGTGAGTGGCAGAGTTAGGATTTGAACTAGGGCAGCCCAGCTCTGGAGCATATACCTTCAACCCACTATCTTATGCTATTTCCCATGAACCAAGTCATCTGCCCTAGTGACACCCTCACCAAACATTTTCCTGGCAACATTTTAATTTCATGTACCTCAAAGGTATTTTTGGTCACACCAGCAAGCCCGAAGTACATCATGCCCCCTGTTCTGGAGCTGACACAGATCTCTCCAATTTCGTCAGTTCTGCAGAGCTGGGGAGGTCCATCCGGTCTCACGATGCACATCATCCCTAGTGCACAGAAAACACAGTCAAGAAGCAGAGACCCTGGAAAACCTATGCTTCATCCTTGTGAACGCAGGAAAATTTTGTATTTAGTGAGTGGCACTGAGTAAGAATAACCAAAGAAAAATGTTAAAAATAGACCAGGAATTACATAGGTTTATTTGAAATTTCCATCTTTAAATACCATCTACTCTGATGATAGACAAATACTTTTTTTTTAAATTCAGCAAAACAACAGCAGCAACAAAACATGTAACAGATGCAGACTGAAGCTTTTAAAGACAGTGACATTAAAAATGACTGCAAAGTCCAAAGAAACAGGTGAATTAATTTCCCCCGAGGCAGATCAAACTCAAAACACTCATGGAAGCAGTGTGTTCTTCCTGCCAGTCCCAATGGCGTGGCAATTACGGCAAAAACAAACTTTAATATCACTCGGACTTCGCTTTCCATGGGAAAGTGAACAGCTATAATTAGCATCCACAATTAAATCACATGCCACTGCTGGAAGGTAAGTATAATCAGGTTTACTTAACTGTTAGAAAGGCTTTGAGAAACTAAGTGACTAAGTGACTAAATTTTGAGTTCCTGGTTTTGGATCTCGTATTTTATCAGTCTCTACTATCTCTAATGAAAAATCTTTGTGGAAAAGCAAATGATATTCCTGAGAACTTACCACCAGGCATGACATGTCCCACATCCTGGACTGTTAGTGCTGAATTTTTATCTTCAGTATTGACCCGTATTACCCCATAGCTCAATCCATTCATTGAGAGAATGGCCCTTCCCGGCAAAGGGGCCCCTGGAACTCCAGGCCTGAAAACAAATACACTCATCAAATTTGGCAAATGAAATAATGGAGAAAAATATGAGTATGTAGGAAAGCAAGTTTCCTCCAGCTAACACACACACACACACACACACACACACACACACACACTTTTTCAAAGCATGGTCAATTTTCATTCAGGTGGAAAAAGTACATTTAATCAGATGTTAAGAATATATTGATCTTGGGTATACTACAAATGTACTTTGCACACGCAAGCCACAATCAAGAATAGCCTATTTCTAGTATAAGATACTGAGGACTCTGAAGAGCAAAACAACACAGAAAAAGAGCTAATTCAAAAAAATGAGCTGAGAATAATTAAATTTTCAGTTTACCAGTTATACTTAGTGCAGGAGTGGGAAGAATAAATGAGATGCTTCAGACTGCTTTACAAAGTCATTTTCACTTTTAGACTTACGAAGCAGAAAATTAGTTAATGCCCCTTGTCACTGCCTGGTAAATTTTGCACATTTGATCGAAGTTGTACATTAAGAGCACTGGTGTCTTGAACGATACCTGCGGATCGCGACAGTCATGGCTTCAGCAGAAGTAGCGCATGGACAGATGGCCTCAGGTTTCAGTCCATGGCTCTGGAACAGACTCAGGAAGGCATCGCAGGATGACACAGACCCTATAAGGAGATGGAACAGGTCAACTTGAAAGCTGACATCGTGGTTTTCATTACTGTAGGAAACGTAAAGAGTGGAGCCAATATATTTTTTAAAAAATATGTTTTATTAATTTTTTACAGAGAGGGAGAGGGATAGTTAGAAACATCGATGAGACAGAAACATTGATCAGCTGCCTCCTGCACACCCCCCACCGGGGTTGTGCCCGCAACCAAGGCACATGCCCCTTGACTGGAATCGAACCTGGGACCCCTCAGTCCGCAGGCCGACGCTCTATCCACTGAGCAAACCGGTTAGGATGGGGAGCCAATACATTTTTTTCTCAGAAGAACTCTTACTGTACACCATTAATTCCATCCAAACACTTTACTGTGCCGGTGAAATAACTGATACATATGAAGGACACTACTTAAAGCTACAACTTGTAATAAAGCTGCTCCTAACGGGCTTCCCAATCAAAACAGAAATGAGAGATGCACTGTGGCCAGCCTGGAACGGAGCAACGCATCCTGAGTAACTGTTAGCCAGCGCAGTACAAACACTCTGGCTTAGTGCCACACGCTTCTACATGATCCTCTCTGACTTGTTTCTTATTAAGGTCAATCCCATGTCTGTGTTTTATTATACAGGATGATTAATGTGACTACTGACAAAAATCCAGTATGACAAAGAACATAGTATCTAACATTTTACCTGGTTCTACTGTGTGGAAGCTCAGGGTGTTTGTGTTTGTGGGGGAAAGCAGGTGACATGGGGGATCTCTAAAAGCTTTTCAAACTTGATTTGCTGCTAGGGGGAATTGACATAAAGTGCAGGCACTTGTTACATCAAGTCACTTTCTTATCATTCCTTTTAGTTACATGATAGAAAAAAGATATGAGTGAGCAAGAAGGAGTGGATTTAAAAGCATATGGATCCGCCTAGTCAGGTGGCTCAGTGGTTGAGCATCAACCCATGAACCAGGGGGTCACAGTTTAATTCCCAGTCAGAGTACATGCCTGGGGTTGCCAGCTCGATCCTTAGTAGGGGGTGTGCAGGAGGTAGCTGATCAATGATTCTCTCTCATCATTAATGTTTCTCTCTCTCCCTCTCTGAAATTAATAAAAAACGTATTTAAAAAAATATTTTTACCCATCCATCAAATGATGAACAGATAAAATGTGGTATATCTATACAATGGAATTATTATATGGCAATAAAAAGAAATGGAGTCTGAATACATACAATGTGGATGAACCTTGAAAACATTATGTTAAGTGAAAGAAACCTGTCACACAAGAGCAATATAGTATAATTGCCTTTATATAAAATGTCCAGAATAGGTAACTCTACAGAGACAGAAAGTAGAAGTTGCTGAGTAGTAGGGGACAGTGGAGGAGAAATGAGGAGTGACTACTAATGGGTATGAAGTATCTTTTGGGGGTGATGACTGTCTAAACTTAGGTCATGGTGATGGCCGCATATTTTGTGATCACACTGAAACTATTAAACTGCACACTTTAAATGGGTGAGTTTTATGGCATATGAATTATATCAAATTACAAACATTAAGGAAAGAATAGTCCCCGATCTACACTCTAGAAGTACTCACAGGGATTTGCTCCATCAGTCACAATTAACATCCGGAGGGAACTCAAGCTCACATCTCTTTGGTCTCGATGTGCCATCATAGCCCAGTGCAAGTCTCGACATTTTACTAAAGCTACCTTGGCTACAAATTCAAAAGGGATAAAGTTAACACACACATACATGCTAAATTAGGTAGATATTTAAGATACTATAATAAAAACTTTTAGTCATTTTAGGGATCATGATTTTCACTTAGAGAAAATAAAGAAGGTTTCAAAGAACGTGTGCCCGGTGCTCTGAGGCAGCAGTGATTAGCTGGACACACACTGTTTGCTCACTGTGACCTGTAGGCAGGCCACACATCTTTGCCAAGGAAGCTCTGAACACCAAAGTACTCAATAAATCTGATTCAGGGCTCAAATTCAGGCAAATTCATCTCAATTCTTAAGAAAGGACGTCAGAGATGAAAATGACAACACACCTAAGTTTAGTAACTGAATTCTAACATTTGTCAAGCCACCAAAGCATAGGACTATGTCTCTCGAAGGGTGACTTGATAATCCCTGAAATCTTAGTTCAAACAGTCACATAGTTAAAGCTCAGATGTTGTGTGTAGCTACCTTTGTGGGCATGTACTCTCTGGACCCAAGAGAGAGGGCAAGTCTTCATAACAGAGTAGGGTACACTAACTGTATGCATCTTATTCATTACATTCTGAAAAGCAAAGAAAGATAAAAAGTAATCAATACTAAATACACACATAGCATTTTAAAACTGAACTGATATCTTGTTAACAATTTTAATCACATGTAATATATACTCAAATACATGCTCTTTGAAAAAAATATGAAATATTAACTTTAAGGTTGAAGCCTGATTTGCTCTCTACCCTTAACCCTGGTTCCCTCTCCTCCTCAGAGATAATCACTATTATGAATCTGGCATGTATCCTCCTGGTTCTTTTTCTATGTATTTACATACATAGTTTTCCCCATGGAAAACAGAAAGTACTGTTAACATAAAAGGCATCATGCTATACGTATACCTGCAATGTACTTTTTTCCACTTTTTCATTGTTTCAGAGCTAAGTCTAAGCACATCAGTATGAGATCTACACATTTTTTTCGAACTGTTGCATAGTATTCCATAGTATGACTACACCACAATTTATTTAGGCATTTCCCTATTATTAGTAATTATTTTGCTGTTACAAACAAGGTTTCAAGGAGCATATTTATACTTCCCTGAGTATATGTATACGTGTTTCTCTAGGGTGGGTACAGAAAAGTGGTGCTGCTGGGCCACGGGATATCTGCTTTTAAAATTTAACAGATGTTGCCAAGCTGCCCTCCACCCCACTGAGTGCTTTCATCATGCTGGTGCTTGCCACGTACCACAGAGGGTTGGGTTACAAAACAATATCAAAGTTTCCGTTACTTAGAGGAGGTCCTGCCCACACCTGTTGGGTATTTGAGTAGATAAAGCTGAGTGAGCTGAGAGGATCATGCAATTTGGTGTCTCCTGTCACCCAAATGAATGAATACACCCAGGACCTCCTGTCCCAAAAAGACCCAGCCCAGCAGAATTATTAAGTCTTGGTATCTAGGCTGGCCATTTTTCTCACCACCCAAGTGGCCCAAAGAAACCAAGATACCATTCTTTTTCCTCCCTCCCCAAAGTTTCTAGGTATGGTGACAAACTTTTGGATTTCAGAGAAAGAATGGTGTTTATAGCTAATTCTTCATACTTTGTCCCTCTAACTCAGTGGTTCTCAACCTGTGGGTCGCCAACCTGTGGGTTGCGACCCCTTTGGGGGTTGAACGACCCTTTCACAGGAGTCGCCTAAGACCATCGGAAAACACATATATAATTACATATTGTTTTTGTGATTCATCACTATGCTTTAATTATGTTCAATTTGTAACAATGAAAATACATCCTGCATATCAGATATTTACATTACGATTCATAACAGTAGCAAAATTACAGTTATGAAGTAGCAACGAAAATAATTTTATGGTTGGGGGTCACCACAACATGAGGAACTGTATTAAAGGGTCAGGGCATTAGGAAGGTTGAGAACCACTGCTCTAACTCCTCAGAAGGGTTTCTTAATCTCTAATAAAAAACAAAATAGCACCCCGGCCCGGTAGCTCAGTAATACACTAAATTTGTTGGTCTGATCTCTCGTCAGGGCACAAAGAAGCAGCGACCAATGAATGCATAAATAAGTGGAACAACAAACTGGTGTTTCTCTCTCTCTCTCTCTCTCAAATCAATAAATTAAAAACAATGGGAAGGGCTTTGGGAGCTAGGAAGTATGTACTCAAGGAATAGGCTCTTACTAATTTGAGGGGTCCTGAGTGAAAAGGGACCCCCTCCTCTTCCCCGATGCTTCATTTTCTACTCTTTCTCAAACTCCTGCAGTATGTAAGGAAGTTGAACAAGATACTCGCAGAGTTCCTTTTCAACTCTAAGATCTTGTACCTCTTTTCTCTCCCTTCCTAATCACCATGCTACATATGGTAGCTTTTCCCACTTGAAATGTCCCCTCTCTCTACCTCCACCACAAAAATATCTCTATGTGGCTAAATCTTAGCCATTTTTCAAAGCCCGACTCAACTGCTACCTCTTCCACAAATATGGCCTTTGTGCCAGAGCTGGGAGGAATTCACCTTTCTCCAACTCCCATAGCACATTACCTGCTCCTCTCTTATGGAAAGCAGCCCACTTTATTTAATTGTAGCATGCAGTCATTCAGTACATTTTGTCCAACGGGAAAGTTAGTTATTACCAACAGTTGCCAAGTTCTAAATATACTTATGTAATCGCAAACATACTTTTAAAATCATAAATACATAGTCATTTTTAGAATCTTTTAGGCTTTGAGCCATCATAGCAGATGTCTTAAAAATTATAGATCCCAAATTCTCCCATTAACTATTATGTGAGGAGTATGCCCAACCACACAATGAAGAAAAAACAAACAGAATTATATTCTCTTTTTTAAAACAATTGCCTTTTGTACTGTAAAATAAAATCCCTCTGGAAAGTATTATTGATCTTTTGGGGGCTAAAATTTCAAACAAGCACTGAAGATGCTCTGGTTACACAGCATAAATACTGATCTGAATCATAAGATTTACACTAAAGGCATTAATTCTGAGTAGCTTACCGCAAACATGCCATGCCACAGCCCAGCATCCTTCTTAAAGTCTAAAACATTTACTACTGTTTCTCCTGAAATAGAAAAAAAAAAGGGGGGGAGGGAGAAGCAAGGAAGTCATCTTTAGTGTTTAGTAGCAAAATCATGTTACTTGCCTCTATTGAACCCCTGGTTTGGTATTTCTATAGAGATCACTAAAAGCTCTGAGTCTTTTGGTTACTGGAGGATCTCCTCAAATTGGTTGGGGGACTCTAGGCCATGTCACTCTAGGCCATGGAAGAGACAATTAGTTCCAAACTCTTTATGACTTAGATACTATCTTCTGAGAGGGAATCCTTTTTTCCTAATCATATAAGGAACTTTGAAAGTTTCACAGTCATATAAAAATTAGAATTCCTAGAGAGAGAAAATTTAATACATATATATCTATATATTATATCTATATACACACACATATACTTCTAAGCATCCTACAGAATACACTTTTGTGTTCTGATTTGTGCTTTTTGGTAGCTGAATTTCTTTGACTCCAAATTTACTGCTGATAGCAACTCTATACACTTGGGAAGATGGAGATACCTGACATTCTGCAGCTAATAATAAACAGGTGGTTTTAATTAGTTTTCTATTTCTGTGCTCTAGAAATCATAGTTCACATACTTGGTTTGCCCAGAATTTTAGTTCCTTTAAATTGCAGCATATTTGTGAAAAAGAAGAAAGCCAACGCAAGCCAAGAATGTGTCTTAAAACATTTCACTCTGAACTTGGTCATTAACTGGAATCCGATCACTGAGCAGCCTGCTCCTAGTCACACCACATGTATCTGAAGCTCACAATGAGGGCAGTCATGGGATGAAGTCTGACCTTCAGAATAATTGCAGGCCTGGGACAGAGCTTGGCAGTGAGACAACATTGCAAGGCGGGACACCGTAACTCCCATTACACTCCCTTCTTTGCTTGTTTTATACTAGAAAACAAAAACACAAAGAAACAAAAATATAAGAAACACAATAAAATGGGTCATTTCAAATGACAGAACTGGAATCCTAAAACAAAAGGATAAAGCCAGGATAATGGGCTGAATTTAACATGCTTCATATGAACATTGGAGGCTGTGCCCTTGGGCCTCAAATTCTAATCACACAAAGATAGGATTGGAAATGGCAAAGCTCAAGAAAAGTATGTGTGAAAAATCCTTCAAAGTTTAATTAGTCACAAGTGTGAAGTGGCTGTTAAAGAAGCTAAAACAAACAAGCTACTTGAGCTGCACTGAAGGAGCACGGTATCAAGCGCAGGGCAAGCACCACACTGCAGAGCTGAAGTGCACAAGCAGCTCTGTTAGGGAGGGAGACCTACAAATGGCCTGTTCACTCCTACAATGAACTATAATTCTGCTTTTACCTCAATGCTCCAGCTATTTCCCCTCCTCATTTCTCCAGTCTCTTGTACCCGAGCCCCCCTCCCTCCCAGCAACAGAAAAATATCTCTGCGTTTCTTTGCCAGGAAATCATTTCTTAAAACTCTGTACTTCTCCAAGTCTTTTGTAACTTTCTTACATGGCAAGGATCAATTTCTTTGCTGTCTTTCTCTTGAATGTGTATTTACGTTAAAAATAATTAGAATAGAAAACCACTATAAGACATTTTACAAGCCAAAAGATGGAAATCTAACAAAGTAGGGGGATCTCCTAATATTAAAACTGCAAAAAAGTTAGGTTAAGTTTGTAAGATAGCATCCGAAGCCAAAGAAAAAGCCAGAATGTATGTTCCAATCTCAGGACTTACCTCGATGTACGCTGGCTCACTGCCAGCAGGTGAGATGTGGGGCTGCCAGTCTTTAGGAGGCTTTGAAAGGTACTTGGAATCTGTTACAACCCATTTGAGCCGGGGCCAACCTAAATCAAACCCCAAATAAAAATTGAATTGCCTAAGCCATACGGGAAGGAATTCACATTGAACTGGTCGTTTTAAACATCAAGAGACCAAATCAAGGTCATTTTATAATCAGTACAATATGTTTATTAGTTTTTAGTGACACATCAGTAGACATTTATACCTTCTTTCAAAAGTACAATTGTTCCACATGCTCATTCCAGGCCTTGACATTACCTCAACAACTGGGAGGTCCATTTGGCAGTGGAAGTCCACTGAGGTTAGTGGTCTATCCTCTGTCTCTACATGTAGCATTTAGCTTTAATGAACAGAGTGGTAGCTTTTTCCAACCATCAGCATAAAGGTTAAGGGTGTGGGCTGTGGAATCAGATTTGGGTTCAAATCGCTGCTCTGCCATTTATTAGCTGTGACTTTGGGCAAGTTACTTAACCTCTCTGTGTCTCTGTTTCCTCACCTGTAAAATGGGGATAATAATGGTACCTACTTCATAAGATTGTGAGAATAAGAAAATATATTTTAAGTACTTAGCTATTATTAAATTAAAACACTAATTAAAGCACTCGGCTTTAACTTTTAACGGATCATTCAGATACAAATATTACTAACCTTTAAACTGTACAATCTCTCCATTCTGTGTTTTTGGCAGCCCCTTTAGACAAACTTCACTGGTAAGAGCTAAGGCAATACCACAGCTTCCTAGCAAGAAGCCAATCTGCTGCCCTCCAGCATCCTGTGGAGAAGAGATTGTAAGCACACTCATACCCAAAGCCTAACACTTAGCAATGCTCTCGCACTTGTGTGATAACATTCATGGAACCCCACTGATATCTGGCAACTCAAAAATCTAGTGACAATATGTTCTTCCAAATAGTTTGAAACATACGATTTCCTGAAGGCAAATAAAGTATCTTGTGAATCTGATATTGCTAATGAATTCTACCAGCCAAATGTGACCATTTTATTCAAAGGTCAACAGTGCTCCTCTTTTAGATTAATGTCAAGCAATTAAATAAATGCTAACACGGTTAAGTTGTCTTGACCTAGCCACACCCCCAAATCCAAAAGCAAAGCAAGTCAGGTTAGAACAAAATAATGTAAATGAACATCAAACGTCCAAATTTACAATGAAAGTGAATGAATAGCTATACCCAAATACATATATTTATTATATTTTAAAAGAGGTAGATACAGTTTAAAGATTTTCATTAAAATGTTATCTTAAAAGTATCATTATGAAATCACACAAACACTGTCAACTTAGTATAAGAACAATCCTATGACTTCCTGAACAATCTAAATATACTATATCCCATCAACCAGAGTTTTAGAGATGTTACCAATTTGTTTTTTATTCCTTTAAGAAAATAATCTTTTTCTTGTAAATTCACACTCTACCATATTTGTCTTTATCATCAAGTCTCAATAATAAACATGAGAAAATTAAGGTTAAACAGCTCATGGAAAAATCATTTTGTTAAACTTGGAAATTTGCCACATATGCTTCATTTTAGTTGGGTTGATTTGTTATTAATGTAAAATCCTATGCCGTAGAGTAGCAACATGCCATCACTGCACCACCCTTCAACTTCATGGAAATCCTAGGTCATATGATACAATTAAACCAAATCCTTTTACAAAAGGTCTTCCCTATTGTAACAGTGGATAAATGTAGATTATAGTCTCTGAAGCAAGGGTGGTAATTGTTGAAAAGTCAAGTATGTCCCCATGATTTTTTTTTTAAATATATTTTTTATTGAGTTTTTACAGAGAGGAAAGGAGAGAGATAGAAAGTCAGAAACATCGATGAGAGAGAAACATCGACCAGCTGCCTCCTGCACACTCCCCACTGGGGATGTGCCCGCAACCAAGGTACATGCCCTTGACCAGAATCGAACCTGGGACCTTTCAGTCCCCAGGCCAACGCTCTATCCACTGAGCCAAACCGGTTTTGGCTGTCCCCATGATTTTTAAGTGATATACAATACTATATAATACTATAAATACTCTATCTTGGTTAAAAACATGTTATTTGCATGAAAGTTACAAATATTAATAATTTTTATATAAATTTCATGTTTTTAAAAAGTGAAATTTAGTACTTTTTTAAATTTAGCAATGTTACCTTTCTGGTAAGAGGTACCTCTATAGGCACTGGAATTACTTCCGCCAGGAGACATCCATAAAAAGCCACCATAAACATGACTGGATCATTGTTGGGGTAAACCAGGGCTACCTAAAATGCATAATGACATTCAATAACAGAGGAATAAAAACAGACTAAGGCTTTCAATGTCACTCTGTAAGATATACATTTAAATATAAAACATCTATCATGCACACAACAAATAAAACTAATTAATAGCCTAAGGAAATTAAGTTATTGAGAAGGATGCACAAATCTAAAAAGACCTCTGTCATTCCTATGATTATAACTAGACACATTTTGGGAACTATATTGCAATTCATCATCATTCTAAGATTTTTCACTTAATCCTATTGGTGATTTAGCAGTAAACAACTCACCTTAAGTAGTAAGGTAATTACTTGTGAAACCTAAGCCAATTTACTTTAGTGCAAAGCTAAAGCAATAAAATAAATGTAACAGTTTAGAGACCAGCATATTAAAGCATAAGCCTTACATCTCTTACAGAGAGCTATAAGCATCGAGGCTCTTACTCTTTGACAAATTCATTGCATTAATTCTTACTCACTGAGCCAACAATGCAAGTATTCTAGCATGAAAGGCATTTGGTAATAGGTATAAGCAACACTGGCAGAAACTATTATGGATATAAAGTTCATTCATTTACAAAAGATAAACAGTAAAACTTTCTGTAATGTGTTCCAACGTGTGATCTCACCTGTAACACGTCACAGGGATAACCAACTCTTCCTAATACTCAAGAAATGAAAAAACAGACGTCACTATCATTTTGGAGTTTTGTTACTTGGCTCAGATATTTATAAATTAACATTTGAAACTTAATTATGTCACTGGACTCTTGTTTTTCCTTCTTTTGCTTTCAAATTATCTAAACTCACTCTCAAGGTAAGTTCAATTCTTTCTTTCCTTTTTTTTAATTAAAATTTTTTAAATAAATTTCAATTCAAACCTTCAAGAGTTCTAAAAAAATACAAACTCCACAAGACATGTAAGTAACACATTTTCTTCCTGCACACAAATGCCTAGGCCAGTGGTCGGCAAACCGTGGCTCGCGAGCCACATGCGGCTCTTTGGCCCCTTGAGTGTGGCTCTTCCACAAAATACCACGTGCGGGCGCGCACGTACAGTGCGATTGAAACTTCGTGGCCCAGGCGCAGAAGTCCGTTTTCAGCCTGGGTGAGTCTATTTTGAAGAAATGGCATTAGAAGAAGTGGGGGTTATCGGTAGGGCGATGGGAGACGTGGCGCAGGCAGGCTGGGGGAGGCACTCCCAATTCATGCAGGAGCTGAGGATGGGAGAGTTGGAAGGGGTCGACCTCAGAGAACGTACCTCAATCAGACTGAGGACGTTTTTAGCAAAGGCCAGCTTAGGAGTACCCTAATTAAGTTAATAACAATGTACCTACCTATATAAGTTTAAAAAATTTGGCTCTCAAAAGAAACTTTAATTGTTGTACTGTTGATATTTGGCTCTGTTGACTAATGAGTTTGCCGACCACTGGCCTAGGCTGTCAGGAGAGACAGAAGTACCTTCTTAGGGCTCAGTGAGGACTAGGAAACACTCATATGCCATATTTGTAAGTAGAAGCCATCCTTTAGGTGTTCTTTGCCACAATGCAAAAATATTTTCAAAGACTAGTTTAGGAGATTCTATAATCATGAGTCTCCTAAAAGCAAGTCTGTTGTATAGCTAGTGTTTCATTCTACAAATTCCAACTGAAAAGTAATGTTTGGTTTTAAAAAGTAATCATATTTACAAATTTATTAATAGGAAAAAACCTTCAAAAATTAAAAAAGATTAATGTCACCTCCAATTAAAGAAGAAATTAAATGATGCCATTTGCTTCTTCTTAGAAGTAGCAATGAGTCTCCCTTCCTTTCAACATAAAACCACAGAAAATTGCTTTAAAAATTTATGGGACTTTTTTAATAATCCTCACCCAAGGATATGTTTGTTTTTTATTGATTTTTAGAGAGTGCGGAACGGGGAGAGAAATAGAAACATTGATGAGAAACATCGATTGGTTGCCTCCCATATGTGCCCCAACCCAGGACTGAACTCAGTAACCTAGATATGTACCCTGACTGGGAACAGAACCCACAACCTCTTTTTTGTGTGTGGATGGGTTGATGCTCCAACCAACTGACCCACCCAGTCAGGGCGATGGGACATTTTTGAAAGAAAAAAAAATCAAAGTAAACTTTATTGCTATCTTTGTTATCTGAACACTGAAATATTTACTTCCAGAAAGACTCAGGTGTCCCAAGTTTTATTAGCTCCTGAAGAGTTTGCTGATTATGCAGCTACAGAAAGGGACATGTGAATTTCCTTCAATTGATGAAGGTAAGAAATATTGCCTGGCATTGGGCCAACCTGGGTTGGCAACAAACCATTTTCATTTCCTAAGAATAAAAGTTACATAAATTATGCTGTTGTATATTAAAAATCCAGAATGTGTATGTTCAAAAGCAATAAAACACCACCTCCCTAAAACCAAAAAACAAATTGAAATTACCCTGTCTGCAGGTTTTAATACAGGTTCATTTTTGGTCCCCAGTTTATTAAGCAGTGTATAGGCCAACTTTAAACTTCTGCTCCACAACTTTCCTGGAAAAAGAAAAGAAAACAGTCATAGAGAAAACCACAGGTACACCCCCTGCCACCACCTTTACCCCTAGCACGCCCACACCATTCTTCCCTCTCAGAGAAACATCCCCTAAACGCTCAGGGTCTCCACCAGACTTGCAACCAGGGGAGCAATAGGTGGTGGCAGCTCATCCCGGGCTAACCACCCGAACCTCTCTCCAAGGCACCCCTTTTCTCCGACTTTCCAGTGAGCCGACAGTAGCCCCACCCTTGGTTCTCTTCTGTCAATGTGACTTACTAGTCAGTGAGTCCACACAGCCCCGCATGGCTCACTTTCCTAGAACAGTTCTAGAAAGCCCAAGCAGCCCCATTTGCTCTCCCCAGATGCTTGTTCTACCCTAAGCACTTCCTTGTTTCACTGTCCCCAGCTTTAAAAAACATTTTCTCTCTCTTTCAAAAAAAAAAAAAAAAATAGAGAGAAAAAACCACAGGCCTACCTCATCAAGAGGGCATTCAGTTCCTAAGCACATATAATAAGACAATGGCCCCTTCCAAATGACACATCAGACAAGCATGGCCTCCAACAGAGAGCTCCTCCCCCACAACAAATGTTTTATTATTCACACTAGTTTATGGAAAGCCAGTCCTGCCTCCGAACAGCAACAACAAAATATAGCACTGGAAGCTCATTCAGGTTTAGATAATTTTTGAAATTATTATTTTTTTAATATGTTTGTATTGATTTCAGAGAGAGGAAGGGAGAAGAAGAGAGAAATAGAAACATCACTGATGAGAGAGAAACATTGATCAGCTGCCTCCTCACAACCCCTACTGGGGATCTAGCCCGAAACTTGGGCATGGTCTCTGACTAGAAATCGAACTGTGACCTCCTGATTCATTGGTCAATACTCAATTTTCTGAAGTAATCTGACTATCTTTAAAAACAGTCTGATGTGAGCTGATCACACTTCAAGGCAAGGAAATAACTGCTTATCACAAGACTGAAAATCAGAAGACTACTCCATTCTAAGCTTTTTCTGAAGAACCATTTACAAACATGGCATTAGATACTTGAAGTAATTGCAAAGCAAAAATGTGACTCATAATTTAGCATTTCATATTACTGTATTTCAGTGAAAACAGATAGTAAAATGAAAATAACTATGTGAAACATCGATATACTCAAAGATAGGAAATAAACATGAAGAGATTTAGCCAACTAACTGCTTTCTTTAAGGGTTTTATGGATGAAATTAATATACAGCCTCTGAAATGAATGCTAAAATCTGTTTGGGGGTGGAAAACCTATTCTCCCTTCTTCATGCTTCCTTCCTTCCTTCAACCGTCCTTAGAAATTCTTATATTATGGAACAAGTAAAAGACAAATCGTATTATTTCAATAGATATGTTAGTTTTATTTTACATCCAACACATTCAGAGGGGCATCTAAGGTTTAAACTCATATCAATTTCCACAATTCTTTAAATAAAAACAAATTTAGGTCTATGGACAATGTGCTCCAATTGTGAAGGGAAAAAGGAATCTGTCTGAATAAACTAGTGCAAAATCTCACAGTCCAGGTTAAACCTACTCTTCTTGTTATTTTTTTCCACTCTTCTCTTATTAAAAAAAGTTCTTTTTTAAGAATTTATAAAAAAAAATAATTTACTTTAAAAAATTATTTACAAAAGAAATAGAAAACTTTAGCTAGGATGCAAAACTAAATGGAAAAGTACTGCTTCTTTGTTTATTATAGAATTCTGTGCCTAATATAAGCAAGAGGCAGGATGAAGTAAATGACAAAGATCTAAAGAGAATCAATTTCAATTTTTGGATAAAACCATATGGTTTTTACCATACACAATTAATCCTGCCCAAATGTCTTCCTAAAATCCTCTCTTAATGTTAGAAAACATCAGTGGATGCACAAAGTCTCTTCTTTTTTGCTCTACTATTTATTTATTATTTTTTTTAAACAGTGCTACCCTTCTTTTTTAAATATATTTTTACTTATTTCAGAGAGGAAGGGAAATGGAGAGAGATTGAAACATCAATGATGAGAGAGAATCATTGATTGGCTGCCTCCTGCATTGAGGGATTGAGCCCGCAACCCAGGCTTGTGCCCTTGACCGGAATCAAACCTGGGACCCTTCAGTCCTCAGGCCGACACTCTAACCACCGAGCAAAAACCAGCTAGGGCTCTTTTAAAAATAAGCTGCCTTGAAAATGTCAGGTTAGCAAATTAAAATATTTGGTAATAGCTGTACTTAGAACTTAGGATCCTATGAAAATAAAAGATCTACTGAAACGCAATGACCAGCAACTGCGAAATACCAAGATAAAAACCCCAGCCATGATAATCTGGAGAATTACTAGGAGAAAAGGAAGGAGCTGGAACCCTGAAAACGCACCGTACGTGAGAGTGTAAACTGGCTTCCCGGTCACATCCAGTGCAGTCAGACAGGGGCACTTTGCTTGCGTGGTGCCCCAGCGCTGCAGGGCAGATTCCAGAGCAGGAGGCCAGTTACAGATGACTCCCAGGGGCTCCCCCTTCACAGGGGTCATCTGCCGTCCCTCCGGCTTGGGCTGGTTAGGGTCTGGCTGAGGTACTGAAACAACAGAAATGAGATCTGCTGTAAGTACACATACCAACCAACACAACTTAGGTCACTAATCCCAAATACATTTCCCTTTCCCTTTCATCTTTATCTAGTTTGAACTCACTCTGAGAAAAGAAAGGACATTGTTAGAAGTGGTAATCCATAAACTGGGCCTTAATTCACTTTCCCACATAACTGTAAAATCATATTTAATTTAATTTAATTTAATTTAATTTAATTTAATTTAATTTAATTTAATTTTATGCAACAAGCAAATCCTGAGCCTGACATAGCAAATGACTGAACACATAGAAAAGCATAAAGAATAAATTTCCTTTTAGTAATTTCATAATTTTTAGTAAACTTGTTTTTAAATCTTTCATTTGTGTCCAATGTCAGAGAGCCAAGTTCCATTTTTCCAGGTAACATTCAATGAAAAGGGACTAATGGTGAGTCAGGAAAACCAAGTTGACATTCACTTTTTACTAGTGTGACCTTAGGCAAACTGAGTTACCTGAGTCTTGTTTTTCCTCATCTGTAAAATGGGGACAATAACAATTATACCACAGGGTCAGTATCAGACTCAAACCAATAATGGGCATGAATGCTTCTTCCATGGCCAATCCCTTTGCCTCATGGTGAACTTGTACTCATCCCTCTTAAGATGCAGCTAAACTAGTGCATTCCCTGGGAAACCATCTCCCGCCATTTCTTCCTCAGTGCTCCCACACCATCTTGGTAGTCCACCCTTACTAAAGCACTGAGGCTCCTCAAGGGTTTCTGATACTGTACACGTTTTTTCTTACTTCTTCTCATAGTGCCTAATATAAAATGCTCGATCAATTTTTTTTAAATATATTTTTTATTGATTTTTTTACAGAGAGGAAGGGAGAGAGATAGTTAGAAACATTGATGAGAGAGAAACATCGATCAGCTGCCTCCTGCACATCTCCCACTGGGGATGTGTCCGCAACCCGGGTACATGCCCTTGACCGGAATCGAACCTGGGACCTTTCAGTCCGCAGGCAGACGCTCTATCCACTGAGCCAAACCGGTTTCGGCTGCTCGATCAATTTTAATTAACTTGAACTGAATTTGGGAGAGATAGAAAAGCTCTAGATCAGCGGTTCTCAACCTGTGGGTCGCGACCCCTTTGGCAGTTGAACGACCCTTTCACAGGGGTCGCCTAAGACCATCCTGTATATCAGATATTTACATTACGATTCATAACAGTAGCAACGAAAATAATTTTATGGTTGGGTCACAACATGAGAAACTGTATTTAAAGGGCCAGAAGGTTGAGAACCACTGCTCTAGATTATTAACATAATCATTCCAGAAACTGGCAGTGAAATATATTTCATATTCTTTCATATAAATAAAACTAAAGTCTTCAATTATTCTGCAATAAACAAGTATTATTCAAATAATAAAAAGCAAAAAAAATCCTATATATTCACAACAGGAAAGATAATTTATACATGGAATAAAAAATTAAGTATTTACTGAGTACCAATTATATAAACAGGATGTGATAAACAGTGAGAAAGTAAATACTGCATCTGTTATTCTTTGACAAACATTTATTTTTCCTAATGCTATGTGTAAGGAATACAGAGTCTATGCCCTCCAGGAGTATCTAGAACACAATGCGGGGACTCTCACACACACACACACACACACACACACACACACACACACACACACACACACAGAGCTAAGTCAACATGAGCAGTGTCTGACAGGTATGTATAGAGAAGGCAGGCGGGAGAGGGCCACATTGCCCAGCTTAGGGGGTGGGTTCCCTCACCTGTAGGAGGTAATGCCTGGGCTGAGTCTTAAAGGAAGGTTAGGAGTTAGCCAGGTAAATGGGAGGTAAGAGAAGCAGCACAGAAGGGACAATGAACAGAATGAGCAACAGGTATTAGATGGGCAATTGGAATATGAAATAAATTATATTTTATAGCTCAATTTAATGACAGATTTGAGAAGCTCACTAAAATATCTTGAGTAGTTTCACTTCCCAAATCACTGTCCTTCTACTCTGTATATTTCCAGACCCTAAACCATCAGATTAAGTAACAAGAAGAATGTGGATGAAGCTAAGTAAATGGTTTTGGTTTTGCAAACCGACTACATTTGGCAGGCAGTCTTCTGGTGATAAAAGTCTGTACATTGTTGCCGTCCACTAGGCCTCAATGCAGACCTCAGGGCACCCTCTTTCAGACTGCCAAAAACATAGGGGTATCTCTTTTCCAAAGGTCTCCCTGTTTTTTTTTTTAACAGAGGAAGGAAGAGGGATAGAGAGTTAGAAATATCGATGAGAGAGAAACATTGATCAGCTGCCTCCTGCACACCCCCCACTGGGGATGTGCCCACAACCAAGATACATGCCCTTGACCAGAATCGCACCTGGGACCCTTCAGTCTGCAGGCTGATGCTCTATCAACTGAGCCAAACTGGTCAGGGCTCCAAAGGTATTCTTATTCAAATAAACAACTGTTGCCTATTTATAACTAGTGACAAGCTGTTTGGTTCTATTCTGACAATGAAAATTGTTTCTGTATGATTTCTATTAAACCTTGACCTTCATTTGCCTGGTCAATACACAATGCTAAAATGACTGGTGAGGTTATTATTGGCATGAGCACCTTGGACATCAGTGACTAAGAAAGATCCCCTTAGCTCAATGAGTTCACTGACCCTTACAGAAACAAAAGTTCATCTTAACCTCATGTGTCAGGTTGCTTGTTGCTTCCTGCTGCATAAAATGGGTTAAGACCAGTCTAGGCTACTCATGTGCCGATTTCCAGTAACAAATCTGATGTGATCAAAGCCTACTATTAGTCTCAGGATGTAGAAATGGAGTACAAAGCTACCAGGACTTAGTTCTTTTGACAAAAGCTTTTGTTAGGTAGATCTATTTGTCACCTAGCTTCAGTAATTATCAAATGGTCACTCTCGGTTCATCTATGCCCCCAAGGTGTTCCCCTCCCAATCCTTCCTACACATCATATGATTTCATCCACAAATTTTTTAAATTACTGAATGAATAAATCACTGACTATCACCACTTGCTCTATGAAGCTTCCCCTAACCATATGGATGCAAATGATTTCTTTCCTTCTCAAACTACCTATATTAGTTGATACATATTTAATGGCTAAACTTAGTTCTCACATGTATGTATTTCCAGCAGGTCTAAATTGTAAACAACATAATGAAAGAAGGAAGTTGACTGTATTTGGATTACCTTTTTCACCATCTACCACATTATCTTTTTTTTTTTGTATAATATATTTTTTATCGATTTTAAAGAAAGGAAGGGAGAAGGAGAGAGAGAATCATTGGTCGGCTGCCTCCTGCACGCCCTCTACTGAGAATCAAGTCTGCAACCCGGTCATGTGCCCTAACCAGGAATTGAACCATCACCTCCTGGTTCACGGGTTGATGCTCAACCACTGAGCCACACCAGCTGGCCTACCACGTTCTTTTTTTATTTTTACTCTTTTATATTTTTCTCCTTTATTGATTAAGGTATTACATATGTGTCCTTATCCCTCCTCCCCACCTCCTACCCATGCCCTCACCACCCTGGTGTCTGTGTCCATTGGTTAGGCTTATATGCATGCCCACGTTATCTTAAAGAAAGCAGACATATATATGTGTTGACTGGCTGATTTAACAAAAAGGTCTGTTGCATCAAAAAGACTGGGCAAACTTTTGAGTCTGACATTAGTATTCTAGGATAATGCCAAATATAAATAATTTTTCAAATAATGTATTTGGGAACGTTTCAAATTTCAAAGAGCTTATTTTCAAGGATAGTTCAATGCTCCATAGTTATCTCTTTGCTTTTCTCTCCCCGCCCTCCCTTCCTATTTTTCATCTGAGATCTAAAATATAAATGATCCTTAGGGGAAAAGAGCAGAAAACTATGAACTCGTTCAACCCAAAATGATGCCTTGCTCATCCTTAAATCCTATAGTACCTGACATGTAGTAATTGCTTAAGAAATGTTTGTTTATGGTACTATTACTACTACCTTCCACAATTTCTTCAGAGTCATCCACAAAAAATTCTTTTAAGGGAGGCCTTTTGGGTCGTTTCAGAGTGTTGAGAAGCTGTTGGATTTTTGTGGATACTCTGCTACTGACCGGAACACCTATAAGGAAAAAAGCGGTAAGTTAAAATTAATTGATTTCAGGGATATTTTAGTTCATCAATTCTCTCGGGAGTTTTTATTTCTAATGATTTTTGGTCTTTTCCCACAGTCTCATCCTATTTCAACTGGGACAAATAAATACAAATATGTCCATGACAAGTTTTGACAACAAAGAATAAATATGGTGCTATTATTAATATATTGCTTAAAGATTTCACCTACTCTCCCTTTTCTCTTATAGCATTCTTTCCTTTTTACATATTCAATTTTTTGTTCAAAGTATCTTTTGAGAGTACAGACTAAGTCTGAACAAGTGTCAGTGTGGCCACAGTGCAGGCTGCTGAACAGAGGGTGCTCAGGATGACTTGTGTCACTGCATTTCTACTCCATAAAAACTCCCTACCATCAGCTGTATCCATAAGGCTGGACCTGTTGGATCCTTTGTGCATGCCTTTAACTATCCCGGAGGGGGGCAGATCAATATTTGCTGGGCGTATTGAGGATGATGATGATGAAGAGGTAGTTGTAGTGACGTCAGGGGGAGCAGAAAAATTCTCTAAGAGGGGAGAAAACAAAATTTAGAATTATATTACATTCGCAGTAAAATAAAAACTATGGGAATGAGCTCTTGCAAAACCTCTGAAATCAAATTCTACCAGCAAGATATAATGAGAGGGCAACAGGTTAAGCCAGGGCTTATGAGCTTTCCCAAATTATTAAAAAAAACTCGAGTAGTCTTAGTAAGATCAAATCCTCTAACAAATGTTTCTCAAAAACACGCTTTTCTATGTAGAAAGACTAGGAGGAAACCAATATTACATAAAATAATCCTAAATAAAATAAAAATTATAAATGACTTCAAAATGAAACCAAGTGAGTATGATTATATAGCTACTAATATTCTAGTCTGTTGAGCATTTCTTCATGTTTATGTTGGTTTATCTGTAATATTTCTTCTTCCATTGAAGACAGAAATAGTATCTTGAGAATGGGTCAGATCACTCGAGTTTCCGGATGAAGAAAAACAGATAGGTCTACTTTTAATTTTTATTAATCGACCCATAGGTAACTTGGATCTACTAGTTACAGACCAGGTTCTTCCCTTGGTGTAAGCATGGTTAGTGTTACTGTACTCTGCTTCATGTATGGATTCTTAATATAAAGGAACTGAATGACATAAATTGGAAGAGAGTCATTCAACAGGGATGTGTTACAAAAAAGTAGAAGAAGAAAAATCTGGAGAAGTAAAAAAAATGAAATTAGAAGAAGTAAAATATACAATTCACAAGAACAGTAAAAAGCCACTCAAAACTATAAACAGGGAAAAAATAATAATACAAATAATTTCTAAAATCAATTTGAAAGTAAGGTCTCTATGTCCCAAACATCTATAATTACTAGTTTAATAGTTTTTAAAGTTTTAAATATAGTACTAACTATAAATAAATAAATAAATAATAAATATAGTACTAGCACAAGTATACTGCAGTAAATCTCTTCTGTAGGATAGTGTGGTAACAAGTGTTAAAAACCTGCATTTTTATTTTAGAAATACGTCCTGAAGACATAATCAGACAAATGCACAAAGTTTTGTGTTCATGAATGTTCACCCCAACACTTTTTATATTAGCAAAATAATGTATAATACTTAAATGTCCAAGATTAGGGAACGGCTAAATAAACCAGGACATGGCCATACAGTGGCATATTTTAAAACCATAAAAAATAATAGTATAATTCTATATTAATGATATAATAAATGTTTGTGATAAGAAAAGCTGATTATGTTGTTTAGTGCAATTTCATTTTAGTAAAAATAAAACCTACATATTTATATGCAAATAAAGTCTAGAAGGATATATGATAAAGTAATAACACTAAAGTGTTATACATGGAAAGTAGGTTTCTAAATTATTTTATTTTTCTTTTATCAGTATTTTCACATTTTTCTATCAGAAACATTAATTACTTCTTTTAAAGCAAACATGCAAAAGGTAATAATGTTAGATAAAATTGTTCTCTTTTAGACCAATGTGAAAATAAAACCTGACCCATCAGGACTGTTGCTGCCTCTTCCAAATAGAAGAGGCAGTGAGCACGCTTACCTGTAGCTGCTTGCGTGAGTTACAGGGCAGGGTTAAGAGTGCAGGACAAATCAGTGCTATTGGCACTTGGCTTTTAAATGTAGTCAATCATACCCTCAAGTAGCTATTGCCGTTAAAAATTATTGGCTCGAATTAAAATTTTTCCAAGTTTTTCTTTTTATTTAATAAAATAATACAGGTGCAATCTCCCTCCTGGGAGAATACCCACACCTTTCCCTCCCCTTGGCTTTTCGCTCTCTTAAGCTCCAAGGACCCTTTTCTTTTGCCCCTGTAACTTTCTAAATAAGTTTCCCCTTGTATGTTGAAAAAATAAAATAACAATATATATAAGGTGATAAAAAGGTCACTGATAAGAAAATCAAGACACTGTCTAGAAAAAAGAGAAAAGTATAACAGACACATGATATGATGCTCATATACATCACTTAGTGTGTGTACCAACCAATTAAGCAAAAGCAGAGAACTGAGCTGTATCTTTGCTTGCAGATGTCACAAACTCTTTAGAAACACACACAAAAGAACATAAAGCAGAGCCAAGCAAAAGCTACATACACACCATACAGGTGCATAGGCAACACGTAGCAGCTCAAAGAGTCCCATCCTTGGGCTGCACACTCCAGTTGTAGCAATAACACAGCAGCAAGGACCATAAATCCAGTCTTCACGCTAAAGACAAAGGGCCTGACTGAAACTCAGGTTTAATGTTTTTTGTTTGAGCGAAGGTAGGTAATAATCCTGGGAAAAATCTAAGATGTTAATATTTTAACACCTTTGATCAAATGGAATATTCTTCAACAGGAATAAACCCTTGCTAAGACTGGTGTTATATCTTGCAGCTTGAGTATTGCTTATGGAAATAGCTATGGCTTCAGGTGGGCAATACTATGCACAAAAATGCAGACAAATGTATTGCTGGTGTTTCCTTTGCTTCATTAACTGCCATGTTCTTTCTGATTCTACTTTTTAGGACACTCTGAAAAACTTAATACAGGTCATAAACTCTTTTCTGAATACTGGGAGCCAAATGGTACATAATTTGGGCTTCTTGGGTAGACCCAGCTCCTACCTATTCGAGTATTGGCAAATACATCAGCTAGAGACCCACTGGTTCCTTTGACCTCTCCATGGGACAGCGTAGAAGATGCGGATGAAGAAGTGGACGATCCCTGAATTGAGCGGTTGATCCAGGACTCCGCATTCTGTAAGCTCTGTTGTAAGGCAGCAGAGAGCGCAGCTTGGCGTCTCAGAGAGCCCTCATCCTCGGAGGCCGAAGACGTGTCTGTGTGGAATTAGAAAAAAAGTTGTTCTCGAGCCTGCCTAGAACAGAGACCTTTCACTTTTTGCTCATTGATCATACATTCAATTTTGACACCAGCAAAACATTCGCATTCTTAAGGTAAACTAATATGGCAAGCTTCTCCAGAATCACAAGGAAAGGTCTACGGACCAAACCTGTAAAAATAAAAGTCTAAATCTATAGGTAACTTTAAGTTATTTTCTAAAAACCCATTTAGAACATTTAAACTTCACTATTTTTCTGACCTGAGTTTAATCAATTATCTATGTCCTTTGGCTTATCTTACTTATGTCCAAATAACTCTGAAGTGTTCAATCTCAATTATAGAGTCCTATGATCAGATGCTACACTGATTTCAACAAGTGCTTTATTTAAAAATGAATGTTTACTGAGTTATGCTCATCTTAGTGGGTTATATGTTTTAGTTATTTACTTTTAAATATATATTTTATTGACTGTTTTCAGAGAGGAAGGGTGAGGGACAGAGAGTTAGAAACATCGATGAGAGAGAAACATCGATCAGCTGCCTCCTGCACACCTCCTACTGGGGATGTGCCCGCAACCAAGGTACATGCCCTTGACCAGAATTGAACCTGGTAGCTTTCAGTCCACAGGCCGATGTTCTATCCGCTGAGCCAAACCGGTTAGGGCTCAACAAGTACTTATTAATTAATGTTTACTTAAAAGGAAATAATCTTGATAGGGAGATATAAAAACTTATTTTAATTAACAACAACTTAAGTGTCAGTGAGAGGCTGGGGAACTGATGTGGAATAAGAAACAATGCTTAGCCTGAAGGCATTCGTGGTTTCAGCAGAAAAAGACACCTGGTCACTTGGCACAGGTAAGCTTTCCAAACATGACAGGAGAGGGCATTGATCTGTGTTTCTCTCCTTAATTCTCAGAGAAGAACTGTGAGAAATTCACTGATGTCTGTATTTAGCCTGGCCCTGACTTCAGAAAAATAAGGCCTAAATTAGAAAAGCATATTGAAAAGAAAAAAAAAATCAACCAAATATAGGATGGCCAAGGGCAGCAGAAGTCAGGGATTTGTTCCAGGGCTCCAAGCTGACGAGGCACACAAATTGAGGGGCATTTGGTCTGATGTGAGACAAATCCTTTAAATGATTTTAGAGGTTATAATTTATGGCCTGTGGATTGAATCTCATTCATTTTTTAAAAAATGAAATGTTATGTGATTAGTCCTGTTGAATTCTTTCCTATAATTCAGGTGAAACTGTAGGTCCATGTTCTATTTTGGCTCAAAGAACTAAAGAGATAACATTGCAAGTACCGACAATGGAAATATGAACCACAAAGGACTAATTTAATCTAGAAGTCAAATTCTGCAAGTCCAGAGCAGGAGAGAAAGTTTATCCTTGCTTTCTGCTCTGGACTACCTCCAAATTATTACCTCATATTGAAGGAGATATGAGGCCCAAGACTGTTTTGTTTTGTGGTGTGTGTTTTTTTACAATGTACTATATATGCCAGGAACTACTATATATCTATATATATATATGCCAGGAACTATATCAGGTTCGGGGGACCCTGAGATGTATGAGTTCTTATGAGACAGGAAGGGCCCTGAAAAGGCTTACAGTCTAGCACAGGAGAGACACACAGCCCCAGACTGTTCCACAGGAATACAACAGATGCTAAGAAATAGGGTAAGCAAAGGGTTTCACTCCAGGGGCACCAATCCAGTTGGGATTTCAAGGACTTCTATGTAAATGGAGCAAAGACTTTGAGGAGATAAGGGGCACCAGGTGAGGCTGGAGAGGTAGTCAGTGACCAGACCTCAAAGGGATAAACAACAAGGTTCTTTAAAGGGCAAAGAGATCTATAATGCAAAAGGAGGATTAAAGGAAAATATAAAGAAACGTAATAGCATCTGTCATGTTTTAAGGAAAGCATTTTGCATAACTTCCAGAAATTATTCTAACATTTCAGCTGTACCTTGGGAGACAGATTTCTATCTTTGCAAATATGCTAAAGAAAAGGGGGAGAGAAGGGGGGGGGGCTGGGACAGGTGAACCTGACCCTTAGAATAAAGTATTTTTAGGGTACAGATAATAGATCTCTGGATCCCATAAACTCCACTAGATACTGAGGCTATCTTCATTGAATCATTTATTTTAATCTGTATAAGTCTAAAATCAGAATAACCCAATTTTCAAAAGATAGTAAAGGCAGTATTTTCATGATTAAGTTTATGGAAAACTGGCTTATGTTTCTATATTGAATTAATTATGTAATTAGGTATATTGTTTCAATTCAATTTCCTCATTGGCCTGCAGTCCTCCTCAGAGTGTTTAGTGACCACGACTGTAGGCGGCTTGGCACAGTTTAGTGGGGAAAACATGGCTCTGGTGTTGGTCTTCCATGTGATCTCTGGGGTCCACCCCTTACTAGCTTTGTGACATGTGGGTAAAATTACCCATCTGAGAAGCCTGGCTGTTCAGCCATTCAATAAATACTACTAAGCACTTCACTAGTTTGATTGATATAAAAAGATGAGCAATTAGTTATGAGAAGCAAAAGGTTGGGGAGAAAGAAGTGCCAGGTAGAGGGAAAGCTGGGAAGGGACAGAAAACAATCTTTGAAGATCTGAAAGAAATTAGACCTGCTGCAGCACAGGATGCAAAATCGGTAGTGAAGAAAGATGAGGGTGGACAAGTGAACAGCACTGGGTTGCTAAGGGCAGTGTAAGACGAGCTAAGAAAACTGGCTTTTTGCGAACTGCAGTGGTAGGCCAATGAAATGAGTCCATATCCAGAAAGCAGCCGCAGCAGTGACAGCACAATAGCAGGTGGAAAATATACATTAGGTCTCCTTTTCCTCCCAGAATAACCCACCCTATGTTACCTCACACGAAATGTAAGTACTTCTCTGAGACTGTATCTTTTTAAAAATAAAAACGAGCTCCCTTAAATATTTATGTTTCCCTGGCTGGTGTTGCTCAGTTGGTTGAGCATCGTCCTTGTACCAAAAGCTTGTTGGTTTGATTCCTGGTCAGGGCACATGCTCAAGGTTTGGGGCTTAATCCCCAGTGGGGGGCATGCAGGAGGCAGCTGATTGATGTTCTCTCTCCCTCTCCCTCACCACTCTCTCTAAAAGTCAATCAAAACATATTTTACTAGAGGTCTGGTGTATGAAATTCATGCGGGGGGGGGGGGCCCTCAGCCCGGCCTGCACCCTCTTGCAGTCCAAGAGCCCTTGGGGAATGTCTGACTGATGGCTTAGGGGAGCGGGCCTAAGCTGGCAGTCAGACATCCTTAGCACTGCCGCAGAGGCGGGAGAGGCTGCGCTCGCCAGCTATGAACCGGGTTTCTAGCTGAGCAGCACTCCCCCTGTGGGAGCACACTGACCACCAGGGGGCAGCTCCTACATTGAGCATCTGCTCCTTGGTGGTCAGTGTGTGTCATAGCGACTGGTGGTTCCACTGTTCAGTCGATCAACAATCCTGTCACCCAGAAAATTGCGATGAATTAATAGAAATCCAGGGAAGATTAAATGAATAATAATAGAAATAAAGCTATCATTTCCCCATTGATTCTGCTCTGGTTGAACATGAACTCACAAATGTTTATCTGTTATAACTAAAGTCCCTTACCTAAGCTCTTGTATATGATGAGTACATCTACACAACACAAGACAATTTTGAAAACATAGTTTGCCCTTCAGTTTATAACCGATATGATTTTAACACAGCATCATTTTTTTTTAAAATATATATTTTAACTGACTTTTTACAGAGAGGAAGGGAGAGGGATATAGAGTTAGAAACATCGATGAGAGAGAAACATCAATCAGCTGCCTCCTGCACACCTGCTACCGGGTATGAGCCCGCAACCCAGGTACATGCACTTGACTGGAATTGAGCCCGGGACCCTTCAGTCTTCAGACCGACGCTCTATCCACTGAGCCAAACTGGTTAGGGCTTAACACAGCATCATTTAATACTGATCACCAGAAGTCTAACCTCCATTTATAACCAATTAGGAAACGAACATTCTAAGGAAAGAAAAGCCCTGAGTTTACTAACTGTTCTTTACTGTAGCACTTTCAGTCTTTAGCCATGTGTGGAAATGACTTCCCTCTTCTTGCTGAAAATATCTACACTAATAAAAGAGAAACATGGTAATTAGTGTCACTCCGTTGCCCTTCCCATTGGCTAATCCCCCTGTCACTCACAGAGTAGGGCCGAG